>NC_042963.1:18682006-18992839 GCF_901001165.1 Salmo trutta | reverse complement strand
TTCTCTATTACATCAAAATACCTCCCTAGATCACCCTTCCCTTGAGGTAATGGTCCTGAGTGAAATCTTCCTAGATGAACCCCTCTGAGACCACCTGTTGATTTCACATGACATGGTTGACAGGCAAAAGGGGGACTAGCTGGGGACTACCCACAAAGGGATAGCTTGGGCTTTCTCCTCATACATGGTCTCATTTTCTCCTCCTCTCTCCAAAGGCTGGATGGACACAGAAGGCCCAGAGCCCGGAGACCGCCAGTCAAACTTCCCCATCGGACAATCACACCTGTCAGAGCAGCATGAAACGATAGCACATCAAAAGACACATCATGTCCCAGCATGCAAGTGTCCCACACAACACCACACACAGAAGAGCCATCACAGCTGTCAGTCAGAACTTCTAAAGCCTGACTATTTAGGGGAGAACCAAGTAACATGGCTGTTTATCTATTATCTACATTAATCTAAATCAGGCTTTGTACGAGTACAATCTATTCATTACTTCAAATTAATAATCATAGATCACCTCTGAACCACAAAGAGGCAGTTGTGCAGTATAAAGCATATGAGATTTGCCATGTATTGGCTAGCTATTATTAGATCCAATGGCTAAGTGAAGCAGTAATCTGTATGGCTCGGATATTAGTAAGTGCTCCACAATGTGCTCTTTCCGGTTTAACACAAAAAAAGCCTCTTCAGCCATTTATCGTCAAAATGCTGTGTAAGCTCTTTGGGAAAATGCAAGGAAACGGATGGCAAGATTCTGCATGACTCAACTCCCCCACCGCCCCACACTTGCTGCTGCGTGTCCTGGCATTTGGTGGAAAAATGTAAAAGTCAATTAAGATGTATATCTTCTCATAAAACCTGTTGAGGGGGGCCTTCCGCTCATTCTGTGTGCAGCTGATGATCCTTGACCCACTTCATGTTACCTGCCAGCTTAATGCAGACCGGCTGCCTGTCGCTCCCATTAGTCCAGTCGATTTCCAGGCTAAATACATCGCCGGTCTATTTTAAGCAACATGGGTGCGAGATGGGGGCATATTTAGACACATTTAATTACTCCGAATACTCAAGTAATCCAATATCTGGAGGCACATCCAGGTACACCGCTGGTGCTGATGCATCATCATCTCTCACCAATGAGTCGCTGGGGGAACTCTGATGCCTCTCTTTTGAAATCCAACTACAACTTGAAGTTATAAAAATGCTTGATTTTGTCTGTGATGAGAATAACGAGGGTCAAAGGGCCTGAACCCTATTAGGGCTTCAAAAACATATATTGCCCCACCAAAATTGCGACAATTCTTTGGGGTTTGTGGTAACACGTACACTATTGTGCCATTGATTGATAGCTAAGCATAGCCTGGATTTGTGCTAACACATTTAGTTGTGTCATTGATTGGTATAGCTAAGCACAGCTGACAACGCACTGATGTATTTCTTCTCCGAGACATGGTCTGGGTAAGCGACGTTACTTTTGTCTTCCCAACCCATACCGCTACACCTTTAAACACCTCCGCCCTCCTCCTTCTCCGCATGGGGGCCAGCGGCGTGGCTTGGACCCGTCACAGAGTGACTCAGGACACTCTTCCATTTGAAAAATTAAAAGGTGGCCGTTTGGCAGAGTTAAATTAAGCCCTGGTGAAACATGCTGAGCTCAGCACAGCTACTACAATCTCAATCACAAAGGAGGCGCGCTGATGTAATGGCTGCTGCTGCCGCCTCTGCCTTGGCAGGGGAGGAGGGCTCGTCAGCACAGCTCCTTTAATTCATCTCCCCCCGGATCAAGGGTACATCAGATATCTTTAACAGGGTCCAGGCTCTCAGTGTCCAGCCGTTTCAACCAAAAAAAAAACGGACAGGGGGGTGGGTGGAGAGAGAAGAGATGGAGAGAGAGGGGGAGAAAGAGAAATAGAAAAAAAAGAGTGGGAGAAGCTGAGAGCGAGACTGTCGATGGAGAACTTTATAAATGCATAGAAATGTCCCTAGAAAGAGACATTAAACGCTGAAAACTTTTTATGATGAGTCTGAAACACCATGAGTGGTTTGTACAGAGACATTAAGATTTCTGTTAGCAGAGGTCCTGGAGGTGTATAACACTTTTTCTGAAGAAAATAAACAGGTTACTGAAGGATATTGTGTATTGTTGTTGTTGACATTCAAAGTGCTCATCTAGTCACACTGCAATTATGCCTGTCATTGAAGAAAAAAAATGCTATAACAAAATGTTGTTTGCTTGCATTACTGAAAGTATTTTATTCTAGTTATTGCAACCTCTGAGGACCATGAATGTGAAATAAACTTGAATGGATTTTTTTTATTACATTCATCAAAAATCTAAATTTACTTTCAGAATTGACAGGAATCATGGCATTAAAAAGTACATTTGACATAGATAGCCGTCTTTGGTCAAGTCAAAATGAGTAGAGTTTCCAATCTTTGATGACATTTCGAATTTTCATCGACTGGATAGACTTCTGAGATCTACAGCTTTTCCTTACGTCACATATTTAGGAAAATAAATCAAACCAAGTCACAATTCAGCAGCAGAGATGGTAAGAGTGTATAAAGCATGCGTTTTGTTTGAAGCTTGAATATTTGCTTATATAATACAGATTGCATACATTGAATGACAAAGGTGTTTGATAAGGATTCTAGCTACCACTCGTAAAAATAGTTAACGTTAGCTAGTCTATTAACACTAACGTTACGAAACGAGTGCACTGTGAGTAAGCATAAAACATAGCTACTATAGTAGCGTCTATGGAAGTTTATGATTTTGCACGAGTTAGCTAGCTACTGCCTTATTGGCAAACTAACTAGCTGTAACAATAGATTAAATAAAGTATCCAACCTAGTTTATGTAGCTAGCTAGGAGCTAACATAGCTAGCTAACGGTAGCTAATTTAGATGGCTGGCTAGCTACATAGCTGTATTAGCTAGCTAGCCTAGTAAATGTTGAGTGTTTCACTTTCGTTACCCAACTTTTACCGAATGCCGGTGTTCTTTGCAGTCAACCTTACCTATGGATGCAAATTGAAAACTTCTAGCTAACTAGATGCTTTCTTCCAACTGTTTATGACCAGCTACTTTGTTGCTTGAACAAAGCTATCATGCCTATTGTACCTCTGAAACTTCAAACATGTTCGACGTCATGAGAGGTGCACCCATAGAGGTCCTATTCTAATTCTATGGGTGCATCCATGAACCAGAATCTGGCTTTACAGGAAACGGTATGGCGAATCTCCTTTAAACCCAGGAAGCAGCTATTCAACTTGCCATTCACCAGCTTTTCATATTTAATAACGTTAAAATACGTTCGTTACTCAACAAATATGGAGTTTTTAAAAAGAAAACTGCTGTAAAAATACTTTCAAGTATTACTTAAGTAGTTTTTGGGGGTATGTGTACTTTACTTAACAATTTATATTTTTGACAGCTTACTCCACTTACGATATATTCCTAAAGAAAATAATGTAGTTTTTACTCCATACATTTTCCCTGACACCCAAAAGTACTCTATACATTTCGAATGCTTAGCATGACAGGAAAAGGTCCAATTCACACACATCAAGAGAACATACCTGGTCATCCCTACTGCCTCATATCTGTCAGACTCACTAAACCCAAATGCTTAATTTGTAAATGATGTCTGAGTGTTGTCCCTGGCTATCCGTAAATTTAAAAAAAACAAGAAAATCGGTCCGTCTGGTTTGCTTAATATAATGAATGTGAAATGATTTATACTTTTACTTTTGATACTTAAGTATATTTAAAACCAAATACTTTTAGACTTTTACTCAAGTAGTATTTTACTGGGTGACTTTTACTTGAGTAATTTTCTATGAAGGTATCTTTACTTTTACTTAAGTAGAACAATTGGATACCTTTTCCACCATTGCAAGCAACTGAAGAAAAAAATCCTATTCGGGTTCCCAAGGAACCCGGAGAGCCCTAACCTGACTGCATGCACAGGTTGTAAGTCTACAACAGCTCAATACGTTGGAGGTGCCGCAGAGGCCTTTTTTTCCATTACATAAAACGTTTTATTTAGACCTTTTTTAGAAATACATACCAGCCGTGATAGCAGTAAATGACGATAGTTGCTAATTGAAACTTCATTTGGTGAGTAATAAACGTATTTTGAGATTATTACGCTTGAAAAGCAGGTCAATGGCTGCTTCCTGGGCTTAAAGGAGATTCACCATACCGTTTCCTGTAAGGGCAGATTCTGGTTCAGATGCACCCCCATGATAGGAGGCGTAAACAAAGCCACAAGGTTGCTTTCTAGCTGGCTCTATAATTTATTTATAGCAATGCAATACCTTTGTCTGGAAGAGTCTAGGGTGGCAAGCACATTCTGTGTTGAGGTGCAGTCCACAACAGTTTTTTGGTCGATAACTCATTGCAATGCAAGAGAACTACGTAAGTAAAACATTTCGTGTGTATTTCTAGACAAATGTACATTGAAAATATTGACACTACTTCCTTTTCTCTCTCTCTCTCTCTCTGTAGTTCCGTAACCAGTATGACAACGATGTCACAGTATGGAGTCCTCAGGTAAGGGCCTTTTTTTAGCCTTTTTTTTGGTCGTTATTGCTTGCAACTTCCTCACGTACTCACTAGAGTGTGAACATTAAAATGAATCTAAATGTTTAGGGAATGAGGTTCCCTGCAGTGTCTCCCAAATAAGTTAAAGTTATCAATGCACTTGTGTTTCAGGGGCGCATTCACCAGATCGAATACGCCATGGAGGCGGTGAAACAAGGTTCGGCTACAGTGGGGCTTAAGTCCAGAACCCATGCAGTCCTGGTTGCTCTCAAGGTATTCCCCATTAATATCCCAGTTCTATTCTACACTGACAGTTTTGTTTTTTCAAGAGTTACATAAGAGCTACACTGGGGTATCAGGAAAACGGTATGTCTTTTACCTGCCGCATTGGACGCGTGGCGTGAGCCACTCGCAGTGACTGTCAATGGACTGTTGAGTGAGACTGGTGTTTGTTTCTCCACAGCGAGCCCAGTCAGAGCTGGCTGCTCACCAGAAGAAGATCCTCCACGTTGATGAACACATTGGCATCTCTATTGCCGGGCTGACTGCAGATGCCAGGCTCCTCTGGTACCATTTAAAAAAAACGTTTTTTACATTTTGAGTCATTTAGCAGACGCTCTTATCCAGAGCGACTTACAGGAACAGTTAGGGTTAACCACTTCTTTCCCCTTCTTTCCCCTTCTATCTTCTTCAACAGTAACTTCATGAGGCAGGAATGCCTGGACTCCAGGTTTGTGTTTGACAGGCCTCTCCCAGCATCGCGCCTCGTCACTCTCATCGGAAGCAGTATCCTTTCAGTCATGCTTTCAATTATTGATCCCTAGAAGCCCGCTCCCAGTTTGCCTTGCATTAACATTTTGCTGAGTTTAGGACAGTCCTAGGGGACCCCAAACAATACGTTTGAAAGTTTGACACATGGCATACATTTTTATTGGATATCAATGTCAAAAATGACACTTTCGTGATTTAAGCGGTGAGGTTTGGGAAATGGCGCGCTGTGCTCTCTAGACAGTTGACAAGGTAACCCTTGACCAGTCCCTCAGAAACTCAAATTCCCACACAGAGGTATGGAAGAAGACCCTATGGTGTGGGACTGCTTATCGCTGGCTACGATGTAAGTTCTCTTTGTCATCTTTTAAGGGAAACTATGTATGCTGATCAAGGTGCGTAAAACTCTGTATATTAGTAATGTGAAGCAACAAAGTCATTTGGTATCTTCTTGTAGGACATGGGGCCTCACATCTTCCAGACCTGCCCCTCTGCAAACTACTTTGACTGCAAAGCCATGTCCATTGGAGCTCGCTCCCAGTCTGCCCGCACATACCTAGAGAGACACATGGAGACCTTCCTGGACTGTGAGAGCATGCACACACACACTGTATTTGTGGTTTTCACAATTACTAACATGAATGCATACCTGAGGGCACACATATGTCTACTACACATACTATAAAGTAGATACTGTTTGAGGCTTGTTCGCTGTAGCATATCTCACTCACACACACCTACAGTTGAAGTCGGAAGTTTACATACACTTATGTTGGAGTCATTAAAACACCTTTTTCAACCACTCCACAAATTTCTTGTTAAAACTATAGTTTTGGCAAGTCAGTTAGGACATCTACTTTGTGCATGACACAAGTCATTTTTCCAACAATTGTTTACAGACAGATTATTTCACTGTATCACAATTCCAGTGGGTCAAAAGTTTACATACACTAAGTTGACTGTGCCTTTAAACAGCTTGGAAAATTCCAGAAAATGATGTCATGACTTTAGAGGCTTCTGATAGGCTAATTGACATCATTTGAGTCAATTGGAGGTGTACCTGTGGATGTATTTCAAGGTCTACTTTCAAACTCAGTGCCTCTGCTTGACATCATGGGAAAATCAAAAGAACAGCCAAGACCTCAGAAAATAATTGTAGACCTCCACAAGTCTGGCTCATCCTTGGGAGCAATTTCCAAACCCCTGAAGGTACCACGTTCATCTATACAAACAATAGTACACAAGTATAAACACCATGGGACCACGTAGCCGTCATACCGCTCAGGAAGGAGATGCGTTCTGTCTCCTAGAGATGAACATACTTCGGTGCGAAAAGTGCAAATCAATCCCAGAACAACAGCAAAGGACCTTGTAAAGATGCTGGAGGAAACAGGTACAAAAGTATCTATATCCACAGTAAAACGAGCGCAATATCGACATAACCTGAAAGGCCGCTCAGCAAGGAAGAAGCCACTGCTCCAAAACCTGCATAAAAAAGCCAGACTACAGTTTGCAACTGCACATGGGGACAAAGATTGTAGTTTTTGAGAAATGTCCTCTGGTTTGATGAAACAAAAATAGAGCTGTTTGGCCATAATGACCATCGTTATGTTTGGAGGAAAAGGGGGGAGGCTTGCAAGCCGAAGAACACCATCCCAACCGTGAAGCACGGGGGTGGCAGCATCATGTTGTGGGGGTGCTTTGCTGCAGGAGGGACTGGTGCACTTCATAAAATAGATTCATCATGAGGCAGGAAAATTATGTGGATATATTGAAGCAACATCTTAAGACATCAGTGAGGAAGTTAAAGCTTGGTCGCAAATGGGTCTTCAAATGGACAATGACCCCAAGCATACTTCCAAAGTTGTTGCAAAATGGCTTAAGAACAACAAAGTCAAGGTATTGGAGTGGCCATCACAAAGCCCTGACCTCAATCCTACAGAAAATTTGTGGGCAGAACTGAAAAAGTGTGTGCGAGCAAGGAGGCCTACAAACCTGACTCAGTTACACCAGCTCTGTCAGGAGAAATGGGCCAAAATTGTGGGAAGGCTACCTTAAACGTTTGACCCAAGTTAAACAATTTAAAAGCAATGCTACCAAATACTAATTGAGTGAATGTAAACTTCATTACCCACTGGGAATGTGATGAAAGAAATAAAATCTGAAATAAATCATTCTCTCTACTATTATTCTGACATTTCACATTCTTAAAATAAAGTGGGGATCCTAACTGACCTAAAACAGGGAACGTTTACTAAGATTAAATGTCAGGAATTGTGTAAAACTGAGTTTAAATGTATTTGGCTAAGGTGTATGTAAACTTCTGACTTCAACTGTACACAACTCAGCACCTGCTCTGTGCATTTATTATTTTGTCCATTGCATTGACTATACTCAGGTAATCTGAATGAGCTGGTCAGGCATGGTCTGCTTGGGCTCAGAGAAACACTCCCAGCTGAACAGGACCTCACCACTAAGGTAAGCTTATATGGCTCAACCAACCTGTCATAGCCCTCATGTTCCCCACAGTACAGGGCTGTGTTCATTAGGTCACCCAACAGAAATGTTTTAAAACATTTTGCAACATGAAAATAAAATGGAGTCTCTCTCTGTTTGGTGCCTAATGAACACAACCCTGGGCTTTACTGAGTAGCTCTCCTTGCCTTTCAGAATGTCTCAATCGGCATTGTGGGGAAAGACATGGAGTTCACCATCTACGACGATGATGACGTGGGTCCTTTCCTTGAGGGTCTGGAGGAGAGGCCACAGAGAAAGGTAAGAGTCGACTTGGAGTTACTGTGGAAAGTGGTTGGATTAATGCTAGCCTGGATCCACACTGAAACAGAACAATTAATTTGGTATCCAGGCTACAAATATTCTAAATATCAAAGATATTTGTAGATGAGATTATAATAATATTATAGAATGGTTAACAAACATGACATCACAAATTTCACTTGATGGTCCCAAACAGTCAAAATCATGTTTTTCATGAAATTGGATGACATTTGGATGAAACCAGATCAATCAGATGTATTTATCAAGCACTTTTTAGATCAGCAGATTAGATCAAACCGAGCCTAAAACCCCAGAGAGCAAGCAATTCAGATCAAAGTAGGAAAAATACCTGCCTCTAAAGTTTGACCATAAAGTGTATTTATTTGGCTTTTTAATTTTTTTTATTACAGTAGTTACATAGCAAGAATAAAGTAATTTGATATACATTACTGGTCACCTAGTCAGTCAAGGGTTTTCTTAATTTTTTACTATTTTCTATATTGTCGAATAATAGTGAAGAGATCAAAACTATGAAATAACACATATGGAATCATGTAGAAAAGTGGTATATTTGAGATTCTTCAAAGTAGCCACCTTTTGCCTTGATGACAGCTTTGCACACTCTTGGCATTCTCTCAACCAGCATCATGAGGTGGTCACATGGAATGCATTTCAATTAACAGGTGTGCCTTGTTAATTTGTGGAATTTTTTTCCTTCTTAATACGTTTGAGCCAATCAGTTGTTGTGACAAGGTAGGATTGGTATACAGAAGATAGCCCTATTTGGTAAAAGACCAAGTCCATATTATGGTAAGAACATCTCAAATAAGCAAAGAGAAACGACAGTCCATCATTACTTTAAGACATGAAGGTCAGTCAATCCGGAAAATTTCAATAACTTTTAAAGTTATTTGAAGTGCAGTCACAAAAACCATCAAGCGCTATTATTAAACTGGCTCGCATGAGGACCGCCACAGGAAAGGAAGACCCAGAGAAACCTCTGGAGCAGAGGAAAAGTTTATTAAAGTTACCAGCCTCAGAAATTGCAGCCCGAATAAATGCATCAACTATTCAGAAGAGACTGCGTGAATCAGGCCTTCATGGTCAAATTGCTGCAAAGAAACCACTACCGCCAACCCCACTTTTGCACTGCTGCTAATCTCTGTTTATCATCTATGCATAGTCACTTTAACTATACATTCATGTACATATTACCTCAATTATCCCGACTAACCGGTGCCCCCGCACATTGGTTACCTGGACTATTTGCATTTTTCCCGCCACCATCCCACCCGCCAACCCCCTCTTTTACGCTGCTGCTACTCTCTGTTTATCATCTATGCATAGTCACTTTAACTATACCTAGATGTACATATTAGCCTGACTAACCAGTGCCCTGGCACATTGACTCTGTACCGGTACCATCTGTATATAGCCTCGCTACTGTTATTTTCACTGTCATTTTACAATCTACACCTGTTGTATTCGGCGCATGTGACAAACGTTTTGATTTGATTACTAAAGGAGACCAATAACAAGAGACTTGCTAGGGCCAAGAAACATGAGCAATGGACATTACACCAGTAGAAATCTGTCCTTTGGTCTGAGGTGTCCAAATTCAAACCGCAGTGTCTTTGTGAGAAGCAGAGTAGGAGAAAGAATCTCTGCATGTGTGGTTCCTACCGTGAAGCATTGAGGAGGAGGTGTGATTGTGTGGGGGTGCTTTGCTGGTGACACTGTCAGTGATTTTATTTAGAATTCAAGGCACACTTAACCAACATGGCTACCACAGCATTCTGCAGCGATATGCCATCATTTGTCATTTGTTTTTCAACACAACAATGACCCAACACACTTCCAGGCTGTGTAAGGGCTATTTGACCAAGAAGGAGAGTGATGGAGTGCTGCATCAGATGATCTGGCCTCCCAAACCAATTGAGATGGCCGGTTGGACGTACTGCCAAATTCTCTAAAAGGACAGAGGAGGTTTAAATGAACATTGAAGTCTCTGGCAACAGCTCTGGTGAACATTCCTGCAGTCAGCATGCCAATTGCACGCTCCTTCAAAACTTGAGACATCTGTGGCATCGTGTTTTGTGAAAAAACGGCACATTTTAGTGGCCTTTTATTGTCCCCAGCACAGTGTAATGATCATGCTGTTAAATCAGCTTCTTGATATGCCACACCTGTCATGTAGATGGATTATCTTGGCAAAGGAGAAATGCTCACTAACAGGAATGTAAACATGTCTGCACAATTTCAGAGAAACAAGCTTTTTGTGCGTATGGAACATTTCTGGGATCTTTTATTTCAGCTCATGAAATATGGGACCAACGCTTTACATGTGTTTTTATAATTTAGTTCAGTATACATAACATTCTGTTTATGGCAATTTTTTTATTTAAATTGAAAAAATAGGTTTTGAATCAAGCGTTGTTTTGCATATAAGCTCATAAACCACGTGCTAAGGAATCGGCACATCCAATCTCTTCCCAACTATTTTGCAACCTGTATGGCGCCACGGTCAATGTTTTGGTCCTCAAGTAAAGCTGATCATAAAGTTATTGGTCCTTTCCCCCATAAACACTTGGAGGCAGTGGGATTATTAAGGGGTTTTTGAGAGACGAAGAAGAAAAAAAGAAGCCTAATTTTAATACACCAATGTTAACGTCTTATTCTTTTACCTAATTTAAATAAGTACCTTGTAACCAACATTGCAGAAGTTGCATTCAGAGAGGCGTGGTTTACATATCTAGATAGTAGGGGTGTGGATCTTTGCCTTTCAAGACGATTCGATACGTTTCAAGATATAGTGCATTCGGAAAGTGTTCAGACCCCTTGACTTTTTTCCACATTTTGTTACGTTACAGTATTATTCTAAAATGGATTAAATAAAATAATTTCCTCAAATCTACACACAGTACCCCATAATGACAAAGCGAAAACAGGTTTTTCAACATTTTTCACATTTATAGAAAACCAAAATACCTGGAAGACTAGTCAGGATCGAGGCAAAGATGAACAGAGCAAAGTACAGAGACCCTTGATAAAAATTGCTCCAGAGTGCTCAGGACCTCAGACTGGGCTGGTTACTTTCTAATGTGTTGCAACTGACATTTATTTTCCAATTGAAAAAGAACCACTACTTTTTTTTAGTTTCGCTCCACTATTCCGATCAGCAAAATAATGTTCTGATCTGGTTCGAACCCCAAACAAGTACTGGTTTATATCGTTCCTTTCTGTTCTTTTTTACCTGTGGAATCAACCATTTTTTACATTTAGCTCATTAAATTACTTCACCAGTCAGTGCGGATACACTCTTAGGGTTCTTTGGCTGTCCCCATAGGAAAACCCTTTGAAGAACCCTTTTCGGTTCCATATAGAACCGTTTCCACAGAAGGTCCTACCTGGAACCCAAAAGGGTTATCCTATGGGGACAGCCGAAGAACTCTTTTGGAACCTTTTTTTCTAAGAGTGTAGAGCAAGCTAGTTTACATGCGTGGTGGACAGACAACTGTAGCATATATATACATTTGTGAACAGCCATTCACAACAACCACAATCCGTAAGGCGCAAATAGCTGAGGGCAGCAGTGTGATTCACATCAATGCGCTATGTAGCCTGTAATAGGCCTTAGTGATATCCGTATTGCCCGTAGGCTACATCACTGATGTCGTCCTTACCTCCAACTGTTGAAGTTCGACAATCTTTGGATGCTGACAGCAGTCATACCATTGGAAGACATATACAGTAGCTCGGACTGTCCTACAAAAGCCTATTCCTACTCTTTTCCCGCAATCCATCAAACGTATTTGGTGTCATCATAGTGGTTTCTGACTTGTGGTCAGAGGTGAGGGGAGTGAGGTGAGGTGAGTATGTAATGAAAAGTACCCAGACCTCAACCTGAAACTGTCCAAGATGAACTAGCTAGCTTGATAAACAGTGCTGCCAATTCCATTTGAATTTGCTAGCTAAAATATACAGCCAACATTTTGTCTATTGATACTGTTACAATAACCAAACAGTTGGATATAAACAAATCGGTAGTGAAACCATTATGGGGTGTATGATAGGAATGGATGTTACATGCAATTTCGATGTCGATTTGTGTATCAGCAAATTTGCTTGAGATAATCTCACTGCAACACTGCGTCCATGTTGCTTGACATAGGCGTTTTTCAAAGAACCTAAAGTCAAGGTGAGCTTCCCTCCCACTCAGTATCTTTTCAGACTTCCTGGTAGTTTGACATTAGTACTTTATTTTTATTTTTTGTTTTCCATTTTTATCTGAACGGTAGCCAATCAAGATGTGATGTGTCCCGCCCTGTGTGTCCTAGGTTATCGAGGCTGCAGATGAGCCTGCAGCAGACAAACCGGATGAGCCAATGGATATCTGAGACTGAGGATGCAGAATGATGACACACTTTTGCACACTGTGGTGGCCAGAAACCAAATCCAGCTCAGCACCCCTCGCTGAACTGCCATGGGTCAATTCTGTGCAGTAACAATGTGCTACTCAATGAAAATAAGTTAATTGTACGCTTTCCGCTAATAAAATTGGATGTTGCTTTTCTATTGGTAGAATGTTACTTTCTGTAAGTAATACACCTTTTTTCTCAAATAGCTGCCATTGTTGTTTTTGTTTGTCACATACTTGAGACAAGGTTGTTGTCAAACCAGAATATTTTATTTGTGTGATTCCACAGTAGTTACTTTTTTTGTAACGCTGACATACAGGTATATAGTAATCAGTAGTGAATAAATAAATAGTGTATAAAAGTGAATGCTTTTTCAATAACTTATACCCATGAAATAAGGTCATTCCCATGTATTCTAATTATGGTTTATTGCACTAAGAGGACAAAAAGCATCCTCTCAAGCCCAGATGTGAATCAAGACAGTAGGAGCACATTGCCTTCCAAATCATTCAGTTCACTGTAATGCGCATTGTGCCAAAGCTATTATGCGGTAGTGGACATCAACAAGGCATTGGTACAATACTGTGGGTATGACTTCTGCTTCAGACTGTCACTTAGCAAGAGAGGAAGGGATACCATCTTTCTCGGGTGGAGCTTTTTGATCCTGTGTTTATAGACTGGCTACTGCTAACCTTCATGCTATGGCCCATCCTGTTTGGAAGCATTGGAGGCTAGGAAGAAATGTTGCTAGACGGGCATAGCCAGACTCAAGTTTGTGGGGCGCACTCTACTTTCCTAATTATAGGAAGGAATTTAGGGGAAGTCAATCAACTCTGTTTCCTTTTGGTCATTTCTTCTGCTTCTTGTTCCTTTTCCTTCTAACGCGAGAACGGCTAGTTGGCATCTCCGTTGACAGGTTAACACTGTCCTTTTCCTCTCGCTCCAACATGGTGGGCATCTTCAGTGTAAACTCAAGCTCTTTCCCTTGCCCCTCCTCTGCACCACCCCTGTCTTCATCAACCAGACCCAGCTTGTCATTGGCCCCACCCTCCTCCCTGTCCATTCCTTCTTTCTCCACCTCAGTCCCACCCACATCACACTTAGCCCCACATTCCTCATTCCCAGTGGCCAAATCAGCACCTCCCTCCTCATCAGTATTCAAATCAGCCCCTGCCTCAGCTACATCATCCTCAGCTGCACCCTCCTCCTGGTCAGCCCTGCCCTCTTCTTGGTCAACCCTAACCACCCCCTGGTCAACTACGCTCTCTTCCTGGTTAAGCCCAACGTCTTTCTGGTCAGCCCTGCCCTCTTCCTGGTCAACGCTAACCACCCCCTGGTCAACTACGCTCTCTTCCTGGTTAAGCCCAACGTCTTTCTGGTCAACCCTGCCCTCTTCCTGGTCAACCCCAACCACCTCCTGGTCAACTACGCTCTCTTCCTGGTTAAGCCCAACGTTTTTCTGGTCAGCCCTGCCCTCTTCCTGGTCAACCCCAACCACCTCCTGGTCAACTACGCTCTCTTCCTGGTTAAGCCCAACGTCTTTCTGGTCAGCCCTGCCCTCTTCCTGGTCAACCCCAACCACCTCCTGGTCAACTACGCTCTCTTCCTGGTTAAGCCCAACGTCTTTCTGGTCAGCCCTGCCCTCTTCCTGGTCAACCCCAACCACCTCCTGGTCAACTACGCTCTCTTCCTGGTTAAGCCCAACGTTTTTCTGGTCAGCCCTGCCCTCTTCCTGGTCAACCCCAACCACCTCCTGGTCAACTACGCTCTCTTCCTGGTTAAGCCCAACGTCTTTCTGGTCAGCCCTGCCCTCTTCCTGGTCAACCCCAACCACCTCCTGGTCAACTACGCTCTCTTCCTGGTTAAGCCCAACGTCTTTCTGGTCAGCCCTGCCCTCTTCCTGGTCAACCCCACTCTCCTCCTCGTTTGCCACACCCTCTTCCTGGTCAGACCCACCCTTATCCTGGTCAGCCCTACCTGCCTCCTGGTAGTCCCCACCCTCCTTCTGGTAAGCCCCACCCTCCTCCTGGTAAGCCCCACACTCGTCGGTCCTCTCTGGCTGCTCTTCGGTGCTGGTCTCCTGGGTATGGTCATAGCCACAGAAGGGCTCTTCCCAGCATGGATGGGGATCCTCTGGGAAACCTAATTCAACCATGAATACATAAACAGTATATCATTACGTTTCCATACAGCCCTGAGAGGCACTAAACCCTACTTACTGTATGTTACACCAAAATCTTGTATATCTCCGTATTGTTGAATGTGAATAACGTATTCAGACAAGTCTTGAATGATGTCATAAAAGAGCCAAAGTTTGACTTCCATTAAAGAAGCACAAATTACATGTTGTTTAGAAGAATGCCCACAGTGGTGTGGGGTGGTACAGAAAAAGGCTTAGAAAGAGGTTCAATCCCAGTCTACCTTCCCAGTGTTGTGCCTCCATCTCTGCGGGGGCGACCCCCTCCACCAGGCGGCCCTCCTGCATCACCCGCGTGATCTCTCTCAGCTGGAGAAGCAGTCTCTCCTCCTGGTCGGCACTCACCCCTGTCACCCTGCAGAGAGAGCAGCAGAAGCATAGGTAAGTATGCTTAAGGCAGCGATTCCCAAACTAGGGGTCGCGCCTGACATGAAAATGGGGTCATGGGAGAATTTCCAAAATTCAGAGGAAAAAAAAAGATTCACACATTTTTGTTGTTGTTGATATATATATATATATATATATATATATATATATATATATATATATATATATATATATATACACACACACACACACACACCTTATAATATTGTCTTTGTATCTCAAAATCATTGTAATGTGGTTAACCTTAAAAAATACATCCAAATAAAAATGATTCTAATCTAAAAGATCAAATTCAACCAGAGCGCGCCCTTAGATCATGGGAAAAGGCCGCACTTGACCGTTGCACTTGAATCATTCACACAGTGAATGGCTAGGCCCGTTACGATATGAAACCACACACAATTGCAGAGACTTTGATATTACCGGCTGCAATTGATAAGGTGAAAACAATGTAGGGTGAGGCAGAGGCACAGAAACTCGCATCAATACCTTTGTCAGATACAGTGCATTCGGAAAGTATTCAGACCCTTTGACTTTTCCCACATTTTTTACGTTAAAGCCTTATTCTAAAATGAATTAATTGTTTTTCCTCATCAATCTACACACATTACCCCATAATGACAAAGTGAAAACATGTTTTTAGAAAATGTTGCTAATTCATTAAAAACAAAACAGATCCCTTATTTACATAAGTATTCAGACCATTTGCTATGAGACTAGAAATTGAGCTCAGGTGCATCCCGTTTCTATTGATCATCCTTTATGTTTCTACAACTTGATTGGAGTCCACCTGTGGTAAATTCAATTGATTGGACATGATTTGGAAAGGCACATACCTGTCTATACAAGGTCCAACAGTTGATAGTGCATGTCAGAGCAAAAACCAAGCCATGAGGTTGAAGGAATTGTCCGTAGAAGCCCGAGACAGGATTGTGTCGAGGCACAGATCTGGGGAAGGGTACCAAAAAAATTCTGCACCATTGAAAGTCCCCAAGAACACAGTGGCCTCCATCATTCTTAAATGTAAGAAGTTTGGAACCACCAAGACTCTTCCTAGAGCTGGCCACCCGGCCAAAGTGAGCAATCGGAGAAGAAGTGCCTTGGTCATGGAGGTGACCAAGAACCTGATGGTCACTCTGACAGAGCTCCAGAGTTCCTCTGTGGAGATGGGAGAACCTTCCCGAAGGACAACCATCTCTGCAGCCCTCCACCAATCAGGCCTTTATGGTAGAATGGCCAGACGGAGCCACTCCTCAGTAAAATCCACATGACAGCCCACTTGGAGTTTGCCAAGAGAGACAAACTATTGTCATTCACAATAGATGTAAAAAAAAGAAAATGGACTTTGTTGACTTTCTGCGTAATGAAAAGAACATGTCTCCTTGCCTATATGTAACAGACATATTTGGGAAACTGAACGCAAGCATGCAGAGAATACAAAAACATTCTACAGATGAGTGACCAAATCGGTGGATTCAGAGGAAATAATTCTTATTGGAGAGAGTCTTTCAAAAGCCAACCATGCCCCCTTCCATCGGAGGTGCCATGTTTCTAACAACAACAAAAAACAGCATCAGTAAGTGTCCCACACGAGTGATGACTGCTCACCAATGCTGGGAAGAGCACTTTGGGACCTACTTCCTAATCCGTTTGACTGTGATCGTGGCTCAGTTGACATGCAGGTAAATGAAATCGAACAGCTGATCGAGCTGTCATGTGACCGAATGCTGTAGACAATGCATTCACAGGTCACTACGGAGGAGTTTTGGTTTTTGACTCAAAGGGAATACCCTGCCCTCTCCCTCTGAGCATTAAAACTTATACTACTGTTCGCCAGCTCATATCTGTGTGAAGGTGCGTTCAGTGCTCTTGTCTGCATTAAAACCAAATATCGATCCATGTTGGAAGTGACAGCAGAGATGAGGTGCGCACTGTCGACCACGCCTCCTGACTTTGAGAAGCTCTGCCGCGACATGCATCAAGCACACCCATCTCATTAGTGGTGGTGAGATAAGAGACATTGTCAGACTCATTTGCAATTGACTGTCATAGCCCCACATTAAACGTATGTGTTTGTGAGTTGAGAAGACAATCAGAAATACTGTTAAATTGTTTTTCAATTGACTGCCATAGCCCCAAATAAAAGTAAATATTAGCTGTTAATTAAAATAAAATAATTAAATGTGGTTATGAAAATGGGGTCGTGGACCAATTTTGGGGACCCATGGCGTAGGGTCTACCCATTAGAATGTATTACAGGTATGCTAATTCAATCAATGGGACATGCAATAACAGTTAAGTACACACATTAATAGCAATGTAAATACATTGTTCAATTCAGATTGTATTCAATAACATTTTATTCCTGATCATTTTTTTTTATCCAATATTTTGGCCGGCAAAAATGGTGAAAGGAAAGAGACCCATAATTTTTTTAAGTTACATGTTGAATATATGTGTTTTGGTATGCAAAGAGAGACTGAAACGAGAATAAATGAGAGATGTTCGAGGAGCAAGACTTTGGCCAGGTAAACAACAAACCTTTCAGGACTGTAACTGGCTTTGGACACAATCCTCTCCATCACCATCTCTGTCTCCCTCAGCTTATCCTGCAGCTGAGTCAGCTCAAAGTCCGCTAGAGAGGAGAGCGAGAGAAGGGTCGGTTAATACTTTTCAGGATGGCATTGTCTGAAGTGAAGCTAAACTATTTGATTGTACAGTCGAGGCCAAAAGTTTTCAGAATGACACAAATATTTATTTCCACAAAGTTTGCTGCTTCAGTGTCTTTAGATATTTTTTGTCAGATGTTACTATGGAATATTGAAGTATAATTACAAGCATTTCATAAGTGTCAAAGGCTTTTATTGACAATTACATGAAGTTGATGCAAAGAGTCAATATTTGCAGTGTTGACCCTTCTTTTTCAAGACCTCTGCAATCCGCCCTATCATGCTGTCAATTAACTTCTGGGCCACATCCTGACTGATGGCAGCCCATTCTTGCATAACCAATGCTTGTAGTTTGTCAGAATTTGTGGGTTTTTGTTTGTCCACCTGCCTCTTGAGGATTGACCACAAGTTCTCAATGGGATTAAGGTCTGGGGAGTTTCCTGGCCATGGACCCAAAATATCAATGTTTTGTTCCCCGAGCCACTTAGTTATCACTTTTGCCTTATGGCAAGGTGCTCCATCATGCTGGAAAAGGCATTGTTCGTCACCAAACTGTTCCTGGATGGTTGGGAGAAGTTGCTCTCGGAGGATGTGTTGGTACCATTCTTTATTCATGGCTGTGTTCTTAGGCAAAATTGTGAGTGAGCCCACTCCCTTGGCTGAGAAGCAACCCCACACATGAATAGTCTCAGGATGCTTTACTGTTGGCATGACACAGGACTGATGGTAGCGCTCACCTTGTCTTCTCCGGACAAGCTTTTTTCCGGATGCCCCAAACAATCGGAAAGGGGATTCATCAGAGAAAATGACTTTACCCCAGTCCTCAGCAGTCCAATCCATTTACCTTTTGTAGAATATCAGTCTGTCCCTGATGTTTTTCCTGGAGAAAAGTGGCTTCTTTGCAGCCCTTCTTGACACCAGGCCATCCTCCAAAAGTCTTCGCCTCACTGTGCGTGCAGATGCACTCACATCTGCCTGCTGCCATTACTGAGCAAGCTCTGTACTGGTGGTGCCCCGATCCCGCAGCTGAATCAACTTTAGGAGACGGTCCTGGCGCTTGCTGGACTTTCTTGGGCGCCCTGAAGCCTTCTTCACAACAATTGAACCACTCTCCTTGAAGTTCTTGATGATCCAATAAATGGTTGATTTAGGTGCAATCTTACTGGGAGCAATATCCTTGCCTGTGAAGCCACCCTCCTTTTGAAGCTTCCAGTCTGTTATTCGAACTCAATCAGCATGACAGTGATCTCCAGCCTTGTCCTCGTCAACACTCACACCTGTGTTAACGAGAGAATCACTGACATGATGTCAGCTGGTCCTTTTGTGGCAGGGCTGAAATGCAATGGAAATGTTTTTGGGGGATTCAGTTCATTTGCATGGCAAAGAGGGACTTTGCAATTAATTGCAATTCATCTCATCACTCTTCATAACATTCTGGAGTATATGCAAATTGCCATCATACAAACTGAGGCAGCAGACTGTGAAAATTAATATTTGTGTCATTCTCAAAACTTTTGGCCACGACTGTATGTTTTCGAGAGAAACTATTTAAATGACTGATGCTGTTTCTTTGTATAGAATTATCAATCTAACTGATTCTTAAAGAGGAATGATTTAAGAATCGTGAGATTACAGTTTGTAACTCACTGATCTTTCTCTTCCGGTTCTCTGCTCTCACTGAGGGAAATCTGGGTTCAGTCGGTACAGCGCACTTCCCCTTTGAGGTTATCTTTTGAGAAGAGAAAAAACATTCTTCAACAAAAGGATTTAAGGATACAACACGCAGATTATAAATGGGCATTAGATTTGGACCTTTTCGTGAGAATAGGATACAATGGACTGTTTCCATGTGTGTCTTCCTAGTATGTGCATGTGTACGCATGTTAGGGCTGGGCCAGACTACTTGATTCAAGGTTTGTATTCGATACATTTTCGCATGCAAACTTTATGCCTTCAGCCCCGTTGCACATTTAAAATGCTAACATGCCTGTACTCTAAATCATTTTCATGAGATTACTGGAACACACACATTCTTTAAAATGCTCATCCCTATTGTCTGTGTGTGTATGTATCCTATGTCAACCCCAGAACATCGCACCTTAAACAGGATGTAGAGGATATAAAGAAGGATCGCAAAGCCGTAGATGGGGATGATCTGCCCTGCCAGGTTGGACTTGCCCCCGGTCCCTACCCCTGTGCCCCCACCCCCCTTAGCCCTGGCGATAGCCTCGGTGTTGTGTGCCCTGGTGGACCCAGCAGCCCTCTGGCCCTGACTGTCCGGAGCCATCTGCCGGTGCACCATGGGAGGAAACCGTCCTGAACCTGCAAAGCAAATGAGGTAGATGAACCCGATACTGTGATATACTGGAATTAACACACTGGCTACACTGGAATAACAACTTTGTTGCGACAGTGATTTGGACTTACGCTGTTGTGATAAGGTAGCCCTGCTGTGGTAGCCTTGCTAATGCAGGGTGGATGGCTTTAAGGTAATTAAATATTGTGTTGGATGAAAGGCGGAAGGGTTGAATAAAGAGACAATACCTTAATAAATCCATATGTATTATTCTTGTGCAATTTATATCTATAGGCTACATTGAGGTTATTTTATGCTATCTGGCATCAGTGCATAAGCCTAAACTTTAGGGTTGAGCTGTACATGAGTCAAATAGCCGACACGCCAATCGCCTAATGCTTTTGGGAACAGGCAGAAAAAGTTAACATCAACCCACGGAGGCAAAAATAACCATGTCGGAGTTTAATTCAATAAGAGAAAAGCTGCAAAATGGAGAGTTGAAAATAAAGAGAAGGGAGGGCCAGAAAAGTAGGCTAATGTTTGGGAAAGATTTTGTGAAGTGGAAGAAGAGTACGACAGCAGTGTCGGCTTTGTTATGTGTGATGATTGTGAGGCGCTACACAAATTCGACAGTCACAAGATGGGGACTTCAAATAGGCCAATGACACGTCAAGGGAAGCCTACTGTTCAGATGGGTTAAATGGAAATTGAAATCTGGACACTGACTGTAAACCTATAACCTCTCACAAAGCTTTTATATTAACTCCTGCAGAATTAAGCATTTCTTGCAGTAAAATAGTACACCAAATGTAGACAAAATGTTTACCTGGGAACAGGAGTGGAGAAATATGTTTTCTTTATTTCAGCATCTTGAGAGAATGTGAATGCTCAGTTAGCACCTCTACAGATGGTATCTATCTTTATCAGCATCATAAAAGCTGATAGTATTTCAACCAAAGGTTTATATTTCCTTACAACTGGTCAAACTGATGTAATTTGGACATTTTTCACAGAAAAACTTTTCCCGAGTTATTGCATTTTCTCCCCGGTCCCTAAACGTCTTTGCTCCGTGAAAGATGGCAGAGGACACTACCAATGTCAACTTGATTGAAGCATTCATTCTATCGATTTATTACATTATTCTGGTGAGCAAGGGTTTCTTTAGTCATTTAGGGCAACATAATGACAGCCTACATGCAGCTTCTCTTCTACCTAATTTATAGACAAGTTGACTAACAAAGTGCCTACCAAAATGTCGGAAAATCCAGCACCCAGTTAAAAAAATCCCCCGTCTTTGACAGTAGCCTGTAGCTCAATTTCTATATTTGCGTGTCACGGGTGCGGGACTCAGATTTGAACTTTTTCACATAAAGTCAGGCTGTTGTGAGTGAACAAACAGCTGACCCACCACTCCTCCCCGCTGATGACAGCGCCCTCTGTAGGGATGTAGCTGGTATTATTCAAAGATAACCAGAAATATACGACGATGTGAAGTAAAAAGAAAATGTGTTAATTGCAAGGAAAGGTAAGCCTACGTGCGAATCTATAATAGTTAGCTAGAATAATAAAGATATATTTTTTTAAATGTAGAGCGTAAACCTTACCCTCGGTCTGGGCACCCTTCTTCCCTCCGCCTAGCAGCATTTTCGGAAGCAGAAGAGCAACGCAGAGCACGAGACAAGACACGAGCGTAACCTTTTGAAATGTTGACATCGACATTGTTACAGCCGCACGGTTGCTTTTGCTGGGAAATGTACTTAAAAGGCAACGCAATTACACAAACAATTCAACACAGAGGGTCAAGTGGATGCTGCGTCGGGCTCCTCAGCATCATCCATTTGTGTACACGTCCTTCGAAAAACGGAAGTGTAACCTTTGTAGTGGATGCACCTCTTCAGTAGATGGCGCCAGAGAACCTTTATTTATTTCGACCAAATGGAAAATAGAAAGGCTGTGATGGCACTGCATCCCTTTTTTGTAAATATGGTAGTTTTTTGAACTCTTTATACCTGCTATAATTACTGTCTCTGTGTGATAGATTAGATATTGGTAATAACTGGTTTAAGGCCTATACAGGTTAATTGGAATTGTACCCCCCTTTACATTGGACAAGGCCCTGAAGCTCTCCTCATCTCATATCTGTCCCCCCATATTGTTCAGGCCAGCCACTCCCTTACTACATAGTCTGTAGATTAGCCCAGCATACATTGACCCATAACATTAAATATGATATATACATGTTATTACTCCTACCGTGTAGATACAAAGAAACCATTATCTGTGAAGCTCAGAACTAAGAATCCCTTTTCACACCACTGAGCCAAGACAATTTGAGCCAAGACAGGCTGTACTGGTTTAGCAGAGGTGGGACCAAGTCACTGTTATTCGAGTCACAAGCAAGTCTCAAGGTCCAAGTCTCAATACGACTCCCAAGTAGAACGGGTCGAGTCTCGAGTCAAGTCCAAGTCGTTCATTTTAAGAACAAGTCCAGTAGAGTCACAAGTTTTTTTAAAGTCAAGTCTCAAGTAAAAATAAATAAAAAAATCTACACATGAAATGACTTGTTCAGCTACAAATCTGTGTACTTATTGAGGCTACCAGACAGCCCTTTTCATTATTTTGCCTACATCATGATTGATTAAGTCATAATTCATTTGAACGACAAATTAAAAATGTAAGCTTCATAAGTATATTATACATTTCAAGCAATTTTGACATACCAAAAGATCAGTAGGACTATGCTAGTAATTGTTGCTTGATGCCCCATTGCTGGTGAGCTTGCAAAGCTAACAGTTAATATTCTTGATCAACAAACAATGCATATTTATTTATGACAATCCTCGAACCCGACAATTTGACATTTGTGCTGCACCCGATCCTATAGCTAGCTGTACAGCAAATCAGAAATCTGTTCGATATCTCAGTGGTTCTCAAACTTTTTGACCCGCGACCCACAAAAAGGTGTTTTAAAAACGTGCGCACAATCACTGTGCAAATGTAGCCTGTTATTAAACAGTGACACATTTTCAAAATGCAAGATATAGAAATAAACTGCGTTTTAGACCTGCATTTTGAGCTGAAAGTCATTCATGTTAGCAACAGTGCTGTGTTCGAGACCACCTAAAGCGAGACCGATTCAAGGCAAAGACCTTGAATCGAGTCTGAGTCAAGACCAAGACCGGAAGGGGGGCAAGGGGTCCAAGACCGAGTTAAGACCGAGACCAGAAAAATGTGAGTCCAATTCAAGACCATGATTGTAATTTTGTCAAATCACCACCATAATAAGAGTTTAAAATGTCCAGGATTTCTGTGTTCATATTTCAGAACAACATATGAATTCTTTAGACATTTAGAATAGTGAAAAAATGCATGCTGGGGAAAATAGAGCCACTCTACAAATTATTACTAACCCAAACACAGTGGGGAACAATGGGCCTATACACCTTCAGAGAAGGGCTAAGGATTTAGCCAAAATTCATCCAACTTATTGTGGGAAGCTTGTGGAAGGCTCCCAGAAACGTTTGACCAGAGTTAAACAATGTAAAGGCAATGCTACCAAATACTAATTGAGTGTATGTAAACTTCTGACCCACTGGGAATGTGATGAAATAAATAAAAGCTGAAATAAATCATTCTCTCTACTATTATTCTGACATTTCACATTCGTAAAATAAAGTGGTGATCCTAACTGACCTAAGACAGGGAATTTTTACTATGATTAAATGTCAGGAATTGTGAAAAACTGAGTTTGATTTCTTTTGATTTTCCCATGATAAGAGGCACTGAGTTTGAAAGTAGGCCTTGAAATACATCCACAGGTACACCTCCAAATTACTCAGTTAGCCTATCAGAAGCTTCTAAAGCCAAGATATCATTTTCTGGAACTTTCCAGAAATAGTCAACTTAGTGTATGTAAACTTCTGACCCAATGGAATTGTGATACAGTGAATTATAAGTGAAATAATCTATCTGTAAACATTTGTTGGAAAAATTACTTGTCATGCACAAAGTAGATGTCCTAACCGACTTGCCAAAACTATAGTTTGTTAATAAGAAATTTGTGGAGTGGTTGAAAAACGAGTTTTAATGACTCCAACCTAAGTGTATGTAAACTTCCGACTTCAACTGTATGTATATATGTTTGGGAGCCACTGGTATAGCCTACTTTTCTAAATGCATTGTGGTTCGACCAGAACAGTGACATGTTGCCAAGGCAGAGATGAGTGGCTGAAACCGAGACGCACGTGGATAGCAGAGGCATTCATTCTGGCCTTATGACAATCGCCAAATGTCTTTACACTTTGTGGTGTTTTGTGTAACAGATGTCTCTTTCCATTCACCTCTGTTTGGAGGCTGGAAATATGTTTTGAATGGATGAATGTGCATGGGCAGCCTAGTAAAGGAGGCTTCTGAAGTGATTGTTTGACAATCTGATGGCACAATAAATGGCACAATAGAAGGTCATACGTTTTAAAAGTTAAATGACAAGTCTTTACGACTAGGCCCATATTGAATTAATAGGGATTATATATGTAATTCTACGATTAGGCCCATAATTCTTTGGGGGTGCACGTGTAAGCACATATATAGGAGGTCCGGTACCAGGAAGAAATCATTTGTAATTTTACCCCCGATAGTCCCCAGTCCTAAGCAGCAAGAGAGCTCTTATGTGGACTCCTTTAATATATGTGTATTGTGATGTGCTGTAAATATTTCTATGTTTATGCTTGCGTGTTGTATGACATGGAAATAATTTCCGAATGAATACAATCAAGTCATCATCAACATAACCCACTCTTTGGTCCAGGCTGGACAGTGTGTAGGGTGTGGCTGCCACCTGGTGGTCTGTCGAGGGGTGTATGGTCCTACATACTCCACCCCCGGGTCTGGGTCACCCCGAAACAATATGCACACCCAGTCACCCCTGTAGGACAGCGAGAGAGGGTCATTGTCCCATTTGTCAAACTTTCTCATCCTATCCAGGGGCTTTCAGTATTGCATAATCTGTCAGTATGGTTATTGGTTACATATTTCATATTGTAGCTCTGTGAACATTGTCAACAATGCCAACCCAAGACAGTTTCTGTTTTGCACAACAATATTCTAGACATTCATTAAATTGTATCCACACATGTAACATTTGCGGGATGTAAAGCTCTAATTGAATATTTTTTAAAGATATCATTATAAAACGTTTATAAACACCAGACAATAGGATCTCAATGCGTACAGTGGGAAGCTTAGGAGGGGTGGTACATGGCAGGAGAGGTGGTAGACCTTAGGGCAGCCATCACAGCACAGCAATTCACCCCCATTCAAATACACCGTGCAGGAATCCTCACTCTCCATCCCTGTTGCTCCATACTCCTTCCCAGGCTGCTCATTGGACACCCCATAGCACCCCTCAATGTCCTCCCCATCTTCAGATTCTCAATCAAATTCAAATTTTATTTCTGATTCTGACTTTGGATCCAACTCTATTGATGGATTCAGTTCTGACATTGGTTCTGGCTCCAGGTCTGATTATATTTCCAGTGAATCTGAATCTGAATCAGATCCAGATTTCAGACCTGGATCCCATACAGACTCAGACTAACTCTGAATCAGTTTCAGATTCAGACAAGTCCAGTACTAGATACTGTATAAAGTCATGTATAGAATTGGAAAATAAATGCATTACTCTATACAGAACTGGGACCGATCAGCTTTGTTGATGGGCATGGAGGTAAGCCATTTCAAACTAAATCCCAGGCAATTAACAGGGTAATGTGTATCCTCTCTATCCCAGTTTGATTTGAGGTGGCCGAATCGTAACTTGAGAAACATCCATTAATTTAACAAAAAATTCATGCAACTCTTTCATTGATATCAAAAGCACTAATGTATTTGTTTTAAAGATGAATGTGTTACACTATCGAAACCTAAGAAAATATATGGGGAACCAGGTGGATCTGTACCATCGAGGTAGATAGACGGCCCTTCTTTGCTATAATGACTTCTGTAACAGCATGGTAGTGCCATTGAGGGCTATCTACATTTTTAAGTAGTCCTTATTTTTCAACGTCTATGAGTTTATTGGCAGTCGGTAAACAAACTGAAAGGGTGAATACTGACATCTGGAGTGTGCTGTCAGAACAGGCATAAAACCAAGGTTGGTGATTTACTACCACATGCAGTGATGGAATGTTTGTTAACCCATTGGAAGTCCCAAAATGCTTCAAAATTGTGAAAATCCTTAATGGCGCTGCCCATGGTAAAGCAGGCTTTGGCCTGGTCTGTGCCTGTTGGAAATATGAAAAGCTTTATAAAAGTTCATTATCCAGGTGTTATAAATGCATAATACATGCATTATAAATATTATAATTGTAATAGTATAAATACAAGTTCAATCTGTACTTCAATGCACATATGGTGTGCATTATAAAAAAAAGAGTTTGAAAGAGGAGGTGGGGAGAGATGTGTAGAAGACAGAAAAGGAAAGAGGTAAAACAGAGGAGCAGGGAAGACAGCATATGATTAATGAATTACAGTGCTACCCTAATATTCTCTCAGTTCATCACAATTACATAGTGTCTCTAGTGGTGTCTTATAACCAGCCTTGGGCTCCCAGTCGGCCCGAAGGTTATTCTAAGAGCGGGTGAGGTGGCGATGACGGGACTGGCTTCCTCTCTCACATCAAAACATACCTGCAGATGAGAGACAGATGGAGAGACAGCATGATTAAGCTTTTTTTCCCCAACACGGTCAGTCATCATAATCATAAAGCATCTCTTTAATAATACTTCCTGTTGACCCGACCAAGTGACCTCTCACCTATGATCATGCTGTGCCCTCTGTGTCAGCCAGTTCAGATGAGGTAGGGGTTCATCAACACAGCTGATATAACCTAGAGGATTTAGGAAGAAGGGGAGAGAGGGATGAAGTGAAAGAGACTGTTATTGAGAAAATAAGGTAGTTAACGAGACTGTGTTCAACAGGAATCTGTGTGATTGTAGTGTCACCTGGTGTCCACACTAAGTGGCTACAGAGTACTTTATGCTGAAAAACAGACACATGAGGACAAACAATAGAAGGTAATGTCATTACTAGACTTTTACATTACCAGATTACAAATTAATACATAAATACCAGTTGAAGCTTGATGATGACTTGATCATTTTAATCAGTCGTGTAGTGCTAAGGTGACAGCTGGGGAGGTGTCAGGTTCACCTCTGTACTTAAAGGGTGATTATACCAACTGTCTGTGAAATGCTGCAGATCTGCCCGCAGACGAGGTAGGAACACATATCCCACGCAGAAGAGGTGGATAGAATTTGACAGGTCAAGGTAGCCTTCTTCCTCCAAACTGTGCAGCAAGTTGAAGTACTGACATGTCACAGCACTCCAAACATCTCTCCATAAGCGTTTCTTATTGCAAGGCTAACCCCCAGGGAAATGATGACTTGGCAGGAACAGGGGTTTGATAGTCCAGTGGAAATGGCTGAGTGTTTATGTGGTGTAAATCTGAAAATTAGCAGCTGACATCTTAAGGGTTTTTTAATGAATGCATGTGAGACAGGTTCCATGTACAACAAGACAGGCAGAAAGGAGGAAAGAAAAAACACTGGAGACTTTTTCCAGAAATAAAGCTACCACGGCCTGTCCCTCGGACAGTGAACATACATCTGGCAATATCTACATTTTTGACCCCTTGATCAGCTCGCACTCTGAAAGTATAGAAAACAGATGATTTTTTGTAGATGTGAAAACAATAACTGAGATATGACCGTTCAATCATAAGCAGCAGATGTCATTTTCAGGATATGTCAATACGGCACAGAAAGGTCAACACCAGACTGGTATTGTGGTTGTTCATTAGGTGATGGGAAATATGCAATATGCATACAAAATAATATACTTACCTCCCTTGAAAATACTGCCAAAGATGACAATGTTGTATCTTGAAAAAAAGCATTGGAATTAAAAGTGAAATGTTTAACCTATTAACCTGTGTCATTATTTATCTATTACCAGTTGATGAAGAACAACTCCAATTTCATACATCATTGAAAATTTGTCTACGAATAAGTAAGAATAAAACAGTTAATAACTTCTTAGATTTGATGGAGACATTATACATCTTAGTACCTTATAAATGTATGATTTGTATCAATGTGGACGAGAGACAGGGGAGGAGGAACGGAGTATTTTTGCCGAGCAATGCAATGAATCTGGATCATTCTGACAATGATACCTGCACCATTTACACTCTGCAAAGACTCCCTAACTTTTTGCCGTTGTACACGATGGCCCATTGCTCTGAGACTTCCTTTGACCATTCTAAAGCCCGCATGGGGCATCCTTACCTTAATGGCCCTGACTTTCTGGTCTAACTCTTCATCTGACATATCAGAATAGCATTCCCTGACAGACAAATTGTGTTCTTTCATCCTTCTGTAAAAAAAAGCTAACCGTTACTGTCATGAAATGTGATTATATATCGACTATGAAACAAATAGGACATGGCCTGCTTATGAGTTGCCATGAAAGAAAGTTAGATGAATTCAACTGAAAATGGCGAGAACAGGCGTTGGTAGCTAAATGTTTTTGGTTAGCTTGAGAATAATAATTGCATGATTTATTATTCTACGGTATATATGTAATATAGTAGAATGTTATGAACTGACACTGAATCGTAGGAGCTAACTACTAGCTATGGAGAAGTTGGACGGAAGAACACCCAGTGCTGCTTACCTGCGATACCATCATCACACAGTCCTTCTTCGTAGGTGTCCGCTATGACTTCCTTTGTGTCGGAAAGAAAGGCTGAACAGTATTTGTTGTAGCCAAACTGACACTCAAAAAATGGCCAAAATGGAGGGTGGTTGATAGCGAATTGCCAAGAAACTGAAGATCTGGAACAACACTGTGTACTACTCCCTTCACAGAACAGTGCAAAATATCTCTAACCAGAATAGAAAGAGGATTGGGAGGCCCCGGTGCACAACTGAGCAAGAGGACAAATACATTAGAGTGTCTAGTTTGAGAAACAGACGCCTCACAAGTCCTCAACTGGCAGCTTCATTTAATAGTACCCACAAAACACCAGTCTCAACGTCAACAGTGAAGTGGCGACTCCGGGATGCTGGCCTTCTAGGCAGAGTTGCAAAGAAAAAGCCATATCTCAGACTGGCCAATAAAAATAAAAGATTTAGATGGGCAAAAGAACACAGACACTGGACAGAGGAACTGTGCCTAGCAGAGTTCAGAGTTTAAATCCCAGCTGAGGACATGATGAATTTTAAATGAACACGCACAATGTAATTATCTACAGTGCATTCGTAAAGTATTCTGCTAGGCACAGTTCCTCTGTTTCTGCTGCTAAAGCCACTTTCTACCACTCTAAATTCCAAGCATCTGCCTCTTTGCTCTTTGCCACCTTCTCCTCCCTCCTGAATCCTCCTCCCCCTCTCTCTCTGCGGATGACTTTGTCAACCATTTTGAAAAGAAGGTTGACGACATTCGATCCTCGTTTGTTAAGTCAAACGACACCGCTGGTCCTGCTCACGTTGCCCTACCCTATGCTTTGACCTCTTTCTCCCCTCTCTCTCCAGATGAAATCTTGCGACTTGTGACGGCCGGCCGCCCAACAACCTGCCCGCTTGACCCTATCCCCTCCTCTCTTCTCCAGACCATTTCCGGAGACCTTCTCCCCTACCTCACCTCGCTCATCAACTCATCCTTGACCGCTGGCTACGTCCCTTCCGACTTCAAGAGCGCGAGAGTTGCACCCCTTCTCAAAAAACCTACAGTCGATCCCTCTGATGTCAACAACTACAGACCAGTATCCCTTCTTTCTTTTCTCTCCAAAACTCTTGAGTGTGCCGTCCTTGGCCAGCTCTCTTGCTATCTCTCTCAGAATGACCTTCTTGATCCTAATCAATCAGGTTTCAAGACTGGGCATTCAACTGAGACTGCTCTTCTCTGTGTCACGGAGGCTCTCCGCACTGCTAAAGCTAACTCTCTCTCCTCTGCTCTCATCCTTCTAGACCTATCTGCTGCTTTTGATACTGTGAACCATCAGATCCTCCTCTCCACCCTCTCCGAGTTGGGCATCTCCGGCGCGGCTCACTCTTGGATTGCGTCCTACCTGACAGGTCGCTCCTACCAGGTGGCGTGGCGAGAATCCGTCTCCGCACCACGTGCTCTCACCACTGGTGTCCCCCAGGGCTCAGTTCTAGGCCCTCTCCTATTCTCGCTATACACCAAGTCACTTGGCTCTGTCATATCCTCACATGGTCTCTCCTATCATTGCTACTCAGACGACACACAATAAATCTTCTCCTTTCCCCCTTCTGATAACCAGGTGGTGAATCGCATCTCTGCATGTCTGGCAGACATATCAGTGTGGATGACGGATCACCACCTCAAGCTGAACCTCGGCAAGACGGAGCTGCTCTTCCTCCCAGGGAAGGACTGCCCGTTCCATGATCTCGCCATCACGGTTGACAACTCCATTGTGTCCTCCTCCCAGAGTGCTAAGAGCCTTGGCGTGACCCTGGACAACACCCTGTCGTTCTCCGCTAACATCAAGGCGGTGACCCGATCCTGTAGGTTCATGCTCTACAACATTTGCAGAGTACGACCCTGCCTTACACAGGAAGCGGTGCAGGTCCTAATCCAGGCACTTGTCATCTCCCGTCTGGATTACTGCAACTCGCTGCTGGCGGGGCTCCCTGCCTGTGCCATTAAACCCCTACAACTCATCCAGAATGCCGCAGCCCGTCTGGTGTTCAACCTTCCCAAGATCTCTCACGTCACCCCGCTCCTCCGCACACTCCACTGGCTTCCAGTTGAAGCTCGCATCTGCTACAAGACCATGGTGCTTGCCTACAGAGCTGTGAGGGGAACGGCACCTCCGTACCTTCAGGCTCTGATCAGTCCCTACACCCAAAGAAGGGCACTGCGTTCATCCACCTCTGGCCTGCTCGCCCCCCTACCTTTGCGGAAGCACAGTTCCCGCTCAGCCCAGTCAAAACTGTTCGTTGCTCTGGCACCCCAATGGTGGAACAAGCTCCCTCACGACGCCAGGACAGCGGAGTCAACCACCACCTTCCGGAGACACCTGAAACCCCACTTCTTTAAGGAATACCTGGGATAGGATAAAGTAATCCTTCTAACCCCCCCCCCCCCCAAAAAAAAAATATATATAGATGTACTATTGTAAAGTGGTTGTTCCACTGGATGTCATAAGGTGAATGCACCAATTTGTAAGTCACTCTGGATAAGAGCGTCTGCTAAATGACGTAAATGTAAAATGTATTCAGACCCCTTGACTACTTCCACATTTTGTTCAATTACAGCCTGATTCTAAAATGGATTAAATAAAGCAAAGCCTCAAATCTACACGCAATACGCCATAATGACAAAGCGAAAACAGGTTTATAAAAATAAAAAACAGAAATCCTTTATTTACGTAAGTATTCAAACCCTTTGCTATGAGACTCGAAATTGAGCTCAGGTGCATCCTGTTTCCATTGATCATCCTTGAGGTGTTTCTACAACTTGGAGTCCACCTGTGGTCAATTCAATTGATTGGACATGATTTGGAAAGGCACACACCTGTCTATATAAGGTCCCACAGTTGACAGGGCATGTCAGAACAAAAACCAAGCCATGAGGTCAACGGAATTGTCCGTAGAGCTCCGAGACAGGATTGTGTCGAGACATAGATCTGGGGAAGGGTACCAAACCATTTCTGCAGCATAGAAAGTCCCCAAGAACACAGCGGCCTCCATCATTCTTAAATGGAAGAAGTTTGGAACCACCAAGACTCTTCCTAGAGCTGTCCGGGCCAAACTGAGCAGTCGGGGGAGAAGGGCATTGGTTAAGGAGGTGACCAAGAACCCGATGGTCACTCTGACTGAGCTGCCGATTTCCTCTGTGGAGATGGGAGAACCTACCAGAAGGACAACCATCTCTGCAGCACTCTACCAATCAGGCCTTTATGGTAGAGTGGCCAGATGTAAGCCACTCCTCAGTAAAAGGCACATGAGAGCCCGCTTGGAGTTTGCCAAAGACACCTAAAGGACTCTCAGACCATGAGAAAGAACATTCTCTGGGCTGAAGAAACCAAGATTTAACTCTTTGGCCTGAATGCCAAGCATCACGTCTGGAGGAAACCTAGCACCCTCCCTACGGTGAAGCATGGTGGTGGCAACATCATGCTGTGGGGATGTTTTCCAGCGGCAGGGGCTGGGAGACTAGTCAGGATCGAGGGAAAGATGAACGGAGCAAAGTACAGTGAGATCCTTGATGAAAATCTGCTCCAGAGCACTCAGGACCTCAGACTGGGGTGAAGGTTCACCTTCCAACAGCACAATGATCATAAGCACACAGGCAAGATAATGCAGGAGTGGCTTCAGGACAAGTCTCTGAATGTCCTTGAGTGGCCCAGCCAGAGCCCGGACTTGAACCCGATTTAACATTTCTGGAGAGGCCTGAAAATAGCTGTGCAGAAAAGCTCTCCATCCAAACTGATAGAGCTTGAGAGGATGTGCAGAGAAGAATGGGAGAAACTCCCCAAATACGGGTGTGCCAAGCTTGTAGCATCATACCCAAGAAGAATCGATTCTGGAATCGCTGCCAAAGGTGCTTCAACAAAGTACTGAGTAAAGGGTCTGAATAATTATGTAAATGTATTTACGTTCTTTATTTTTAATACATACGCAACATTTTCTGAAAACCTGTTTTTGCTTTGCCATTATGGGGTATTGTGTGTAGATTGATGAGGGATTTAAAAAAAAAAAAAATTAGAATAAGGCTGTAACGCAACAAAATGTGGAAAAAGTCAAGGGGTCTGAATACTTTCCGAAGGCACTGTACAGCAGTGTGTGAAATATGTATTTTAAATGCACTGTGTGAGTGTCCCTCAACTTTCCGACAGACAAAAATCTAATGGATCAGTGGTTCACCAATTAGGGCCTTTATTGGCTTGGCAACAGTGGAGAATGTTTATATGGGACCATCAGGTGACGTCCTGACAACTGATACACAGAAATGTTCTCCTAACCCTCAGAAAACTGGACACATGAATGTTCTTGCAACAATGGAACGTGTCTAGAACACATATCTTAAGTTCTATGGTAACCACGTTCTGGGTAGTTCTTTTTTCCATTAAGGAAACATTCCTTGCACATCATGGGAACGTTCATATGAAAACGTTAGTTAATGACCTAATGAGACTCTTAAGGGAACGTTCTCTAAAGTTGTGGGAACGGTTGTTGTTAGCTGGGAGAACAGTAAAACTGTATTCCGATTACACACAGGCCTACTGAACAGCAGTGATGGTCCTGTATTTATTGAGTGTGCAGTTTCGACAAACGATCTTCATACTACACAAAGAGACCATGTGTCATGGCATTCTGTTTCTACAACTAATGGCTATAGGGTGTCATTTCGAACACACTAAGAACATCTGCCGATAAAGTCGAACAAGAAACTGGCTTAAGAACATTGTTCAAGTGAACAAGTAAATGGTGACGTGCTCACCAGCTACACTACCGGTCAAACGTTTTAGCACACCTACTCATTCAAGGGTTTTTCTTTATTTTTACTATTTTCTACATTGTAGAATAACTATGAAATAACACATATGAAATCTTGTAACCAAAAAAGTGTTAAACAAATCAAAATATATTCTTTAAATATCCTCCCTTTGCCTTGATGACAGCTTTGCACACTCTTGGCCTTCTCTCAACTAGCTTCACCTGGAATACTTTTCCAACAGTCTTGAAGGAGTTCCCACAAATGCTGAGCACTTGCTGGCTGTTTTTTCTTCACTCTGTGCTCCGACTTATCCCAAACCATCTCAATTGGGTTGAGGTCGGGTGATTGTGGAGGTCAGGTCATGTGATGCAGCACTCATCACTCTCCTTCTTGGTCAAATAGACCTTACACAGCCTGGAGGTGTGTTGGGTCATTGTCCTGTTGAAAAACAAATGATAGTCCCACTAAGCCCAAACCAGATTGGATGGCGTATCGCTGCAGAATGCTGTGGTAGCCATGCTGGTTACGTGTGCCTTGAATTCGAAATAAATCACTGACAGTGTCACCAGCAAAGCACCCCCACACCATAACACCTTCTCCTCCATGCTTAATGGTGGGAAATACACATGCGGAGATCATCCGTTTACCAACACCGTGTCTCACAAAGACACGACGTTTGGAACCAAAAATCGCAAATTTGGACTTAAATCAAATCAAATTTATTTGTCACATACACATGGTTAGCAGGTGTTAATGCAAGTGTAGCGAAATGCTTTTGCTTCTAGTTCCGACCATGCAGTAATATCTAACAAGTAATCTACCAATTCCACAACAACTACCTTGTACACACAAGTGTAAAGGAATGAATACGAATATGTACAAAAAAATATATAAATGAGTGATGGCCGAACGGCATAGGCAAGATGGTATAGAGTACAGTATATACATATGAGATGAGTAATGTAGGGTATGAAAACATATAAAGCGGCATTGTTTAAGGTGGCTAGTGGGAACGGTTACTTCAGGATAGCATAGAGTACAGTATATACATATGAGATGAGTAATGTAGGTTATGAAAACATTATATAAAGTGGCACCCGCACTCCAGCCCAAAGAACATATTTCCACCGGTCTAATGTCCATTGCTTGTGTTTCTTGGCCCAAGCAAGTCTCTTCTTTTTATTGGTGTCCTTTAGTAGTGGTTTCTTTGCAGCAATTCGACCATGAAGGCCTGATTCACAGTCTCCTCTGAACAGTTGATGTTGAGATGTGTCTGTTACTTAAACTCTGTGAAGCATTTATTTGAGCTGCAATTTCTGAGGCGATTAACTCTAATGAACCCATCCTCTGTAGCAGAGGTAACGCTTGATGGTGTTTGCGACTGCACTTGAAAAACTTTAAACGTTCTTGAAGTAATGATGGATTGTTGTTTCTCTTTGCTTATTTGAGCTGTTCTTGCCATAATATGGATTTGGTCTTTTACCAAATAGGGCTATCTTCTGTATACCACCCCTACCTTGTCACAACACAACTGATTGGCTCAAACGCATTAAGAAGGAAAGAAATTCCCAAAATTAACTTTTAATATAATATAGAACATTTTTTAAATAAAGAAAAACCCTTAAATGAGTAGGTGTGTCCAAACTTTTTACCGGTAGTGTAATAGCTAAACTGTGGTGAGCTCTGGCTGTGATGAGGTTCTGTACATGGTCCAGTTAGTGGCAAAGGGCTATATCCTGTTGCAGTTGCATATATAGGTGTTGCCTGTAATTGCTGAAAAAGCTTCTGTCATGGACAGAGCAAAAACCCAAACAGGTCTTGTTTTTCAGACACAAAAACAATAACAATAAAAACAAGCCACAAATCACTTGGGGCGGCAGGTAGCCTGGCGGGTAGGCGCATTGGGCCAGTCACCGAAAGGTTGCTGGATTGAATCCCTGAGCTGACAAGGTAAAACATCTGTTGTTCTGCCCCTGAGCAAGGCAGTTAACCCATTGTTCCCTGGGTGCCAAAGACGTAGATGTTGATTAGCCCTCTGTAGCTCTCTGATTCCGAGTGGTTGGGTTAAATTGGTAAGATATATTTCAGTTGTACAACCGACTAGGAATCTCACCTTAATTTTAGACATAACATCAATAACCCAAACAACAGTACAAGAGAGACAGCAACTCGGATCCCACTGACCTTTTTATCTGTGAAACAGATGGGATGGGGGGACTATTTCACATAAATGGGATACTGTACCTCAAGTTCCTTGTTTAATTGGTTGATGCATTTATCTAGCTCCAATGATAAGTATATTCGCTATTTTGATCTGGTCCTCTGCCTTCCTCTCATCGTCTTGATGCTTTCTAACCTACATAAATCACTGTACTACACGCTAAGGCCCTCAGATTTACTAAAGTTTTGTTTTTTAATAAGGGAATTAAACATTGCTAACCAAACAAAAATATAAAATGAAGGTGAAAAGAAAGAATAAGACAGGTAAAGTATATAAATCAAGACAGTTTCATGTATAGGCGACACAAACCACAACGTAGCATTTCCATATGAGGCAGCTAAGCTTCAGCTACCCATTTGACCTCTGCTGGCATCTCTTCTCTACACTCACTCCAGCTATGTCTGATTGACAGAGTTCTCCACAGCAGACATTTTCACTTCCACCTGGGCTCTTAGGTTCTCCAGAAGCCTTCGCTGCTACTGAGGGGCGTTGCTCATGTATATGTCGGCAGTGGCATTGTCGTGGTATGACTGCAGCTGTACGTTGTTTGGGACTCCGGCCATTTGGTAAGGCTGATATGTGTTCATTTGTGCATTGTCTATAAGATGTGCCTGCTGTATGCCTACAATGGTCCAAGCCATCATGTGACTATTTAAGTGGGATTGGTCTATGTGAGTGATGGTACTACTCTTTGGTGGGGTTGGTGATAATGCTGGTGCATTTTCACAGGGGCCACAAACCTGCAGGTAGGATTGTTAGTTGTATGATGGGAATGGTGTTTGTTGGTGCACTTTTTGCACAACCACCTCTTCTTGCAGAGGGCACACACACTCTGGACTTGACATGACAGTCTGCACAGCACGGCAAAAATAATAGTAAATTCACTCAGTGTAAAATCGATTATTGTGAAATCCATAACTCACAGGCACCTCCTGTAGATGGAAATGTAGTAGGCTGCATGTGGCTTACCGTAGAATGACATATTACAACTTACATTATAATAGGATCTCTGTGTGGCTTACACTGTTGAACTGCTTGTGATGTAATACGGCTGAGAACAACATCACAATAAGATAAATATGCTATACTGTATGTTAATCTTAAACAATACAGGGAAGTAGGCTACAGCATCACATAACAGAGCCTTAATATGAAGCCATCATCTGAGAGGGGCTACTACTCCTATAGTCCCCTCATCAAAACATATTAGTAACATGTCCAAAAAGCAACCTCTTTAAAATGCATTACAGAGAAAATCACTCACATGTTCCATCAAAGATAAATAGAACCAGTGGGTTCAGTGGTGCCTGGAGAAGTAGACATACTCTAATTTTGCCAATAATGTCCTTGACAGCCCACCTGGCAAAGGAAGGCGCACTCTGTAAAAAGAATTCTATAAGAAACAGTGACACGTATTCTGAAGGACCTAAAATGATAAATCCTATATTGGTCTTTCAGTCAGGCCAACCCAAGATGTACTGTGCAGGCTAATAGTAGGCATACTATTGAAATAGATAAATGAGGTTGTCAACAGAGTCAGAAATTCATTTTTCTGGAAAAAAAATGTATTCAGGTTTTTGCTCTCAAAGTCACACTTTATTACAAGTCCACAACAATGTTTAAACCACATCAGGTGACCACTTTTGAGGTCTGAGAAAAATCTAAGTCTGTAAGCACCAACACTGTTGTTTGGTTAGCTGTCTTTCTGTAGTGCACATGAGATGGCGTTTGCAAAACAAATGGCCACTGGATTGATGCAAATAATCATGATATAATTCTGCCAGGTAGAATTTGACTCAATCATGGACACTCTTACTGACAGTTGTGGCTGCTTCACGTGATGTATTGTTGTCTTACCCTTTGTGCTGTTGTCTGTGGTTAGTAATGTTTCTACCATGTTTTGTGCTGCTGCCATGTTGTGTTTCTACCATGCTGTGTTGTCATGTGTGCTGCCATGCTATGTTGTTGTCTTCGGTTTCTCTTTATGTAGTGTTGTGGTGTCTCTTTTCGTGATGTGTATTTTGACCTACATTTTTTATCCCAGCCCCCATCCCCACAGGAGGCCTTTTGGCTTTTGGTAGGCAGTCATTGTAAATAAGAATATGTTCTTAACTGACTTGCCTAGTTAAATAAAGGTTAAATAAATACAATTTTAAAAAGGTAGTCATAGGCTACTTTGGTGCTAGTTAACATTTAATTGATGGTTTTTGGGAAAGCCTTTCCAGAAGTTTAGGCCTATCATTAGCATCGTTATATTTTTCCGGTTCCTTAATTGTTTGAAACCTTGACGTTTTACTTAATATTATGAGGCAACGGGTTAGACATGTATTTACCTTGCTTCAAAGTCCAACCGTAGAAATGTTGAGGGAAATATTTTATGAACACTTCCTCTTATGCGCTCTCCTTTTCTATTGGTTTCAAATCAACTTCCTTTAATTGTCTAGCAGCCAACGACATTATCCTAGTCATATTAGTAATGATGATTGCATCTCCCCTCTAACTTTGTAATGGATATATGTCCATCTCTGTTAATGAAACAGCTCACGTGAATTGCGCATTTTAAGATGTTTTCCCGCAAATAGAATGTTGGAACATTTGCGCTAATGCCTACCGCACATTGCTGCGCTTAAATTGTGAAGAAATGATATATTATCAACATTTTAAACTAAACATTCTGATCTGTTCCATCACCCTTATTGATACAGCATATACCTCCACTACACTGGTATACATCAATGGGGATTAAGAAGTGAGTATACACAATGCCTAGGCTACTGAAAAGAACGTGGGCATTCCTCCGTATACCCTGCACTACAGCACTGAGTGGGTTCTTCTTCAATGCAAAAATAACTTGGGTTGAATTTGGTGTTCGTCTTCTTCTATGATATCATGGCGGTCCGCAAACAACCGTTTAAGTGCATGCCGCCAACTACTATGCTGGAAAATACGATACATCATGGGCTGCCCAATTATGTACTACCATGAAAATAAATGAACTTGGTGTTACTCCGAATGAAATATTTGCTACAGTCTCTCTCCCTCTGCGCCATGTGTGACATAAACAGATCATAGAGGAAATAGCCCATTAAATATTTCTGATTAATTCGAAATTACAGACTGCCTATTGACTTTTGCTTTTCCTTCAGTTTGATGCAGGTCTACAAAGGTTAATCATTTGGTTTTAGTTGGGAAAAAACGAATTCTCATTCAATCTAATTCAGGAATGAATATTACTGTTTCATTAACGAGGTCAAATGGTCTGTTTATTCTGTATTCCTCTTGGTGTCCGTCTGATGTCGCTGTTGGTTTCTATGAAAGTTGTCGGGCCGTAAATCTCGTACAAAACCGTGAGATTTCAGATTCGCGTTCCTCTTTCAACTCTCCTCCAAGATGGTAAGTGCTGTCGTGTATACTTCTGCTGTAAAAATAGGTTTAAATCTATGTCCATCCTGTGTTGTACGAGTAGAAAAATTACAAATTTGTTTAGTTGTCTTATATGTTATAGACATTGTCCCTATCCATTGTCATTATTAAGGAGAATACGGTAGAAAAACGTTGTAAACCGGCGAGCTTTCCCGAATGTTGGATACAGGCCTTTGCTTGGTAGCGACCCACTTTTACCGTTTACTGACAATGTTGCAATTTCGTAAATCTTATTTCTGTCACGAAACTCAAGTGATCTGTCCTTGTAAAATATTTTATGTCGAAATACTTGCAACATTAGCCATTATGACCACATCTATGTTGTGGTAGTTTAGTTTACTAGCTAATCCATTAGTCGTTCACGTTACCTGCCATAAGTAGGGCAGCATGAAAGCGAAGCTCGAGCGTATGTGTTCTATTTATCTCGTTCTTGCGCCCGTCATGAAGTATTCTGTTTGGTTGTTGACATGGTTAAATGTCTCCTACATGTTGTCCAATCATATTTATTTTGTTATCCTAAAGTAAATTATGTCTTGCAGCCTACCAAGAAGACCAAGACCAGGAAGCTCCGAGGGCACGTCAGCCACGGACATGGTCGTATCGGTGAGTTGAGCATGGTCGACATTGGTGATACTTGTGGATAGTAATGGTAGTTATTGCAAAACGTGAGAACTGTTTCTCTCGTCCTAGGCAAGCACAGGAAGCATCCTGGAGGTCGTGGTAATGCCGGTGGCATGCATCACCACAGAATTAACTTCGACAAATAGTGAGTGGAGTACTTTACCGTTAATGTTTTAGTAAGAAACTATTTAACATTCATTGTGAACCTTTACTGTAGGTGTACACTGCATTGTTTGGTGGCTTGAGTAGTAAGAACATTATCAATGTCGTTTTTTTAAGAGGGAGTGATCCTCAGCATAGTGTGTGATGCTATCAGAGACTCAGAGTCTCATCTTGACAAACACCATTGTCTTGGTGTGCTAGAGTTCTCTAAGAGTGAAGACTGGTCCTATTCACCGACTAGCCCCTCATAGGCTAGTCACCCACATGGGCAGTTACAAGTGTTGATATTTTTGCCAACACCTCTATTAGTCCTATAAATTGTTTTATGCTCACATTACTGAAGGCTGTATGATGAAATAATTCCTTGTCGCATTCATTTTGTGCAACAGGTTGTCTTGTCATGCTGTGAAGTTACTATTCACAACACATACAAAGTCCTGTATTTATTTTTTGTTGATGGGTTTTGCTTTCTGGTGGATTCTCAATCCCACCAATTCTGATGTCATCTATTGATTACATTGTCATGACAGTGTTAAGACTGCGCTTCAACTTCATCTCCGGTAAGAATTTGGTGTAATACAATATGCTTGACATGTCCTGTCTGGTCTCTGTGCTTCCACAGCCATCCTGGGTACTTTGGTAAGGTGGGCATGAGACACTACCATCTCAAGAGGAACACCGTGCACTGCCCCACTGTCAACCTGGACAAACTGTGGACGCTCGTGAGCGAGCAGACCAGGCTCAACTACGCCAAGAAGCCCGACGGCCCTGCACCCGTCATTGATGCCGTGCGCGCTGTAAGTATCTTCCCCAGAGCACCATATGTCTGGTCCCAGGCGACGGTGCTGGTTCTACATATATTCTCCCTTAACTGTAATGGTTTTTGAAGGTAGATTCGGCTTTATTTGAGGAACAATTTGACTTGCCTCCAGTTATTGCAATGTAAAACATTTTTAGAATATAACCAGTCTACTCAACAGGCCTTTTATTTAGCACAGTGATAACACCTTATTCAGGTAATTATTCCCCTGGTTGGTGGCTTATAAACAGCTTTGTGTTCAGTATGCCACACAGAGTGATGCTGTCAGAGACTCAGAGTCACATCTTGACAAACACTGTTGTTTTGGTGTGCTAGAGTTCTCTAAGAGTGAAGACTGTTCCTATTCACCGGCTGGCCCTGTAATAGGTCAATCGGCCACATGGACAGTTACAAGTGTTATACGTTGTTGCCAGGACTGTTCTAGAGCCATGTTTGAGCAGGAGCTCTTGGCCTTTACACTCTGTCATGCAGAATTATCTAACTTTGGGCTGTGGAGAACTTGCTTGTGTACTAGCTGGCCATTCAAACTAAACGGCTGTAATGAAATCCCTAATTAGAGGCTTGCACAAATGACGGCCTGCTGCGGTTGTTGAGTAACATGGGCTTCTTGACCAGTAGCTCCAGGGTGTCAATGGTTTAGACTTAAATCAAGTTTGTTGTAGCCATGCTGACCTCTGGCACTGAATCTTAGACTGGCATTGGTGTGAAAGGAGCTGCTGTGAGGGTTTATCAAGTGGATATAGATGGTAGCAAGTAGTTTGAGATGGCCATGCATGTCTTTAAGGTCTGAGGTCTGTATACTTTTGTAACTGGATCTGCTGCCTACTGTTTTGGAATCATTCATTTAGCAGATGCAGCATGTAGGGCCATGTACTTAATAGGACTGACTTTGTGGGAAGGTGGGAGACTCAATGAGATGTCAAACTTTTTGTGTAGATGTGTTAAGCAATGTTGGTTCTGTCTCCACAGGGCTACTTCAAAGTGCTTGGCAAAGGCAAGCTGCCCAAGCAGCCTGTGATCGTCAAGGCAAAGTTCTTCAGTCGACGGGCAGAGGAGAAGATCAAGGCAGTGGGAGGAGCCTGCGTGCTGATGGCATAAGCTCCTGTCAATGTTTTTTGCAAGAATAAACTGTATAAATTGGATTGGCTTTGTCTTGTGGTCTGTTGACGATGTAAATGTTGTCTGAAGGTTCTCACACATTGTTAGGTAAAAGTTGTTGTGCAAGGAACTGAGAATGTATTGATTTACTGCATAGAATGCCTTTGCCATTGGTCACTTACCCTGTTCCTGGTAGCTACAGGGTGTGGGGACTTGTTCCAACCCAACATGTACACATCTGACTAGGCTAACTAAGGTGTTAGAGCAGTGGTTCTCAATTTGTTTTTCCTTGGGACCCAAGTTAAACAATGTCTGTCACCCAATATTTGCAGCACACTTTTTTTTGTTGCCTAAATGCAGTCTGGAAAAATATTTTTACTGCTATATTGATAGTAACTAGCAGTTATATACCATTTTATTTTGCCTGTATTGAATGTTGAACTCACTGGTTTAGGACTACAAAATCTGCTAAATAGTGCTAATAGCTCTATTGAAATGCAGTGACATTGTTCAGAGATTGAGTTAAGTTATACATAGTCTTGGTTTTAAAATCAGATGTATTTTTTTTCATTACATTTATACTCGCACTGTAACACACCAGTTGAGAATTGCTGTGTTCGAGACATTGCTGCCTGGACAGATTCACTCATCTACAAATTGCCTTGAATACATTAACTCTAGATAATTGGATGAATGCGGTGTCAGTGGTTGGCTGGGACAACCTGTACCCAAATGGTTTTGCAGGACCAGGGTTTGATTACTGGTGAGTCATATGTATGTTTTTTATTTTACCTTAATTTATCTAGACAAGACAGTGAAAACTTCTCATTTACAATGATGGCCAAACTCAGATGACGCTGGGCCAATTGTGCGCCGCCCTATGGGACTCCCAATCATGACCGGTTGTGATACAGCCTGGATTTGAACCAGGGTGTCTAGTGGCACCTCTTGCACTGAGATGCAGTGCCTTACACTGCTGTGCCACTCATTTGGCAGATATTTTGATCTCTAGAATTGTTTGCTGTAAGTTGACATGCCTATGTAGTTTGGGTATTTGATATATTTGTGAAAGTGGTCTGTTACATAAGTATATCAAAACAACCTAAAAGGGAGAACATTCGTGAAACTATTTTGAACCTAGACATTATTACATCCAGCATTCTAACCATTTTACAGCACATCAATTGACAATTCAGACCATGCACAATGCCCATTTTGAAATAATGTTCTATATTTGACAATTTATATGAAATATCGTGACACTTGCCATAATACAGAACTACTTTGCTGAGAGAATGAGCTGGTTTGAACCAATCCAGATAAGGGAGGTGCCCTGGACCGAAAATGTGACGACGTAATCTTTACGGCAAGTTTAGTGCGCGCAAAAGTAACCAAAACAGGCGCAAGTGTTTGGGTAAGTAACTTTACGTGAATAAATTGTTTGTCTCGTCCACACAAATTCATACGATAGGATGGCATGAATTCATGTTCAACATTACATTCTCGAATTCCTAGGGATCTAATCGAGTGCTCACTGCACGTTCTCTGTCATATGTATGATATGCACCCACATAACTAGAGCGCACTACAAACCAAGGGAGGTTGTGACGTCGGCGTTGTGTCACGTTAACGGTATTCTGCAATGTTACTCCTTGTCATAAAAGGGTCGTGTCTCGGGTACGGCAGAGATTTTACTCCAGGGTTTTCGCATGGCAACTCAAGCCTGGCAACTCGAGTCATCCCTGCGTCGCTCCGCCAGAATAGGCCTGGAAGTACTGGAGCGAGCGTCGAGACGGAGCGTAGACTGGAGTGTGAGTCCGTCTCCCAATACAACACCAACGGATGGCAACGCCAGGAGTGAGGTAGGCCTACGTGTAATTGTTTTTATGTCTCCGCTATCGTCTTTTCTCTGATTTCTTTGAACTATATGGACTAATGAGTAGTTTTGTAAACTTCTATGTGTCTTTATCATATCCCAAACTGTCCATATTTTAGGTTCTGGGAAACTCAGCCCACACAAGCCTGGATGATGCTTTTGAGACCATAGCAGAATTCATGGCTCAGACAACATATCAATGCAAGGTATTGTATGTGCTCCAACCCAATCCTATTGCCCTTATTTGGTGCACGCATTTGTGAATGCAGGGTGAATTTTTGTTTGTATTACAGAACTTTTACATGACGGAGACTGAGCCTATGGAAAATGAGAGAACCCATGTGTGCAGATACCATTCTCAATCTCACCAATGTCCAGGGACCTCACTGCAGATCAGGAAACATGTAAGGCAAAGTTACAGCCTTTAAGTGCAGCAACCGTTCATAGTACATTTAGAAGTTTAGGACAGATCCCATACATTCAAATGGAGAAAGTCAACAAAAACATTCCATTTGAAATGGCTTTACTTGTCATAGTCATGTGTTTGAGATACTAAGGTATGCTTGTGTTCCTCCAGGCACGGTCATCACCTGAGGAATTCCACATTGAGGTGTCACCAGGTACCTATGCGATTACCGCGGGAACGCAGGACTCGCAGCAACAGACCCGGCTAGTACGCATTAATGCAGGAGAGAGTATGAACCTCACCTTTCACCTCTAACCAATCCCCTTTGACCGTTCTGCTACAAATAACAAAACTGTCCAACCGGAATGTTTACATATGTATTTTCCAGTGTGTCTTGTCTTCGGGATGAACTTATTCGCTTTAGAGCGACAGTAATACATTTATTAATTTGCTGCTAAATGAGAAGCCATATTTTGATGATCTGATCAGGATTACATTTTTTATATTCAATTATTTATGTCAAATGTCTGCCTAAATGCATCACGTAAAGCACTAATTGTGTTTTTTACCATATCAGTATAATAAAGTATATTTTATATCAATGATAGTTTGTTTTTGGCACAGTTTTTCTTGTCAACTCAAGCAAATGTTTAAAAGCCCACCTCAGGGGAAGTTGTTGCACCTATTTCGAGTAATTCCTGTCCTAAAGCGTACATTCTTGTTTAGGTTCCACCTAGAAGACTGACGCAGGCTGCTAATACGCATTCAGGAATTGGGGATGGGATTGTGGTGATTGTCCACGTGTAGTAGAGAAATATCAACAAATGGGGGCACTGACTGACCGCTGTCAGTGTAACTAGCTAGCATGCTAACCTTAGCCAGCTCATGAAAGTTATGTGAGCACCATTTCAGTTGTGACAGGCAGACTAGCTCAATAAGTGAAATGTATCGATTATGGTAATTTGCTGTTAAATGGGGAGGTGCAAAAACATTAGTTTTCACATTTTTTTTATTTGCTCCATGGCAAGGTGGCCAAGTGTAGGGTCGTCACTAGTTAACACGGCCATAAACCCTGTCTATTTCTACATTTTATTTTCTTAAAATCAGATTTTTAAACTGAATTTTCATATTAACCTTAGCCACACTGCTAACCTTAGCCTAACCATAACCTTAAAGACCAAAAGGTTCATTTTTTTGATTTCATGAATTTGTACAACGTAGCCCAATTTTGACTTTTTTATTTAGTGGAAACCCAAGTTTAGGCTACAAAGAAAAGCTGTTTGGCCCTCAGACAACTCGCAAATAGGAATATTAGGTAGGTAATGTTAAATTAAAACCCAGCCCTGAAATTAAACGTAGGCTGGAAGTAATTTGCATGTCATCTCCATAGGAAAATACACCTAAGACTCACGGAAACATCTGAAGTCGCACATTTGGTTCTGGCACTTCAAGGCCAAATATATCACACACTGACTAAAACTATTACTTATTGACTTACACCGTTGTGCAACATCATGGGTAAGCTCTGGCCATAGTCTTTCAGCTCAAAAATGTGTATTTCTACTTGTGTGGGTGTTTTTAAGACCCAACAAGATTCGTCTTCAATAGTCAAAACCATCATGTATAAACACCTGGGATCGTGTTGCCAGCGGTTAACTGCAGTCTCGTTTTGGGATGAGGTTTGGAGTCTGTCAGGCCAAACACATCCCTGATGGTCACCCTCCTCTCACAGCCAGGAAGTGGCTGAAACATGGAGCTGTGATTGGGTGAGCCACTGATCTCGACGTCAGGGTAGCTGATTTTCATAGCCTGGAATTTTCCCCTTGGTACTTTCTCTGAAAAATATGTATGGTGTAAACATGCATGTTTTTCTTTTGGTTTGTTTAATCATCAGTTTTACGTTATTCTGCTTTTCCAATATACAGCTATTTTCAACAAGCCCCGTAGCAAGATGTGCATAAAGAAACACTAATTTTTAGCTGAGTATATTCAATACCTGGTTGTCTGTGCTGTGGCTCTGGATGGCTTCTCCTCCAGTACCTCCAGGCAGGTCGGCCGTGTTCTGGCCCCAGCTTGTCCAGGGGAGAGGGCTCTGTGCTGGCCAATGGGCTGACAGACTTTTCCCCTATGGCCCCTGCTTCCTCATCACCCGACAGGGATGATGAAGATGATGTCTCATGTTCGACCTCTTTAGTTTCCTTGAGCTCTCCCAACTGGAGGTCCACCTTCTTCTCTAGCTCTGCCCTATCTTGTCGCTTTTTCCTCTCTAGCCCCTCCCTCTCTCTCAGGCCATGCACATGAGTAGGCGGAACTCTCAGTGGCCACCATGGCTGCATGATTGGACAATGGCATGGTCCACCTGCTGATGGACAGCACTGTGTTCCAGTGCAGTACAGATAGGGAGCCCACATGGTGCTGTGGACGTGGAGCAAATTGTCATTGCAGCATGGCGGCAGAGGAATTCGCTGGAGCTCCCTGACGATCCGCTCATGCTGAGATGCAGGGATCCACACAGCTAGATCCCCAGGCACCTGCATAAGCCTACCATTCCACAGCAGCACCTGGAGCCCCTTCCCACTCTCTACTGCAAGGGCAAATACAGACCTCAGCTTAGAGTGCAACGTATAATATAGTGCCACACACTGGTCTTCTATGCAGCCTCTACTTTGAGCATTACTGATCTGAAAGGGGTGAAACATCTGTCATAGTTCTCATATCCAGAGTCATGACTCTTTCACAGCGGGAGACAATGTAATAGTCAACCCTTCTGATCAAACCGCACCTTACCTGTCACTGAATCTCGTGTCTCCATTCCGGAGACCACTCTCCCCGGACCGTATCTCCTCAGGTCAGGTTCCCACGGGGACAACACTGCATCCCCAGGGACCAGACAGTGTGTGTGGGCCTGAGTGTGGTTCAGCATGTCTGGAGAGCAGACTAGCTGCTGTTGCTGGGACATCCTCATAGCGTGACCGTCTCCCCCTTCGGGTCTCCTCGTCCCCGGCCTGTCAAACTCAACCACGTACACTCCTCTTCGACCCTGGGGGACAGAAGAAAATACATTTTTGCTCACGGCATGGCATCGGAAGGCAAGGAACCAAGCTCAATGAAGCATTGACACATACAGTATATTCACTGGTAGGCTAAAGATAGAAACCCAACATCTTACATAAGCCTCTCATGGTGTTTGGTGCTTTCATTTTTGAATGATATTGTGCTTTGGTGATATGATAATATATTCAAAATCCTTTAAAAGATGACATGCATGAAGGGATATCTGCTTGTTACCTGGACTAGCTGCGTTACAGTGCCCAAGTAGTAAAGGCCATCCAGCTCCCTCCTGGCCAACACACGGCAGCCTGGGAGAAACTCTGTGCTGCATAGGGACAGGGCCCTCCCTGACAACACACAGCTACTAACTGGACAGAAGGGATTACCAAGCATACACCTGCAGCACAACCACAATAAATATATGTATTTTACCTCAGTGGGAACCAGACTGCATAGATGTAGCCATTAACATGTCTATCCACATCCTGTACGTAAATGCTTAGATACTGTACATAAATCCTGTCCGTAAATGCTTAGATACTGTACACACAATAGACAAATTGTCCAGAAAGGGTTGATTATTTTGTGGTTATAGCAGTGGTTTACTAGCCTGGGTACCAGTCTGTTTAGCTAATATTCAACTCCTTGTACTCTGTGTGATGTGCCAAAGTGTGTTGAGCATGATGAGTGGAATGTTAGCTAAACAGACTGGTATCCAGGCTAGTGGTTTACAATCCCAGTGTATACAGTGCATTCCGTATGAAGCTGTTTGAAATGTGGTAATCCAGGAGACCAACCTGAGAGGAGATAAGGGCAGTAAAGGCTGCAGTGGAACAACAGAGGTGGACTGACTGCAGGACTTCACTGGAGAACAGGTCGGCACTGAGGACTGGCTCTCTGCAGTGTACAATGGGATCACCTGGAAGCACACACCCAAGACTTTCATCATAACTCTCCCTATTCAATGTTTTTTCTTCTTGTGACTTAAACTTAGAGATTTGGGAATTCACATTCCTTGTTAAATTCAAGCCTTTTTCTGAACCAGCTCACCAGTGTTTGTTATAGATGTAACAGTTGCTAATGTGTTAAAAAAAATTATAATCTGTCTCTACAGATTCATGACCGGCCACAAACAACAGGTACGCTACCAAGACAGCCTCTAAGACTGGCAGAAGCTGGTGGGAGGTGTGTGCTCAAGGAACTCTTCTGGGCCCTCTCATCTTCCTATCAGTCATTGACAGCACAGCACAGATGTCAACAGTATGTGGAAACCCACTATTTGGCCAAAAAGTATGTGGACACCCCTTCAAACTGACAGATGTCTAAAATCGAGCACACCGCCATGCAATCTCCATAGACAAACACTGCCAGTAGAGCTCAGTGATTTTCAACATGGCACCGTCATAGGATGCCACCTTTCCAACAAGTCAGTTCATCAAATTTCTGCCCTGCTCGAGATGCCCCGGTCAACTGTAAGTGCTGTTATTGTGAAGTGGAAACGTCTAGGAGCAACAGCGGATCAGCCGCGAAGTGGTGAGTCACACGAGCTCAGAACGGGACCGCCGAGTGCTGAAGCGCATAAAAATAGTCTGTCCTCAGTTGCAACACACTATCGAGTTCCAAACTGCCTCTGGAAGCAACCTCAGCACAATAACTGTTCGTTGGAAGCTTCATGAAATGGGTTTCCGGGCCTCCTGAGGGGTGCAGTGGTATAAGGCACTGCATCGCAGTTGCTAGCTGTGCCACTAGAGATCCTGGTTCAAGTCCAGGCTCTGTCCCAGCCTGCTGCGAAAATCTCAATTCAGAGACTGGCTACCCCCTGACCGGCACACAATTGGCCCAGCGTCGTCCGGGTTAGGGGGGGGGGTTTCCCGGCAGGGATGTCCTTGTCCCATCGCGCTCTAGCGACTCCTGTGGCGGGCCGGGCACATGCACGCTGATACGGTCGCCAGGTCAATACGGTCGCCATTGTGCCAAGAAGCAGTGTGGCTTGGTTGGGTTGTGTTTCGGAGGATGCATGGCTCTCGACCTTCGCCTCTCCCAAGTCCGTACCGGAGTTGCAGCGATGAGACAAGACTAACTACCAATTGGATACCACGAAATTGGGGAGAAAAAGGGGTAAAAGTATTAAAAAAAAGGTTTCCATGGGCAAGCAGCCGCACACAAGCCTAAGATCACCATGCACAGTGCCAAGCATTGGCTGGAGTGGTGTAAAGCTCGCCGCCATTGGACTCTAGAGCAGAGGACACGCGTTCTCTGAAGTGATGAATCACGCTTCACTATCTGGCAGTCCTATGGAAGAATTTGGGTTTGGAGGATGCCAGGCAAACGCTACCTGCCTGATTGCATAGTGCCATCTTAATGCTACAGCATACAATGACATTCTAGACGATTCTGTGCTTCCAACTTCATTGCAACAGTTTGGGGAAGGCCATTTTCTGTTTCAGCATGACAATGCCCCTGTGTACAAAGCGAGGTCCATACAGAAATGTTTTGTCGAGATCGGCCTGCACAGAGCCCAGAGCCCTGACCTCAACCCCATCTGCGAGCCACGCCGACTGCAAGCCACACCTAATCGCCCAACATCAGTGTCCGACCTCAGTAATGCTCTTGTGGCTGAATGGAAGCAAGTCCCCCGCAGCAATGTTCCAACATCTAGTGGAAAGCCTTCCCAGAAGAGTGGAGGCTGTTATTGCAGCAAACTCCGTACTAATGCCCATGATTTTGGAATGAAATGTTCGACAAGCAGGTGTCCACATACCTTTGGTCATGTATTGTATGTAGATGATCTAAATCTGAGCCACTCCATGTACAACAGGAAACATCAGCACACCACAGCAGGCTCTTAACAACTTCGACACATGGGTTCAAGCAAGCAGAATGTCACTGAACCCTGTCAAGTGCAAGGTCCTATCAATAACCTTCACAAGAAATCCAACCAGTCCCGTGCCCTTTCCGGATTGAGGGCCAGAATCTCAAAGTGCTGTTAAGACTTTATGGGTAATAGTACAAAAGGACTTATAATGGGGCGTGCAGGTTGCTACTATGGTCATCAAGAGCAATAAAATAAATGTTATCCTTCCGCCTCATAAAAGGTTCCATGTGTTACAGGAAGACCTTGTGAGCATTTACACTGGCTACAGTACTTATGCCCCACCCTGGAGTGTGCCGCTCCTGCTTGGCACAGCTCACTGACCCAGGCCCAGTCTGATAACCTGGAGCATATTCAGAAGAGCGCATGCCACTACAGTATCCTGCACTACTTCGGCTTAATTAGAGAAGGACACCGACTTCGCTGTCAGCCTCCTAAAATCTCAATTCAGAGACTGGCTACCCCCTGACCGAAACACAGTGACAGGCAGGAACACCCGTAGCCAAAGCCAACTGACTATACCAGAGTCTAGAACTCAACAGTACATGAGGTCACCAAACCCATATTTCTGCTCATTAATGAATGAGTCGCTTTAAGACCGCAGGACATTTATTTGCTCTTATACATTAATATTTTGTATGCTCATGGATTCAAGTGTGTATTGACTGCTATATGAGTGTAATAATAACGAACTTGGCTACTGTCTGAAATCACACTGACACAATGAAATCTGGTGGAGGTGACCTTCCTTCTACTAACCCCGACAATGACTAATTAATCAAGTAAGTGCTCAATGATGAGCAGTGGACACTCAAATTCATTAAGACTCAATCACTGTAAATGAATCACCAACTCTCATGGTCCCCCACCTGCTCTAATGCCCCATCCATCCCGACAGGGAGAACATAACAGCTCCCTCTTGTGGCGTGAGTCAGACACTGCATGAAGTCCTGAGTCCTGCCGTCCAGAGAGCTGCTGCTGCTGGGGTTAGATAGTGACAGGTGGAACACATGGACTGGCCTCTCCCCGGCCATGGTTGACAGGGCCCGGAGGAGTTCCTCTGGGTGGTCAGGGAGACCGGTGGTGACCAGGTGGACGGCATGGCAGGCTGGGTCGCTGAAGGCTGTACTCAGGGCAGCCAGGAGGTCCCTACCTGGACTGGAGCTGAGGGAGTGAATCCAGGATAGAGCCTCGTAGACAGTGTCTGGAGCACAGGGCACCATGTGCTCAGACCAACGGGTTACCTAGGGTTGGGCAACAAACTATAGTTTTGGCAAGTCGGTTTGGACATCTACTTTGTGCATGACACAAGTAATTTTTCCAACAATTGTTTACAGACAGATTATTTCACTTATAATTAACTGTATCACAATTCCAGTAGGTCAGAAGTTTACATACACTAAGTTGACTGTGCCTTTAAACAGGTTGGAAAATTCCAGAAAATTATGTCATGGCTTTAGAAGCGTCTGATAGGCTAATAGACATAATTTGAGTCAATTGGAGGTCTACCTGTGGATGTATTTCAAGGCCTACCTTCAAACTCAGTGCCTCTTTGCTTGACATCATGGGAAAATCAAAAGAAATCAGCCAAGACCTCAGAAAAAAATTGTAGACCTCCAAGTCTGGTTCATCCTTGGGAGCAATTTCCAAATGCCTGAAGGTACCACGTTCATCTGTACAAACAATAGTACGCAAGTATAATACCGCTCAGGAAGGAGATGCATTCTGTCTCCTAGAGATGAACGTACTTTAGTGCAAAAAGTGCAAATCAATCCCAGAACAACAGCATAGGACCTTGTGAAGATACTGGAGGAAACGGGTACAAAAGTATCTATATCCACATTAAAATGAGTCCTATATCGACATAACCTGAAAGGCTGCTCAGAAAGGAAGGAGCCACTGCTCCAAAACCGCCATAAAAAAATCCAGACTACGGTTTGCAACTGCACATGGGGACAAAGATTGTACTTTTTGGAGAAATGTCCTCTGGTCTGATGAAACAAAAATATAGCTGTTTGGTCATAATGACCATCATTATGTTTGGAGGAAAAAGGGGGAGGCTTGCAAGCCAAAGAATCACCATCCCAACCGTGAAGCACGGAGGTGGCAGCATCATGTTGTGGGGGTGCTTTGCTGCATGAGGCACTGGTGCACTTCACAAAATAGATGGCATCATGAGGCAGGAAAATTATGTGGATATATTGCAGCAACATCTCAAGACATCAGTCAGGAAGTTAAAGCTTGGTCGCAAATGGGTCTTCCAAATGGACAATGACCACAAGCATACTTCCAAAGTTGTGGCAAAATTGCTTAAGGACAACAAAGTCAAGGTATTGCAGTGGCTATCACAAAGTCCTGATCTCAATCATATAGAAAAAGTGTGGGCAGAACTGAAAAAGCGTGTGCGAGCAAGGAGGCCTACAAAACCTGACTCAGTTACACCAGCTCTGTCTGGAGGAATGGGCCAAAATTCACCCAACTTATTGTGGGAAGCTTGTGGAAGGCTACCCAAAACAATTTAAAGGCAATGGTACCAAATACTAATTGAGTGTATGTAAACTTTTGACCCACTGGGAATGTGATGAAAGAAATAAAAGCTGAAATAAATCATTCTCTCTACTATTATTCTGACATTTCACATTCTTAAAATAAAGTGGTGATCCTAACTGACCTAAGACAATTTTTACTTGGATTAAATGTCAGGAATTGTGAAAAACTGAGTTTAAATGTATTTGGCTAAGGTGTATGTAAACTTCCGACTTCAACTGTACATAGTCATTGAACTCTGGTCACTTTAATAATGTTTACATACTGTTTTACCCACTTCATATGTATATACTGTGTTCTAGTCATAGAACTACTGCTGTACACACCTTTTCTATTCATATACTGTTTACACACACCATCATATACATATTTATATTCTGGACTCTGACATTGCTCATTCTGATATTCCTTAGTTTCTTTATTTTTGAGATTTGTGTGTATTGTTCGGTATTATTGCACTGTTGGAGCTAGAAACATAAGTATTTTGCTGCACCTGTGATAACATCTTCAAAATATGTGTACGCGACCAATAACATTTGACTTGATGATATTGTTTACAGCATTAACATTGTGAGTTGTACAGTACCTTGTATGAGAAGCCTATGATATTGAAGAGCGAGTCTCTGAGGGATGCCTTGTTCAGCAGGGTCTGGATGAGCAGGCGCTTCACTGACCCCAGAGCAGTGCTCATGTCCTCCGAGGTGTCCAATACAAAGGACACATTCCTGTACCTCAGGCCCAGGAACAATGGAAGGAGCCTGCTGTGAGGCTCACCAGGTGACTGCGAGACAGACACCATCCTTGCCCTAGATGTCAAAGTATTAGTGAAGTAGAGGAAAAACAAAATACCTATTGAAATGTCTCATATTAGGCCTACATGTTGTGTATACTGTATCCTCAGGGTATAAGAGACCGTAAACCAAGATCTGTAAACTAACAATGAAAGGAATAAATGAAGAGCCCCCAACTAAAACAATTCTGCAGTGACAGGGATGTTTTCCATATATGATTTAAAATATATATATTTAATTGAGGCAGAAATGAATTATACTTTCATTGTTATACATTTAGGTGTTTAATAGTATCAAATGATAGGCTACTGTACCTCTGTGAATCCCCAAGAGTGTTCCTGCCTGTCTCTAGTCTGCAGATAGCCTCTAAACTCCATTGTTTACTTGAGTTACCATGGAGAGGTCTGGGTGAATGTTATCGTGGCCTCTTTGGGCTGCATAACTGTCAATCAACTAGTGAAAGCTGAGTAGTCTGGTCTCAGATCTAGTGCTGCATAGCCAACTCCTAGGGTCTTTGTCACACGAACGAACATACGAGTTGCCTATACAGCACAAACAGATCTAGGACCAGGCTAAAAGCGATGAGATGATAGCGTTATGTAACACAGACGTTACAACTTGGTTGCTTAGTCTTAAATTAAACATATGGCAAATATGTTGTGTCTCTGTGAAATGGAAGCCCTGAGAGATTTGACTGGCCTGTGTTTGTCTTTGAGGATTGTGCTATCAAAGTAAAATACAGCCTTTATTGGCTTCATGTTAGGAGCCCCTGGATACTTCTTGGTCCCCCACCAACTCTTCTTGGGCACTTTAATTACGTGAAATGACCTTTAATTACTTTCTTAACTCACTTAGATTGACATTTCATGAGCATGGCTGCCAATGTTGAGTGTGTTTGATGTGTTAGATGTAGCACTCTAAAGATGTCGCATCCATTTTAGAAAATGAGACCTTGTGTCAAATAAAAATATTACAAAAATAGAAAAAACATGAGTTCATCAGCTTTTATTTGTAAGTGCTGCCTTATTGCTACATACAAGTGATAAGAGACAGTGTACAGTAACTGTAACATAATGACAGAATAAATAACTTCCACTTGGATTTCTTACCATTTGATTGTGTTACAAAGTGGGATTAAAATTGAGTTATTTGTCATTTCTTGCCAACAATCGACACAAACTTGTCTGCAATGTCAAAGTGGAAGAATTAATTGATATAGTCGTTGCATAAATATTCAGCCACTTGTTTAGGCAAGCCTAAATTAGTTCAGGAGTCAAATTTGGCTGAACAAATCACATAAGTTACATGGACTCACTCAGTGTGAAATAATAGGGGTTGACATGATTTTTGAATGACTAACCCTTCCTCTGTCCCCCATACATACATCTGTAAGCTCCCTCATTCAAGTATTGAATTTCAAGTACAGTCTACAAATACCAGGGAGCTATTTGAAAGCCTCATGAAGAAGGGCAGTGATTGGTAGATGGGTAAAAATAACAAATCAGACATTTCTTATCTTTTTAAGCATGGTCAAGTTAATTATTATGCTGTGGATTATATATTAAACCACCCAAACGCATTAAAGATACTGTCGTCCTTCTGAACTGAGCTGCAGGACAGTGATTTTAAAACAGCTACAGAGTTCAATGTCTGTAATGGTAGAAAACTGAGGATGGATCAAGAATATTGTAGTGACGCCGCAATAATGACCTAAATGACAATGAACACAAGGACAAATCGACATTGGAGTTGCTTATCAAGAAGACAGTGAATGTTCCTGAGTGGCCAAGTTACAGTTTTGACTTAGTCTGCTTAAAAATCAATGGCAAGACTTGAAAATTGCTGTCTGACCATGATCCCCAACATCTAGACAGAGCTTGAAAATGTATTTTTATAAAAATGGGCAAATATTCCACAATCCAGGTGTGCAAAGCTCTTATAGACTTACCCAAAAATAATCACAGCTGTAACCGACGCCAAATGTGTTTCAAAGGGACAGATCTAAATTTACTGTGGGGGAGGGGCTGGTCCAACTCAAGGTGTCATAAAAGAAAATGCACCCCCCTCCCCAAAGTTACAAATATTTTCACATGACCCTCCCGTAGTACTGTAAAATAAATGGAACACCCTCCCCCTCATAGTATTAATTTAAAATAATGTTTACGACCACATATAATAACTGTAGCGACCCTGTGTTTATAAACCGGGATGTTGACTTTTCCACTTCAGCATGCTTTTGGGGCACAGTCAATACTACGCAGGACTAAGGGCCATAAGGTTTAGGGTTCACCGGCCACCACAAAAGAGCTCACTCTCCCTGCCTGTTTCATTACACTACGATCAGAGCAGGCTGCAGACAATGATGAGCTAGAGGGAAATCTGATATTTATAATTATATAAAATATATGCCTCTCTACCTTGTAGGCTTAACCAGTATCAAAGGCTTGGCTTGACAATCTCTAATGGTCATTACACTTTTTGGTGTTTTGTAATAGATGTCACTTTGTCGATGACACAACAGTTGTCACGCCCTGATCTGTTTCACCTGTCCTTGTGATTGTCTCCACCCTCCTCCAGGTGTCGCCCATCTTCCCCGTTATCCCCTGTGTATTTATACCTGTGTTCTCTGTTACCAGTTTGTCAAGTCAACCAGCGTTTTTTGTGTCTCAGCGACTGCTTTTCCAAGTCTCGCTTTTTCCTCACCTTCCTGGTTTTGACCCTTGCCTGTCCTGACCCTTGCCTGTCCTGACCCTTGCCTGTCCTGACTCTGAGCCTGCCTGCCTGATCACTCTGCCTGACCTGTACCCCACCTCTGGATTTTTGTCCTCTGTCTACCCTGACCCTGCTTGCCGTCTGGTACCGTTGCCCCACCTCTGGTTAACTGACCCCTGCCTGCCTTGACCTGTCTATTGCATTATTAACCTCTCCAATTTAAAATTGACTTGAGTGTCCCTGTGTAAGAATTTCAACGACAGAAGTAAAGACAACACTTCTACTAGTCAGACTCAATCTCACAGGCACAAACATGACTTGAGTCACATTACTCCGGTAACATGAACACATTTTTGGGGTAATCTGTAATATTTTGGTTAAGACTCAGGTCCCAAAAAATGAAATGAAACAATTATACTACATTACTTCTTACTAGTAATACATTTGTTTTGGAAACATTACAAAGCATGCTCATCTGTTTTTTGTGTTTTGTTGGTGTAATTTTAGCACACAAAAAATGGCTGGTAGATTTTTACATTTGTAACATATCATACGATTGTAACGTATTGTACGTTTGCAAATTTGTAACATATTATACAAAACGGATGATGGACATGCAAAAATGAACACAAACTAAATGGAGAGCTCGGATTTACCTACAGAATAATCCGACATGCTCTCAAACCATGTTGCTCATTGGCTAGAGATGGTCCTGCCGGCCTTCCATCTTTGAGGACATGTATTTCCAATGTTAGAGTGGTCACGCTACCATCTTGTCAAAATAATACCTAATCGTTGGTTACACCCACCGAAACGCCCATCTTTTGAAAACTCATGGGTCGTACCCATTGGCTGATGAGTAGGTCATCTCATCAACGGTCGCGGGAAGCACTGCACCATGCGCGTGATAGGAGGAACATTAAAACTATTTTTGTAAACATAGCTAGCTAGTGAATGACTTTTTGTGAAAATACACTTTTCTAGTTTGTAATGTTTTAAAATAGCCGATTCATTTTATTGCGAGTTTACGGGATAATTTTGTGGGTTACTGTTTCTGGACAAGGAGTTGCTGTGCCGGGCAGCCATTTTCCGCCGTAGCTAAAATAACTGACTTAACTCGTAACAAAGATTTTTATAACTAAACCAAGAGACCACAGCTTGTCGTTTCCAATGGGAACAAATGAGTCATCGTGGGTAGAACAAGCAAAGAGGAGGGAAGAGAAGCACGCGCTAGCGATATCCTATTGGCGCGTGCTAGTATATAACTGCATATTTCCGTTAGGGAACGCCTACTCTGGGAAGTGCTCATGTGCAATAACTCTGCCCTTGCACTCTAAACAGCGCAATTTAAAAAAAAAAAACGTTTGTAAAGGCTAAGGTCTACAAAACGTAGTCCACTCTGTTCATAACATATTGGAATTTTAGTAACAGAAAACGGCATTTGGAGAATCTCGGCCAAAACCCATCTTGTTCCCACTTCTCCCAGTGGGCTTCCTTTCACTACCATATTTGGTAGTGAGTGGAACCGAAAAACGGATGCTTCACATTTACACATCCAGTGAAATATCTGTGTCATTGTTTTATCTGTGCTTGTAACGTTGGCTAGTAGGAGTGGCCACGGCATGGGCGTCTAACTAGACTTTTATATTAACGAACGTAGAAAATATATATATACGTATTCGGAGCAAATGTATCAGATGAAAATAGGCTTGCTGGTTATGTAAAATTTGCGATACATCAAGTCAAGATAACGACAAAGTGTTCGGAATGTAAGGTCTAGGAGGTCTCTGAGCAAGTGTGTTTACTTTTTGCCATCTCGTTTGCTACAGTAGCTAATTTACTGTAGCTTACTAGCTAACGTCAATTTTGCTGCGCGGCAGGCCGACGTCGGTTTCTGGACTTTTCTGGTGCACAGTGACTCTTCATATCACACGCTAATAATCGTATTGTGCTAGATACTGGTGGGTAGATAATTTAGCTAGCTAACGTTATAGTTGCATAGTGATTTACGCAGATTAGCTAACAGTTGGTTACAATTTTTTTGTTAGCTAAGTATAAACAACCACATTTTTAAGAATTGATAGCCAGGGTTTAAATGAAAAATGCAGCGTTACAGTTGTCATGGAAGTTTATCTCCCAACGCCCGACCTATACGTCAAAAGTTAGCGTTTGCACCGAACAATGAAGATGACGGCAACAGTACAGGAGACGCATCGGGTTTTACAGAAATTGACTCTCCAATGCGACTGGACAGTGTCGATATTAAACGACTCGAGGACAACAGCCCTCTGAATCGGACTGCGGATGATGTGGAACCGTGCCGGTGGGGCGAAGAAGGATTCAGTTATCCGTCTCAACTTCAGTCCCCCAGTAGCGCTATTTTCATGACGGGCTCCCCGGCGTCACCACGGAAAAACTCTCAGGTGTACGGGAGTTCACCCGAGCGGTCATGCATTCAGGAAGACGGGGACTGCTCGAGCTCACCTATTCCAGACTGCCCCGACATACCTCCACATAAAACCTTCAAAAAACTACTCCTTTATGATACTCCACACACACCAAAGGTTTGAGAACTTTTGATGCAGAAAACCTGCAACCTATAAGAAACATACCCACTATTATTGGCTAATATCGTTTTGACAACTTGGTGCAATGTAGCTAACGCTAGCTAACATTTATGGAGTCATTAGTAGTAGCAATTTTATGCCTTTTCTGATATTTTCAAGAATATATATATTTTTATGATATGATTTGTGCACCATGTGCCACCCTTGTAGTAAGGAAGAATGTAACTATTTATATTGCATTAACGTTGGAGTAGCTATGTTTGCCAGTTTATGCATTTTCTAATATAAATTTCATGAAATGCATAATTTGTGCACCAATTGCCACTCTTGTAGAAAGTAAGAAAATAAAACAACTAGCTTTTGAAAGAACCCACTTTTATAGTGGTGTACAATTACATACACGTCAGTCAGCCTCATTGACCACGTTTACATACACACGCAATATCCCGTTATTATTCGGTAAACTCAAGTATTCTGTTTGAGTGGACGCATATAAACATCATATCCTGTTTTACAATAACCCGATGAAACTTGTCTCAGTTATGCAAAACCCGAATAATATGCCTGAGAGATGCTGATCTTAGATGGGATACTGTTGCATGTAAACATCATATCCCATTTACTGGTGTTTTTCGCTGCACAGGCTGTTTAACATATCATGGGTGTTGTGATGTTTTCATCTTGATTTTTGTCAAACAAATCACTTCACAAAGTAGGTTACCTACAGTTCAGAATTCCACAACTTATTTTGCTGATACTCTGTACTGGATCATATAGCCTACTGGCTACTTTCACTCCTAATTCATATAAGCTTCTGCTTATAATTTCCAACATTGGTAGGCCATATTATAATTTGTCATTTGGAAGGCTGTTTGTTTGTCAACTATAGTTAGATGCATACCTCTTCTCTTCTGTCATAACTTGTTGCCCCAGAAGACTAAATAAAGTAGTGCTCACCAGAATATCTTGCATTGATAGATTGAATGCATTAGTAATCTAGTTAACGCTTGTAAAATTGTCTGTTTTGTTTAGGGACCGTAGAGAAAACAGAATAACTCCAAAGCAGTGGAAAGATTTGTCCTGTATGAAATGTGGTGGTGGTACTTGTAGGATTTTTAAGCCCATAAGAGGGATATGCGCTACTATCTGCAATACTGTGCGCATGTAAACGTGGTTATTGAAACGGCAGTATGGCTTTTGACCAAGGGGCCAGGGTTCCAGTCTGGAAGCACGTTTTTGACTGACCCATAGAGAAGTCAAAGTAGAAAATTCCTAATAAAGACACTTTTTAGTGCACAAAACATCCTCTGAATTACTCAAATTATTATCGCCATGGCCGATTTTAATTTTTTTTTTTTTTCTGACAATATTAACATTTTATATTCATGCTCTGAGATGACCCGCTAGCCAGTGGAAGTGCCGGTTGGCTAGTTAAATTTTAATGTTTTTGTACTTCTACCCAACTTTGATATCCAATTGGTAGTTAGTCTTGTCCCATCGCAGCAACTCCCCTACGGACTCGGGAGAGGTGACGGTCAAGAGCCATGCGTCCTCTGAAACACGACCCCGCCAAGCCGTACTGCTTTTTGACACACTGCTCGCTTAACCCGGAAGCCAGCCGCACCAATGTACGATGTTTCCTCCGACACAACTGGCCCGGACGTTGCTGGGCCAATTATGCACCGCCTAATCGGTTTCCCGGTCACGGCCGGCTGTGAATCAGCCTGGAATCGAATCCAGGGCTGTAGTGACGCCTCAAGCACTGCGAAGCAGTGCCTTAGACCGATGCGCCGCTCGGGAGGCTTAACTAGTCACGCTAGTTAAGCCAAAGATTTTTTATAACTAAACCAAGAGACCACAGCCTGTCGTTTCCAATGGAAACAAATGAGCCATAGTGGGCAGAACAAACAAGGAGTAGGGCAGAGCCAAGCACGAGTCAGCGAGATCGTATTGGCATCTAGTAACATCTGCATATTGGCAGCATGACCTAATGACTCATTGAAACTTGAAATGTTTAAAAAAATGAATAGGCACCTGTTAATGGATTAATAGTAACGCCCTCTTTTGTACAGGTAGTATTGTACAATTACATAACAGCAGGCTGACAGCTAGCCAATTGACTGAAACGTAACGTTTTCAAAAATGTAAAGGTAGTTGTTGTTGGAATAATACTAAAGGCCCAGTGACCTATATTTATTTTATATATATCTCGTCAGTCAGATTCCAAATCAGACATCAGTATTTACATTGAAAGGCATATTTTGATTTTCACTTCAACTTTACTCAATTAGTTATTTATATGTGATGTTATTTCAATTCATTAAGGTTATTTTAACTTTATCTAAAGGCTTGTCTAAGTGTCTCGACATGTCTTGAATATGTTAATTATGTCATTTGCAGAGTTTGCTGAACAAAGCCAGAACTGCCAGAACTGCCAGCTCAGCGTCCTCAAGTAGGAGAGTAGCCCTCTTTGGGAATGTAGAATCCACAGGGAAACCTGGTCTGGACAGCAGGAGAAGCCAGACCCCTTTGGTCAACATCAACCCCTTCACCCCCGAATCCCTCCTCATCCAGTCTGCAACTCAACAGAGGAACAGCAGAAAGAGGGCACACTATAATGAGTATGTCACTCATTAAGCATTGTTAGAATGTAGGACTAACTTTGTTTTTGCCAACTAAGTATTAGACTATCTAGCAATATAACTGAGTCCAATTTTCAACAGACAATAATTGAACACTATCTTATCACTTGATACCTGAATGTGTCCGTATGTCGGTACACACAGATTGTAGCCCATTGTTATTTCTAGCCTGGTTCGTTAAATCCGTTGACAAGCATGAGTACGGCAAAAGTCTGGCAGGAAACCAAGACCCCATCATGGTCACTAATGAACTCTGCCGTGTGTGTGTGTGTGTGTGTGAAGGCTTCAGTGCTGCCCACTGGTGTGTAGAATGTGCGCTAACAAGCTCTTTGTCTTGTCTTATTCAGCTCCTGTGGTGAGGACATGGAAGTGAGTGATGCTGAAACAGAGGAAGAAGTCCTTCCACCAAAGGTAGTTATTTTCTTGTCCTGATTTCTTTACAGCATTGTGGTCATGTTATTTTGTCGATCAGCAAAGCTCTCAGCCTGATGTGCATTTGCGCGTATGCAGTTAAATGGAGTGTAATGTGAGATAATGATAACATGGTGTAACTATATATAATTTGGATGAATATGATTCTCTATTCATTGTCTATCCTCAGAGAATAACCATGATGGAGAGCAACATGAATTCCAGGTATGCCTCAGAGTTCCACGAGCTAGAAAAGATCGGCTGTGGGGAGTATGGTGCCGTCTTCAAGTGTGTGAAAAGACTGGATGGCTGCGTGTACGCCATCAAGTGTTCAAAGAAGCCCCTGGCAGGTTCTGTGGATGAGTAAGTTGGAGTTGATCTATTGCGTATGGACACTCTTGCTGAATTCAGTCTCGAGACTTAAAGCTGGCAATAGCGAGATGTCATATCCACAGTCTTAACAGGCACGGTAAACATCTAACTTGAAGAAATGCCAAATCTTACCACATCTGTTCTTCCCACCGTAGGCAGAACGCCCTCCGGGAGGTGTACGCCCACGCCGTGCTGGGCCAGCACCCCCACGTGGTGCGCTACTACTCTGCCTGGGCTGAGGATGACCGCATGCTCATCCAGAATGAGTACTGCAACGCCGGCACCCTCTCGGACGTCACGGCCAAGAACTACCGGCGGCTCGGCTTCCTGTCAGAGCTGGAGTTGAAGGACCTTCTGCTGCAGGTGACGCGCGGCCTCAAGTACATCCACTCGTCCTCACTGGTCCACATGGACATCAAGCCTAGTAAGTACCACTGAGGGGAAAGCATGAACCTTTTGTATCAGGAGATGAATTTAACAGCAAATAAGAGAAACCAGCACAATGCTCTTGCTTGTGTCAAATTGTTTTCAAGTAAAAAAAATGTTACAGAAGGAACTCTTGTGAAACACATCCCTAATTCAATGCTTAATGCAATTTGTTTGACGTGTTTTTGTCTTAGTCATTGGCTAGTTTCCATCCAATTGGCGACAGATTTTCATGCGATTATTAAAAAATCTGCATAAAAACAATATGTGCGTTTACCCACGAGAGATTCTTCCATCAAATTGACTTGTTGCAGATAAAAGGCTGTGCATGATGACGCACATAAATACTTTTTTGGCGTTTTTAAATTACACACAAAAAAAAAAAGTACACACAAAAAAACAAGTTAAATGGGTTTTCATCGCATTTTCAACTCTACTGATGGTTTTGTCACAATTGTTTTTTTTTTAGCGTTATACAGCGAGTGAGACCACTCTGGTATTGGCACGTGCGCTTCTATCCAACAGCGCTATCTGTGCGCTGTTGGCTAGAGCGCACGTATAGCCTACTACATGAGATTATTATTATGATGGACAAAAGAGCGAGAATATTTGTTTGTCAAACGGCAGCCTTGATATTTATTGGAAAGGACCATCAAGATCATCACCTTGCACTTTCACCACCCTGTGACGGTCATCATCCTTTATTTAATCTGTAGCCTAATAAACTGCATGCTTTTCCCAACGAGTCATAGTAGCAGAACCACAAGTGATTGTGTGACTCCAAGTTTACTTCGCATAATTCATTTTACCGACAAGATCCCACCTTCTCTAGCGTATTTTATTTTGTCGACATTTGGAAGTTTACCGGAAATGTTCTATTTTCATCAGGCCTGTCATTACATTTTTTTTTATCCGACATGTACTTTACCCACATAAAAAGGTTGTATGGAAACCTGGTTAGAAAACTAATTTGCGTATTGTCTCTTTCAGGCAATATTTTTATCTCACGCAAGACGATTGGTAGTGTAGTAGACACGTGTGACGAGGAGGACGAAAAGGATGGACTGGCCACCAGTGTCGTGTACAAAATAGGGGACCTTGGCCACGTGACGAGGTTAAACAATCCTCAAGTTGAGGAAGGTGACAGCAGGTTCCTGGCAAATGAAGTCCTTCAAGAGGTGAGTGTTCTCTCCAGGAGAAACTTAACAGATTCTCCCTGGCTAAAGTGTAGTATTTGATCATTCAAATGGATCATTCAAATGGTTCTCTACAGCTTTCCTAATCACGTCAAGCTTTTCTCCCAGGACTACAGTAACTTGACAAAGGCAGACGTCTTTTCCCTGGCCCTGACTGTGATCAGTGCCTCTGGGGCAGAGCCTATGCCCAGCAATGGGGACAAGTGGCACCAGATCCGTCAGGGAAAACTTCCACCCATCCCACAAGTTCTCTCTCAGCAATTCCTGAGTCTACTCAAGGTAAGAACTATATTAGCCTTTCCTAGTCGATCGGCCCTGCGCAGCCGGAAGTCCATTTAGCGCGAGTGCACTGTTGCAAGCCGGCGATGTACCTCTGGCTGGACTGCATCGTGTTAGCTACCCACTCATGCTGCATATAGGTTGGCTTGTGTTTGGGAACTCCTGGCTTAAGCACACTTGAATAATAACACGTGATCATTAATTTACTGTTTGGTAAAATGTCCATATACAGGCCTTAACCGTCATAGGTTACATTCAGCTAGCATAACTTTGCTAGCTAGCAAAATAGGTTACATTCCGCTAGCATAACTTTGCTAGCTAGCTTACAGCTGAAGCTAACGGCAGTTCACTCTCCTAAAACTTTATTTGTTTTAGTATGCTTAGCAAGATTGTTTCCAAAACCGTTCACTGGTTTAAATTACTTTCTCTTTCTAGAGGAACTGTTGCATGTGAGAGGAGTGTCTTGAGTGACTGGTCTGCTCCAGTTTTAGAGACAATGCACCTTTTTTATTTTATTTATTTTACCTTTGTTTAACTAGGCAAGTCGGTTAAGAACAAATTCTTATTTTCAATGACGGCCTAGGAACAGTGAGTTTATGAAAGAAGAGATTAGGCTGCTTCTATACAAATGTTGATCAGTAGGCTAATGTAAGTCCCAAAATGGAAGGACAATGGATCGCTTGCCATCTGTAGCACCATAGACTCCACTGAAATAAGCCAAAACAAGCTCAATAACTCAAAGCATGCTCACACACCTGTTGAATATGCATTTAACTGTATTGTGAGTAGGCCTATGCCATCTTGATTTTCCCAGTTTATCAAGAGCTTTACCTTTCAAATCAAATTATTACCATTGTTATGTAGTTGGATTGGGAAAAACAAAGTGAAATGTATTGTTTATTTTAAAAATGTATTCATTAACCCTTTACACTTGTAGGAATGGGCCAATATGGATAGGGCTAAATTGAAATGTTTCTTACAGAAGAAATATGAAAGCATATGCATAACCATGGTAGCAATTGAAAGAGAACAGTTTGGGGATTATGGGAACATTATTAGACCAAAGGTGAGGACACAACCGTTCACAAGACTGAGTCCAAACATTATACTGTTGATTCTATGTGCATTTTACATTTACTGTATTTACTGCTGCATTTGTTGATACGAAATCTGAAAATACTCTGGATAAATTCACTAACATAAGACTATTCCTGGAAAATTAGGGTAGGTGCAACGTAAGACCAAAAAAATGACAAGGGTTTGAGTGAGAGGACTAACTGGTGTCTCCAAGGGGCCACACAGCTTTCCAAAGTGTGTACAGTTCCTAAGCAATTTCAATGCACTTTTATGACTCAAAGAAGAGTCTTCAACTATAAGGTACTTTTTTGAGCTCTCCTAGCTGTGCCGTTGAGGAACTAGAGCACACATGTAGGGCTGTGACGGTAATTGAATAACCGTGTAACTGACGGTTATGGATGAAGACTGCCGTGAAAATAAAATAAGGGTGAAAACTGTTTTAAATAGGCTTACTGTCATGGTTTATTTTTATTAACTTTAAAAACAAAAGGCTTATTTTCGTCCGAATAATTGGGAGGAAGGGGGGGGAAAAATACTAGGTCTTGTTTTAAAACTCTGTTCACACCAATTGCGAAATATCGTCCTGCCACAATACGTCAGTTATTTATTCGGGAACAGGTTCAATTAAAAATATATATTTTTAAATCCCATCTTTTCACATGTGAAATTAAGTTGTTGACCAATATAAATTATCTGGGACACTGCCACTGACAGGTCAATTTGTTACGTTTACAATGCAGCACCGTATCAATTTGGCCAATGTGATGACATCACAAATAAGTTTCAAACTATATTGCTGTTTGTCTATATTCATTCGGAAAGTATTCAGACCCCTTGAGTTTTTCCATATTTTGTTTTACGTTACAGCCTTATTTGAAAATAATGAGAAAAACGTATTTAATACAATCTACACACAACACCCCATAATGACAAAGAAAAAACAGGTTTTTAGAGGCACAGACCTGGGGAATGGTACTGAAAAATGTCTGCAGCATTGAAGGTCCCCAAGAACACATTGGCCTCCATCATTCTTAAATGGAAGAAGTTTGGAACCATCAAGACTTTTCCTAGAGCTGGCCGGGCCAAACTGAGCAATCGATGGAGAAGGGCCTTGTTCAGGGAGGTGACCAAGAACCTGATGGTCACTCTGACAGAGCTCTAGAGTTCCTCTGTGGAGATGGGAGAACCTTCCAGAAGGACAACCATATCTGCAGCACTCCACAAATCAGGCCTTTATGGTAGTGGCCAGGCAGAAGCCACTCCTCAGTAAAAGGCACATGACAGCCTGCTTGGAGTTTGCCAAAAGGCACCTAAAGGACTCTCTGACCATAAGAAACAAGATTCTCTGGTCTGATGAAACCAAGATTGAACTCTTTGGTCTGAATGCCGAGCGTCACGTCTGGAGGAAACCTGGCACCATCCCTACGGTGAAGCATGGTGGTGGCAGCATCATGCTGTGGAGATGTTTTTCAGCGGCAGGGACTGGGTGACTAGTCAGGCTTGAGGGAAAGATGAACAGAGCAAAGTACAGAGAAATCCTTGATTTAAAAACTTGCTCCAGAGCGCTCAGGACCTCAGACTGGGGCAACGGTTCACCTTCCAACAGGACAACAACCCTAAGTACATAGCCAAGACAATGCAGGAGTGGCTTCTGGGACAAGTCTTTGAATGTCCTTGAGTGGCCCAGCCAGAGCCCGGACATGAACCCGATTGAACATTTCTGGAGAGGCCTGAAAATAGTTGTGCAGCAAAGCTCCCCATCCAAACTGACAGCTTGAGGATCTGCAGAGAAGAATTAGAGAAACTCCCCAAATACAGGTGTGCCAAGCTTGTAGCATCATACCCAAGAACACTTGAGGCTGTATTCGCTACCAAAGGTGCTTCAACAAAGTACTGAGTAAAGGCTCTGAATACTTATGTAAATGTGATATTTTAATTTTTTGCTAACATCTCTAAAAACCTGTTTTTGGTTTGTCATAATGGGGTGTTGTGTGTAGATTGAGGGGGGGGGGGACTATATGTAATCCATTTTAGAATAATGCTGTAATGTAACAATGTGGAAAAGTCAAGGGATCTGAATACTTTCCGAATGCACCGTATAGGCTACTCGTTGAAGAGATTTGCCTGCGGAGATGCGTGAATTGCACAAAAAGGGAACAGTGAAGAACGATGTGTACTTTTTAATTTAATATATTCTGCTATATATTATAGGCCTGCTAAAGTGAATCTAGGCGACCACCTGTGCTATAGGTAACTCTAAAAGACAGAGGGGGAAAAAAAGGTTTAGCAGAAGTTTACCCTTATCAGTAAGTGGTGACACAGATAACTCACTCAAATGAAAATGTCGTGTCAACATAACCACCCATTGCTTCACAAAAATGTTTCAATTGCTGATCATTAGGCTACGGACAGGTTGCGTGCCTGTTTCTATTTTCTAATGGTCAATTGCATCTTCACAGCTATCTCTATATCAGCCTTAACTTTCCTCTTCAATTTATTTCCATTAGGGCTGTCCCTGACAAAAAAGAACTTGGTCGACCAAGAGTCATCTGAATCGATTGGTTGAAATTTTTAAATGTTTTTTTATTCATATATACAGTTGAAGTCAGACGTTTACATACGTACACTTAGGTTGGAGTCATTAACTTGTTTTTCAACCACTCCACAAATGTCTTGTTAACAAATTATAGTTATGGCAAGTCGGTTAGGACATCTACTTTGTGCATGACGCAAGTAATTTTTCCAACAATTGTTTATTAATAGATTTAGTTCACTTATAATTCACTGTAGTTTACATACACTAAGTTGACTGTGCCTTTAAACAGCTTTGAAAATTCCTGAAAATGTCATCATGGCTTTAGAAGCTTCTGATAGGCTAACTGAGTCATTTGGAGATGTCCCTGTAGATGTATTTCAAGGCCTACCTTGAAACTCAGTGCCTCTTTGCTTGACATCATGGGAAAATCAAAAGAAATCAGCCAGGACCTCAGGGGGGAAAAAACTTTGTAGACCTCCACAAGTCTGGTTCATCCTTGGGAGCAATTTCCAAATGCCTGAAGGTACCACATTCATCTGTACAAACAATAGTATGCAAGTATAAACACCATGGGACCACGCAGCCGTCATACCGCTCAGGAAGGAGACTCGTTCTGTCTCCTAGAGATGAACGTACTTTAGTGCGAAAAGTGCAAATCAATCCCAAAACAACAACAAAGGACCTTGTGAAGATACTGGAGGAAACCGGTACAAAAGTATCTATATCCACAGTAAAACGAGTCCTATATCGACATAACCTGAAAGGCCGCTCAGCAAGGAAGAAGCCACTGCTCCAAAACCACCATTAAAAAGCCAGACTACGGTTTGCAATGGCACATGGGGACAAAGATCGTACTTTTTTGGAGAAATGTCCTCCGGTCTGATGAAACAAAAATAGAACTGTTTGGCCATAATGACCATCGTTATGTTTGGAGGAAAAGGGGGGAGGCTTGCAAGCCGAAGAACACCATCCCAACCGTGAAGCACGTGGGTGACAGCATCATGTTGTGGGGGTGCTTTGCTGCAGGAGGGACTGGTGCACTTCACAAAATAGATGGCATCAGAGGCAGGAAATTATGTGGATATATTGAAGCAACATCTGAAGACATCAGTCAGGAAGTTAAATCTTGGTTGCAAATGGGTCTTCCAAATGGACAATGACCCCAAGCATACTTCCAAAGTTGTGGTACAATGGCTTAAGGACTGCAAAGTCAAGGTATTGGAGTGGCCATCACAAAGCCCTGACCTCAATCCTATAGATACTTTGTGGGTAGAACTGAAAAAGCATGTGCAAGCAAGGAGGCCTACAAACCTGACTCAGTTACACCAGCTCTGTCAGGAGGAATGGGCCAAAATTCACCCAACTTATTGTGGAAAGCTCGTGGAAGGCTACCTGAATCGTTTGACCCAAGTTAAACAATTTAAAGGCAATGCTACCAAACACTAATTGCGTGTATGTAAACTTCTGACCCACTGGGAATGTGATGAAAGAAATTAAAGCTGAAATAAATAAGTCTCTCTACTATTATTCTGACATTTCACGTTCTTAAAATAAAGTGGTGATCCTAACTGACCTAAGACAGGGAATTTTTACTAGGATTAAATGTCAAAGATTGTGAAGAAAAACAGTATGTATTTGGCTAAGGTGTATGTAAACTTCCAACTTCAACTGTATGTATGAGACACATCCTAAATGTTAATCAAATCAAGCACTGAGACACACAAATGACAAGGGAGTCTGACTGCAATTGATCTGATTATGCTGGGCTCAGCCTTAATGCACTGTAAAAAAAAAATATATATATATATTGCAGCAAGTGACTGTGTGACAAGCACCCATTGTGTCTCTCCTTCCTGCTGCAGCGACTACCACAGAACTTGAACTGCATTTATTGTGCTGTCCGTGTTGCTGAAGCTGCAACATAATTACAGCCATTTCTGACTGTAATGTTATGTTACCGAAATCCCCTAATTTTGTTTAGGAAAAATATTCCCTCAACCCTTGCTGTCTTTACATGAAACATGTATGCATCGCATGCACGTGACCAATTGGGACTGACCTATAGCATATCATAATCACATCAATAATTGGTTGTAACAAACTCTGAACACGTGACAGCAAAATGGATGCAGAGGAAGTGGCAAATAAACTTGAAACGGGGGAATGTTTACTGGTTGCTCAGGAGGTAAAGGGGAAGTCTGTGGAGTAAATTTGACTAGAAAATACTGGCGATCAAGTAAGAGTTCCTCTGTCCAGTGTCTGTTCTTTTGCCCATCTTAATCTTTTTTATTTTTATTGGCCAGTCTGAGATGTCTTTTTCTTTGCAACTCTGCCTAGAAGGCTAGTATCCCGGAGTCGCCTCTTCGCTGTTGACGTTGATACTGGTGTTTTGCGGGTACTATTTAATGAAGCTGCCAGTTGAGGACTTGTGAGGCGTCTGTTTCTCAAACTAGACACTCTAATATACTTTTCCTCTTGTTCAGTAGTGCACCGGGGCCTCCCACTCCTCTTTCTATTCTGGTTAGAGCCAGTTTGCGCTGTTCTGTGAAGGGAGTAGTACACAGCGTTGTACGAGATCTTCAGTTTCTTGGCAATTTCTCGCATGGAATAGCCATAATTTCTCAGAACAAGAATAGACTGACGAGTTTCAGAAGAAAGATCTTTGTTTCTGGCCATTTTGAGCCTGTAATCGAACCCACAAACGCTGACGCTCCAGATACTCAACTAGTCTAAAGAAGGCCAGTTTTATTGCTTATTTAATTAGCACAACCGTTTTCAGCTGTGCTAACATAATTGCAAAAGGGTTTTCTAATGATCAATTAGCCTTCTAAAATGATAAACTTGGATTAGCTAACACAACGTGCCATTGGAACACAGGAGGGATGGTTGCTGATAATGGGCCTCTGTACGCCTATGTAGATATTCCATAAAAAAATCAGCCGTTTCCAGCTACAATAGTCATTTACGACATTGACAATGTCTACACTGTATTTTGAATCAATTTGATGTTATTTTAATGGACACTTGTTTTTGAAAAAAAAAATACATTTCTAAGTGACCCAAGCTTTTGAGCGTTAGTGTATATAAACAGTGCATTTGGAAAGTATTCAGACCCCTTGACTTTTTACACTTTACAGCCTTATTTGATAATGGAATAAATAGTTTTTTCCCCCCTCATTTATCTACACACTACCCCATAATGACAAAGCAAAAAATATTAAGTCCCTTTACTCAGTGCTTTGTTGAAGAACCTTTGGCAGCAATTACAGCCTCAAGTCTTCCTGGATATGACGCTACAAGCTTGGCACACCTGTATTTGGGGAGTTTCTCCCATTCTGCTCTGCAGATCCTATCAAGCTCTCTAAGGTTAGATCGGGAGTGTCGCCGCACAACTATTTTCAGGTCTCTCCAGAGATGTTTGATTGGGTTCAAGTCAGAGTGCTCAGGACATTGAGACTTGCGTTGTCTTGCCTGTGCTTAGGATCGTTGTCCTGTTGGAAGGTGATCCTTCGCCCCAGTCTGAGATCCTGAGTGCTCTGGAGACGGTTTATATCAAGGATCTCTCTGTACTTTGGTCCGTTCACCTTTCCCTCGGGCCTGACTAGTCTCCCAGTCCCTGCCGCTGGAAAACATCCCCACAGCATGATGCTACCACCACCATGTTTCACCGTAGGCATGGTTCCAGGTTTCCTTGATGTGCTTCTTGGCATTCAGACCAAAGAATTCAATCTTGGTTTCATCAGACCAGAGAATCCTGTTTCTCATGGTCTGAGAGTCCTTTAGGTGCCTTTCGGAAAACTCCAAGGGGGCTGTTTGCCTTTTTCTGAGGAGTAATTTCCATCTGTCTATTCTACCATTAAGGCCTGTTTGGTGGAGTGCTGCATAAATGGTTGTCCTTCTGGAAGGTTCTCCACATAGGAACTCTGGAGCTCTGTCAGAGTGATCATCAGGTTTGTGGTCACCTCCCTGACCAAGGCCCTTCTCCCCTGATTGCTCAGTTTGGCCAGCTCTAGGAAGTGTCTTGGTGGATCCAAACTTCTTCCATTTAAGAATGATGGAGGGTAGTGTGTTCATGGTCCTTCAATGCTCCAGATATATTTAGGTACCCTTGTCCAGACCTGCGCCTCGACACAATACTGTCTCGGAGCTCAATTTCGAGTCCTCATAGCAAAGGGTCTGAATATTTATGTAAATAAGGTCATTTCATTTTTTGATGTTTTAATACATTTGCAAGAATTTCAAAGCCTCTTTTCACATCGTCATTATTGGGTGTTGTGTGTAGATTGAGGATTTTATTTAATTCATTTTAGAATAAGGCTGTTTTAACGTAACAAAATGTGGGAGAAGGTCTGAGTACTTTCCAAATGCACTGTGTGTATTGATGGCCTGCGTCTGAGGGAGGGAGCAGCGGTGAGGCTGTCTCACCTGACTCACCATCCCTCCGCTCTACCTCCCGCCGCTGAGAAAAGGGGGCAGTCTTCCTGCTGATGGCGAAGCTCAAGTTGCAATGCATTATTTCTGCCTCACTCACCTCACGCACCAATGTTGTTACTCCTATGACCAGAGAAAGTGAAATATTCCTTGCTATTAAAAAAGACAGCCGCTAATAATAACAATGCAAGCTTATCGTACACTAATTCATTGCAACTGCAAAACTGGTTGTAGGGGGAATGCGCGTTTTATGGCTTAAAGTGTTGACCAAAGTGTTCTAAAATGGATTCAAATGTTTTTTTCCCCCTCATCAATCTACACACACTATCCCATAATGACAAAGCAAAAACACTTTCCTCTTACACTTAGCAAGCTAGCTAGCCAGCTAAATAACGATTAGCATTAGCAGCTAACAAATTATTTTAGCAGCACCTTGTTAAGAAAAAACAAACTAGCAGATACACTAACTGGTCATTTATAGAATGCTTGTGGAAAGCAGCATGTCACTAACATTGTTACATCCATCTAACCATGCAGAGTGTAAGGCAAAGTGCTTGTGACTCCATGGTCGAACTGCTCTCTCCTTGAGTGACGGCAGGGCTTGGTGTGGTTAGCGGCATGGAGGAGATGACTCGTAGCAAACAATTCAACTATAAAAACGGAAATTATACCTGCCGGAGTTGTCTTTCACATTTAACAAACCAAACAATGAAATACTGTTATAGAAGAAAGTAAAATCTCAAACTGGGCCATGCAACAATACTGGTATATAGTAAAATACAGTATACCGCCCGTCCCTAATTTGAAGTTAAGGAAAGGTTCATACATTTTTGGGAAAGGACAAATGTGATTTGCTTATGTGTCTGAGTGGGATGTGATGCAGGCGGCTTTGATTGATGGGTCCTTTCTGGTGGGTGTGCGTGCGTGCGTGTACGAGTTCACTAATTCTTTATGTCCATTCAGAAAGTTTCCTAAAATAAGCCTAGTGTCTGGACTTCATCTCTTTAATCCGATAGAAAAAAAGTTATTGCACATACGCTGAGCCTGCAACGAGAAATGACAACCGGTGTCAGTTTTGTGTTTCCTCTCTTGTTAATTGGGGTGCAACTGAATGAAACGTAGACACGCTCCTTTCATGATTCATCCTATTGGCTGCATAGCCTATACCCTAATATTTTCAGTAGCATATTTTTCCAGTAGTATAGGATTTCTCTCATTAATGCGTCCTCCTTAGCCACTTTGAACAACATATTGCCACAGAGAATGACCGCAGCAGCGTTGGTGACGTTGTGCGAATTGTTCGGAAAAGTGGAGGTGGAAAAAAGCATTTGACTTGAATGGTTTAGTGCGTCAATCGGAATCCTTTATTTTTTTAATTACCCTCCAATTTGAAATGTCTTACCTTGTATACTAGACTAATATTTAGAGGTAATAAATAACATGAATAATGACTTTCTACTGATAACTAAGTGTAATAGTAAAGTCACAGAGAAAAGCCATGTTTCTTGTATACATGGGAAATGTTGTCATTAAAATCTTCAAATGTAATGATATAAAATATCGGCCTCCTTGACCCCCGAAAATCGGTGTTGGTATCAGCCCCCAAAAATCCATATTGTTTGTTCTCTTCCTATACATTTCTGTGCCACTGCCCTTCAGTGGCGCTCACTGTCCTTGTGTAAGACAAACTGATGAAGCTGTGTGATATTGAAAGGGATACAGTTCATTTGAAGTACGCATTCACGGTCAAGTCTACACCTGTTGTATTCGGTGCATGTGATAAATAAAATTGTTATTTGAACTGTGCTCTCAAACATCCATTGAATTGTGTTAGCCTTTTCATTATTGCTAGCTAGTACTAATCTTTATTTTTTTCTCCTTCACCCTGCAGCTGATGATCCACCCTGACCCCGCCAGGCGGCCGTCCACCTTTGACCTTATCAAGCACCCAGTGCTGTTGACGGCAGCTAGAATGAGTGCCGACCTGCTCCGTGTGGAACTCAACGCAGAGAAGTTCAAGAACGCCCTGCTTCAGAAGTAAGTACAGAATGGCACTGAAACCACGTGAAACAACGATCGAATGTAGCACAATGTTTTTCCTGGAAGGTTGTTGTTTTTGTCAACACACTAAAGGCAGTGGTTAGCTAGTTTTTGCTCTTGCTTTTACATGGGCATACAGAGGCAAGTTTGAGGAGCGGAATAGCCTACAACCTGTCAGACGGCGTGAGAACAGCCCCTCAAAAAAAGCTGATACTGGAGTGAAGCGTGCTTTTTGTAAGCCCAGTCAGTGTGCAACGTAATTCTAAATGCAATCGTGTTTTAAACAGTTTTGATGGCCACGATATTAAAAATAGCTACTATTTTTATTTCTTAATCACGACTCATAATTAAAGTGCGCTTTCCATTCAAGCGTATAGGCTATAGTCAGTGGTAGGCAGGCTATCAGTGTGTCACCCACCACTGCAGTATGAGCTTGAGGCAGTATGATTGTTTTAAACCTGAACGGTTTACTTTACTTCAAATAATGAGGCGCGTCTTACCTTGCTTCATAGTAGCCTAGCCAAAATCCAACCATAGCAACGTGGAGGGAATTATTTTATAAAGACTTCCTCGTGCCATTAACCAGCATTTCTCTCCCGTTCTATTGGTTTTCACATCAACTTTCTTTCGTTGTCCGGAAGCCAAAGGCACAATCCTAGTCATATTAACAACCCATCCTAGTTGTTGCTATTGAATTCCCCCTCTAAGTTTCTAACACAACTCACATTAGGGGAATTGTTTAAAACTATGTTTTCCCTCTAATTGCATTTTGGCAAATGTTTGAAAAGGAAGTTTTATTAGCTGCTTCATTACAGGAGTTACATGGTCAGTAATAGGCTATAGCCTTTTGAATGTTAAGACGATAGGCTTGCTATTGTTGCATGTTTCCATTAAACTCTTAATGAAACATGTCAGTTCCTTGTATGCATGCATAGTATTTTCTGTTTGTCACGTAATTTTACTGTTTGGAAAATGTTTTTACCGGTTAATAAGGGTCGGTTAGTCTGCAGCAGAATTTACAAAAATGTGCATCCCTAATTCAGGGTTTGTCTAACTGTTGTACATTGCTTTCCCCAGGGAGCTGAAGAAGGCCCAGATTGACACAACTGCAGCTGAGGAGAAAGTTCTGACCGGCTCCACTGTCCAGTCTGACCCCAAAACCTCCAGACTCGTCGGCAAGAAGATGAACCGCTCAATGAGCCTGACCATTTACTGAGACTGACTCAAACACAGATCCCCCCCCCCCCGAGTGGGGAGCAATATTGGTGCTGGATCACGGACTGAAAACAAACATCTTGAGTGTCCGACTACGTATTCTGTTCGATACAAGTGGTGTGGATTCTACTTAAGGCAGTGGTCACCAACTTTGCTGGGTCAAAATGCAAGCTGCGATTTAGCGCAGATTATTTATTTTTATTTGACTTCAAAACGTACTACGCCTATGCAACATTAACCAATTGAAAACAGTTCTGTAACAATTAGGTTTGTGCAGTAGTCTATAGGCCCAATTCGTTATCACTGCAAATTGGCTATGCTTGAATTGCCCTGCCAATGTATATATTTTTTTTAGATGTGGTATATGGTCACACTGGTAATAGACAAGCTGTTAATAAGGCAAGCTTATCGGGACACTTTGCTGCACTCGTTCATTGCAGCATGAATGGAAGTAGGGAGAACGTGCATTTTATGGCTTCTAAAAATGTGGAACAAAGTGTTGACGGTGCTGAATAACAACTTAAACATGAACTTACTCATAAAAACAACTCTGACGTATTCGTTCTCTCTAGTCATGGTTTTAAAACTTCCGAAATCTCACAGTATCAACTTTGGTGTGCGTTCAAGGTTTATTTTTACAGTACGGTTCGATGATACAGCAGACACAGTGATCTGAGCTATCTGATTGGCCAGCGGTAGGCCTATAGGTGCTGTTGATTTGCTCTCGGGGCCTGCCGAGTAGGCAGAGATCTACCTTCAGACATGAAATGGGAACACTTCGCCTTCCCGGATCTATGGCTGCTGAAACAAGTGCACCTACTGCCAACAGCGCAAAACAAATAAAGAAAAATGGGAACGCAAGGCTTTGTTTTAATTTTTACAGAAATGTTTGGCGCTTGACTAGGAATGCCTTGGAGATCGACCAGTCGATTGCGATCGCCCGGTTGGTGACCTGTACTAAGGGTACAGCCAAATGGGCCCCTTTTCCACTGGTCACAGGGGACTTTACCCTGTCTCAATGCTGTGCCTTTCTTGTCCAACTCTGAGACTGAGACTTTGCCATACTCAATCAGTACTGACTTGTCAAACAGTCAGTTCTGTAGGAAAACTTGGCCCTTTCAATCAAATTACCAGTAATCCTGGTGGTGGACTTCTCATTCCTTACTGTACCTATTCTTTGTCAGCCCCAAATCTAAGTAGATTGGCGAGGCTCTCCACTGTAGTCCCTGCACTTCCTTGAAAGCCTAGTCTTGCTCTTTGTTGGAGAGGGGCACAGAGAAGCCCTTCTCAGTGTGTGTGAATGTAGCAGACCACAGATGTGCGCACCTTACTGCCTGATGTCAGCCATCCGAGGGTCTGGATCTGACAACGCTTTTAATTAAGAGCACTTTGAAGGCAACGGGGGAACTTGCCACACACAACCTGCTGCTAATCATGTTTGTCTGTGTTCAATGGGGTTGATGGATTTTATTTTTTTTTCTCCAGTTGGGGTAGTTTTAAATCATTGCTATTAAGTTCACCTATGATCATATTCTGTGTATCATAATTATATACTTTTGAAGAAATGTTCACTTTTTTTTCTCTTCTGAGTCTAAATGGATCATGCAATACATGTAAGAAAAGTGTGTATCAAACCCGTTTTAAAAAATGTTTTACTTTCATTGCCAGTATTACAACTGGTACATTTATAACCGCCAACCCTGCCTGTGTTGCATTAAAACAATCATTCTTCTGTAGGTTCACCTGTTTTGTGATGAATTGCCTTTTCATTTTACTGTCACTGCAAGGAGCCTGTTTAACATTGCTAAAGGTTATTGCTTATAGCCTGTATTTTCTTTTTAATAAATTTTTATCAAATGCATTCTTCATCTCACTTTATATTACATAAAACTGTGTATGCCCCTTAATTAAGTACTATACAACCATGGACAGGGAAATAGTAAGCTATGGTCTTTCCTATTGTATATTTAAGCGATAAGGTCTGCGGAGGTGTGGTGTATGGCCAATATACCACGGGTAAGGGCTGTTCTTAAGCGTGACATAACACGGAGTGCCTGGATACAGCCAGGAAAATTGTTAGCTTTATTTTTTTTTTTTATACATAATTAAGTTTCCAGATAATAGGAAGCGTTCTATAACAATGAATCCTTAACTCCGTGATGCCTAATGCTAGAAACAAACTTTAAAATGCCCACAAAAGACCTGACTCTGATACATATGGGGATACATTGATTCGTCTCTACATCCTGATGCTGAGCTGCGGCCTTCAATATTCGGAGACAAAAAATGTACTTTGCTATTCTGTCCCTATTAATTGAGCTTTTCACTTTCCCGAAAAGAGAATATGTTCAAACTCGGGCAGCTTTTAGGGAAGGCCTTCTGTTGTTAGGTTAAGCAACGGATGAGTATCCAGCAGTTGAAGCTTACATTTTTCTGCGTCGGTCGTGCCTCTGGGTGGAAAAGTAACTTTTGAAAGTGCCATGCTTTGATTCATAAGGATGTCTAATATTGTATTATTTGCAAATAGCAACCGTTTCGTTGCAAACAAGACATTCTGGTTAGACATTGGAGAAATATGGCAGAATGCCTATGTCTCTGTCCATTCTTAACTGAAGGTTTTATTTTCATTAGGCCTATACACTTGCCTAGTTAAAGGTTAAATAAAATGTAACATTTAAAAAAAAAAATACACGTCGGAAATTCTTTGTCTATCCTAGGTCGACAGAACATACAGGCAGTGGTGGTTCTAGCTTGTATGGCTCCCTGGGCGAACCCCCCTTCAGCGCCCCCCGCCAACAAAAAAACAAACCATTCTGCACTAACTGTAATTTTTATTCAGACTTTTGGAACAACACAAATAACCATAACATTTGAAACTATATAAATATAAAAATTATATACAAAAATAAGACTCATAAATATCAAAAAGAAGTAAGGAAGACAAATGGAGACAAATTTGTGTTGATTTGGCACTCGAGCAACAATACATTACCCATCCCCCAACACTGTCAACCAAGAGTCAAGACTAAACCAGTTCACCTTGGTGGTGTGCAGACAGGTTTTATATTATTCTTAATGATTTCGCACAAACCAGAACAAAATGCAAAAATATGTCTGAAACTATATATTCACAGTATTATGAATGAATTGTGGATTATTTGGTAGCATATCGTAGTGTGACTGATTTTACTAATTGCATTAATACTGTACAAAGTTAGAGGTGCACTATTTGATAGATTGCCCCGCTCGCCCCTACCTCGGCTTCCAGTGGGGAGACCTGAGGTCAACCTACCCCCGTCCCCTACCTCGGGCTTCTAGTGGGGAGACCTGAGGTCAATCTACCCCCGCCCCCTACCTCGGGCTTCCAGTGGGGAGACCTGAGGTCAACCTACCCCCGCCTCCCTACCTCGGGCTTCTAGTGGGGAGACCTGAGGTCAACCTACCCCCGCTCCCTACCTCGGGCTTCTAGTGGGGAGACCTGAGGTCAACCAACCCCCGCCCCCTACCTCGGGCTTCTAGTGGAGAGACCTGAGGTCAACCTACCCCCGCCTCCCTCCCCATCTCAAACTTCTGAGTGGGAGACCTTCCCAGGCAGTAGCCTGCCTAGCTCACAAACTACAATCAGGGCGCCCACTCCGACAAGGTTAATTGACCCACAGGTCCACACGGTGACATGATATCATTGACGTGACGTGCAAATGAGCAATAGAACACCGATCGCGCAAACGTCACCATTCCAATTGTTTTGTGCGGGCGCCCCGTGCCACCCCCGGCAAGATGCCGCCTATACTTAAATCGGCAACTGCATACAGTGCTGCTCTGCTTCAAATCATTTTTTTGGGTGCCGGAAGAAATTAAATCTACTTTCACCCATGCCCATGGTATAGAGTGTGATATACCACTGTTTTCAGCCAATCAGCATTCAGGGCTCGAACCAGCTGGTTTATAATTAAGCAATGAGTCCTGAGGGTAAGAGCTGTTCTTAGGCACTGGTTATCTGTACTGCAGAAATGGAACATAAATCGCAGAAAATAGATGTGATGGCAGCTGGGGGTGTGAGGTTTGACTTCAGAAGAGTTACAGGGTGTGTTGAGTGGTGGTGTCTCGTCCCCTCAGTTCATTGGCCTGGGGTAGGTTCAGAAAGGGTTATTAAAGTAGTGAAATAAGGTGTTGGGATTTAATGAGTGTAGGGTTAATTGTTTTTTTTCCTGTTTCCCCTTTTCCCATGTTGTATCACAAAGTGTAATGGATTCATACTATAGTTCAGTTTGGGGCGGTAATGTTACATATTCGATGCCAACCGCTGTGATAACTCACCGAAGAAGAAGAGACGTTTGCTCTCTCCCTCGTCGCTGAGCGGTGCTACAAGCTAGCGTTTTCATGACATCGCTGTGGAGCTTGTCAGGTGACTGACTGTCTCGTTGTGTCCTAGTATGATCAACTTTCCCGTATACTAACTGCTGCAGTCAACCAAGTAACAAGCGCAATGGCACTACGGGACGAACTTTTAAAGTCCATATGGCATGCTTTCACAGCGTTGGACGTGGACAAAAGCGGGAAAGTGTCCAAGTCGCAGTTAAAGGTATGGAAGTATATTTATATAGAAATGTGTTTTTGTCAAACAAACCCAGGCACGTCGTTTTCTTTATTTTACTAAACAATGTTGCCATGATCAAGCAGGAAACTCGTCCTGAACAGAAAACTTGGCATCAAAGTGAAGGCCACCTGATTTTGGACGGACCCTTTTACTAGTACCGGTAGTAGAGGATGAGTTTGGGATTATTTAATTTTCGCCCAAATCATTTGCCTGTCTGTTACAGCTCAGATCCGGTGGTAGTCTGATTAATCAGGCTGTAATACACAATTAATTGGTAGCCTATATACAGCCTGAAACGAATGCCTGCAAAATAGTCTAAATGTTCCTTACAAGCTAGAATGAAGAATGAAGTTCAATTTAAATGTACTCTTATCGGTTGTCTGTGTGGTTTGTCTTTCAGCTAGCTGGTCGAAATACTTTGAGACAAAATAGCCACAGGAAAGCAGTGTTGTACTAATCGACACCGGCCAAATATATATATATATATATATATATGAAACATTACAGACATGTTTGCGCAGTGGCGAACCTGTAGGGCATCAGTGTGTAATAGCATCATATTCGTGAAGGAGAGTGCACTTTTTGTAAAACACAAAGGGCCAGTGGTGTAGTGGAGGGTATATGCAGGTATAAACCGTATACCCACTTTTTAATACCTACTGATGTGTATCAACGTAGTGTAGTGGAGGTATACGATTTATCAAATATGTAGTACAATGGAGAAGTCATGCACAAAGTAGTTTACGATTGTGAAATATATTCACATGCGCGCAGCGCAAACAGCCTAATTATAGCAGCTAATCATTAGCAGGCAGCAAGAGTGTGCATGCAGCTCTCAACTGGTTTTGGCATGGAGCAGCTCACAGAAGAATGACATTGGTAGCCGGTAGGATGGAAAATACGTTTCAACTTATATCTACCAGTAAATGCTAACTAAGGCAACAATGGGTATGCAAACTAGGTATTATAAAAAAAATTTAGTCCAAAGTGTTGGTTAGTAGGCTATTTGTGATGCGCAATTGCCATCATGGGATGCATGCATCAGGGGCGTAGACATCGATGGGCCTGGGTGGCCAGAGGCCCGCCCACCCACTGGGGAGCCAGAGGCCCGCCCACCCACTGGGGAGCCAGAGGCCCGCCCACCCACTGGGGAGCCAGAGGCCCGCCCACCCACTGGGGAGCCAGAGGCCCGCCCACCCACTGGGGAGCCAGAGACCCGCCCACCCACTGGGGAGCCAGAGGCCCGCCCACTCAGACTGATGTGGTTTGAGCATTGTTGTAGACTTTGGTATTTCTTCTATTAAAAAAGTGTGATTTTTGAGAGTGAAAATCTGAATAATCTATTGGAAAACTTGTAAACCATAGGAAAACATTTTTCACACAGGATACCTTTCCTTCACTGGGCGGGCTCTTTGGGAACTTTTTGGCATACCCACTTCTCCAGGCACCAATATGCCACTGCGTAGGGCCGATGGAAAGACGGCAGTCACACAGCATGATGTTAAAGGATAAGCAGTCCGTAAAATCAGACATAATAAGCCAGTAGGTCCCAATCATAAGAATACAAAAACACAACAATTAAGCATTTCCCAATCGAATTGTACAACTATTACTTTCTATTGCAATTTGTTTTTAAATGTTTAAGCACACAAAGTAACCGGTGACCTAATTAAAGTGGAACTGACAGTGTCTTAATTACTTTGCACATATGAAACAATCATATCAGTCATAAATATCAAATTCCCAATTTATGCTACAAAACCAATTTTATAAGAGTTTTTAAAAATAGGTTTTATTTGACTCAACGTTCCATGATGTACACTTAGGCATTGTTGGCGGAATAGATGGATGCAGTTCAATGCATGATAATATAATTCACCAATACATTTCTTGGTAGTCCAAAAAATATTTCTATCAGGTTGTAAATCATAGCTGGCCTGGTACATTTTTGCTGCCTCCATTCGGGATGCACTGTTTCAGTTTCAATGACTCAATATTCTGGACAAAAACAGACAAAAAAACCCCATATCTATTTATGTAACAAGCTAAAAACACAGAGCCTAACCTTAGCTACATAGCTAGCTAGCTGCTAGGAGGATGTCATGCCATTGGAGGAGTGGGTGAGTGACTGACTATTTACCCTCCATGTAATTTTTTGGTGGCTATACACAGGTAGAGATGCAGGTGTTATTTGGTCAACTAGCAAGAACTTGAACAACTTTTATCCAGTTAGCATATCTCTTGTGTTCACAAATTCACTCTGGCTATCTACTCTGATTTCAGAGCACTCTCGTCTGAGTGTGCCAGAGTGCAGAACAACTGATGAATTTACTAACGCGCAACACCCTTGAATATGACCGGTGTCAGTAAACGTAGGCAAAAAAATATATAATTCATCAAGAACGCTCTAGATAACATGTAAACAGCCTAACCAGCTCTGCTACGATGAGTAAAATGGTCAGAGTGAGGTGTTCTCTCATTTGTGTCTGGAAGTAGCTAGCCAACGTTAGCCAGTTAGCTTGGGTGCTTGGTTGGGTCAAGCATGCATTGGCAGGCAAGTTACAGAAGGACGAGGAGGCTACAATTCCCCATCATTTATCAGTGCAATTTTGAGAGGGTTTATCTAATGTTCCTTCGTTAGATTTGAGCTAATCTTGCTCTGGTTAGCATTAGTTGTTGATGTGCATAACTGAGGGAGAAAGAGCCTACCTTTTAATGGTTGTTGGATCAATAGGACTGTAAAGTTCCCAAATGTAGGAGGACTCCTGTAGTATTTGCAGAAATCCATTCAGGTGAATTTTGTGCCATTTGGTGAATGCGTTCTAATGATCTAAAGTCGTGCTGTTGTAACTAACTGCCTGTAAACACACAGTCCAGTTCAAAGTGAATGATGGCAGGCCCATGTGGCAAATGGCTTGTTTGTATAAAGGCCTACTGTAGCTCTGATTGGCTATAGCGCACCGGTCTGTGTAGACTCCGGCCCTGGACAAGACAGATGGTTTTTATTCCGTTTTATTTACTGCAGTGTCTATTAATTGTCCAAACGCAAGGCTGCTTTCCCACTCAATATTACTATATAATTTTCACACTCCTTAGTATACGTAATTCTCAAACATTCTAAGAATTTATGAAATTGTAAAAATGAAATGTAAGTGGTCGCTGGTCAGAAAATGTAAAAAGAAAAAAGTGTCATTCTTCCTGGGGGTGTATATAAAGAGATTTTAATAAGATTTAATGTTGTTGAAATGCTTTCAGTTGCACTTTAAATGCAACAATGTTTCACACAAGTTATTTTCAAAGAGATGGCTAACCACAAGCGCGCTGCAATAAACACTGGTGACAACGAGCGCCTGAGAGGGGGAGCTGGAGTAGCCGTGACAACTAACTTTACCTAGGTGCCCTGAACCAGCTCTCTAAAAATGATCTACTGGCTCTCTAGAAAGAAATTGTTTATTTACATTTTATTTAACCTTTATTTAACTATGCAAGTCATTTAAGAACAAGTTCTTATTTACAATGACGGCCTACCAAAAGGCCTCCTGCAGGGACGGGGGCTGGCATTAAAAAGGAAAACTAAAATAAAGGACAACACACATCACGACAGGAGACACTACGTAAAGTGAGACCTAAGACAACATGACAGCCAACATGGTAGCAACACAACATGGTAGCAGCACAAAACATGCTACAAACATTATTGGGCACATACAATAGCACATAGGGCAAGAAGGTAGAGACAACAATACATCATGTGAAGTAGCCACAAGAGTGTCCATGATTGAGTCTTTGGATGAAGAGAGAACTGTCCGGTTTGAGTGTTTTTTTTACATTTTATTTAATTTTTTAATTTTATTTTGCAACTCATTCCAGTCGCTAGCTGTAGCAAACTGAAAAGAGGAGCGACCCAGGGATGTGTATGCTTTGGGGACCTTTAACAGAATGTGACTGGCAGAACGGGTGGAGGATGAGGGCTGCAGTAGGTATCCCAGATAGGGGGGAGTGAGGCCTAATATAGGGTTTTATAAGTAAGCATCAACCAGTGGGTCTTGCGACGGGTATACAGAGATTACCAGTTTACAGAAGAGTATAGAGTGCAGTGATGTGTCCTATAAGGAGCATTGGTGGCAAATCTGATGGCCGAAGGGGAAAGAACATCTAGCCGCTCGAGAGCACCCTTACCTGCCGATCTAGAAATTACGTCAGGATTGTCATCTGAATCAGGGTTAGTTTGGCAGCTGAGGTGAAAGAGGAGCGATTACGATAGATGAAACCAGGTCTAGATTTCACTTTAGCCTGCAGCTTTGATATGTGCTGAGAGAAGGACAGTGTACCGTCTAGCCATACTCCCAAATACATGTATGAGGTGACTACATCAAGCTCTAAACCCTCAGGGGTAGTAATCACACCTGTGGGAAGAGGGGCATTCTTCTTACCAAACCACATGACCTTTGTTGTGGAGGTGTTCAGAACAAGGTTAAGGGTAAGGGCTTGTTGTAGTGTCTTTAACACAAAATCCAGGGAGGGGCAAGCTGAGTTATCATCTTACTGCCTGAGCTATGTTGTTGATGTAAATTGAGAAGAGCGTGGGGCCTAGGATTGAGCCTTTGGGTACTCCCTTGGTGACAGGCAGTGGCTGAGACAGCAGATGTTCTAATTTTATACACTGCGCTCCTACTGGCTGACTACACCGCTCGCATCGCGTATGTTGCAAAATACATTTAGAAATCTATATTATTCAATAATTGCACCCACTGCTCGCGCGTGCCAATGAGCGTCTGCGTTGCCAAGGGCTAAAATAGAAGTCAGTTCTATTTGTGACGCAGATCGCGCTGCAAGTCCTGCCTCTCCCATCTCCTCATTGGTTTCTAGAAGCAGGTACCCACGTGCCATCTCCTCATTGGTTATACCCACGTGGGTGACTGAAAGACGAACGAGGTCGATGGCGGTAATGCACCTAATTTATGAAAGTTGCCAATCGCAATATAAAGTCAAGAGAAGAAAAAGCCTAGAAAGAGGAGAAATGATTAGAAACGATTCGGTTGACCGTTTTATGTGTGGATTAATTGTCGGAGTAGAGGACCTTGTGCATTTCAGGTAAAATAACAACTCAATGTTATATCCCAGGACAAATTAGCTAGCAACAGCAAGCTAGCTAAATAGGACAATTTAGCTAGCAAGTGCGAGCCAAATTGACATAAAGGTTTAATGCTTTTCGACCTGTCCCCAAATTAATGTAATTGGTTCAGAGTGTGTTCTGATATTTTAACCTGCATGTCGTGATCGCGTTTGGTGTGGGGGGATAAAATAAATGTATGCACGATGGTGCACACGCGCCGCCGGTTTGGGTTCGGTGTTAGAGGTATTTAGCAAACCAGGCCAAAGACCTCTCAGAGACACCAATACTCATTAGCCAGCCCATTAGAATGGAATGGTCTACAGTATCAAAAGCTTTGGCCAAGTCAATAAAAATAGCAGCACAACATTGCTTAGAATCAAGAGAAATGGTTACATCATTTAGGACCTTTAAGGTTGCAGTGAGAGAATACTATAGACATCAAGAAAGGCAACACTTTTGATGAACAGGGCAAAATAGAAATTGGCCTATAACAGTTAGGGTCAGCTTGATCTCTCCCCTTTAAATAAAGGATGCACCGTGGCTGCCTTCCAAGCAATGGGAACTTCCCCAGACAGGAGAGACAGGCTTGCCGATGATAGGGGCAGCAACCTTAAAACCTCTTTGGGCTAGGGGGCACTATTTTCACATCCGGATGAAAAGTGTGCCCAAAATAAACTGCCTGCTACTCAGGCCCAGAAGCTAGGATATGCATATAATAGATTTGGATAGAAAACACTCAAGTTTCTAAAACTATTAAAATGATGTCTGAGTATAACAGAACTTATTTGGCAGGCGAAACCCTGAGGACAAACCATCCAGGATTTTTTTTTTTTGAGGTCACTGTCTTTTCAATTAGGTTTCTATGGGGAACTAGATTTATGAGGGACTTGGTTGCAGTTCCTAGGGCTTCCACCAGATATCAACAGTCTTTAAAAATTGGTTGATGTTTTTCCTTTGAGAAATTAAGAAGTAGCCCTTTCCTTTCTGAGTGTAGAGCCAATTGGACTGTTTTGTTTTGAGCGCGTGACCTGGAGCTCGCTCCACTTTCATTTTATCCGCTATTGAACACAGTTTATTCCGTCTTAAATTTTATCGATTATTTACCTTTTTAAAATACCTAAAGTTGGATTAGGAAAGTTGTTTGGATCAAGTTTACAGGTAACTTATTAGATAGATTTTGGTCATGTTGGAACCGGTGTATTTTCTGAATCAAACGCGCCAAATAAATTGACATTTTGGGGATATAATGACAGAATTTATCGAACAAAAGGACCATTTGTGATGTTTAATGGACATATTGGAGTGCCAACAGAAGATCTTCAAAGGTAAGGCATGAATTATATCGTTATTTCTGACTTTTGTGTAGCACCTGCCTGGTTGAAATCTGATTTTCATGTGTTGGTATGCTGGGCACTGTCCTCAGATAATCGCATGGTTTGCTTTCGCCGTAAAGCCGTTTTGAAATCTGACACTGCTGCTGGATTAACAAGAAGTTCATCTTTAAACTGATGTATAACACTTGTATGATATATGAATTATTATGAGTATTTCTGTTTCTGAATTTGGCGCGCTGCAATTTCACTGGGTGTTGTCAAATCAATCCCGTTAACGGGATTGGCGTGCGAAGGGATCCATAAGAAGTTTAAAGAAGAAAGGGTCTAAACCATCTGACCCAGATGTTTTTTTGGGGTCAGGTTTAGGGAGCTCCTTTAGCACCTCAGACTCAGTGACTGCCTGCAGGGAGAAACTTTGTAGCGGGGCAGGGGGAAAAGAGGGAGGAGCATTAGAAAGGGTGGGAGATTATGAAATGTTGGACGGGCAAAGAGGCATGGCTGGGTCAAATAGGAATCCTGACTTAATGAAGTGGTGATTTAAAGAGCTCAGCCATGTGCTCCTTGTCATTAACAACCACATCATCAACATTAAGGGACATGGGCAGCTGTGAGGGGGTGGGTTTATTCTCCATGTTTTTAACTGCTTTCTAGAACTTCTTGGGGTTAGACCCACAGAGAGAGAACTGCTCCTTAAAGTAACTAACTTTGGCCTTCCGGATAGCCTGAGTGCACTTATTTCTCATTTGCCTGAACGAGAGCCAGTCAGCCTGAGTATGCGTGTGCCGAGCCTTTCGCCACAGGCTGTAAAATAGTGATCACTGTCATTACAGAAAACACCAGACTGATACCTATTAGGATTATTTGTGAGGATAACATCAAGGAGAGTAGCCTTTTCTAGGTGTTTGGAGTCATACCTTGTGGGATTGGTAAGAATCTGATAAAGATTTAGGGAGTCCCATTGCTTTTGGACTTGGTCAGGTGGTTAAAGCATGTCCCAGTTTAGGTCACCTAATAGGACAAATTCAGACTTGGTGTAAGGGGCCAGGAGAGAGCTTAGGGAAGGTAGGGTACAGGCCGGTGCTGATGGAGGATGATAACACCTAGCAACAGTCAACAAAGAGCTATTTGAAAGTTTAATGCTTTAACCAGCAAATCAAATTGTTTGGGGACAGACTTTGTGGAGACAACCGAGCACTGAATGCGTTCCTTGGTAAAGATTTCCACTCCACCACCTTTGGGAGTTCTGTCTTGCCGAAAAAAGGTTATAACCAGAAAGGTTAACATTGGGTAAACAATACTTTCCTGTGGATATTTTGTCTGAAATTTGTATTTTTACAGGGACAGTGCACAATAATCAACGTTTCAGTAAAAGTGCCGGTTTTAGCCAGCCGGCTAATTTTCAACCGCAGTCCCTGGGCAGGTTATTAAAAACAATTACAATACAGACAATCAGTGAGCACACGCAGAGCAACATAGGACAAGCGAGACATAGCATGCAGAAAGAACACAGTACAAAAAGCAACAAATATGTGTTTAGCTTGTTGTTTATGGGTGATTATAATGGCATGGTCTGAACTAGCTACAGACTGTTACACTGGATTTAACCAAAGAGTTTTGCTATCCATTACTGGGAGTTACAGGTTAGGTACTGTTTGGTGTAGCATAAAGAATATTCGACCAACCTTAACATGAAGATACTATCTTCGTTCTCGATTCTGCCAAACATGTGTTTTCTAAAATGGCCGTGTCCAGTTGCAGGTGGTGTGTTTGACTTTAGAAAATGCTCCGTAATTAAAGAGCCACTGAATACGCCGATTGGCACGTTTTGTTCTTCTGTTGCTAATTAGAAAAACGAGATTTCAGTTTTGGAGGTGTGTTTCCTGACAGATTCCACGTTTGGTTAATGTTTGTCCCCCATGAGACAATGTAGACGTGGAAGCCTATTTGACTTCCTCAAAATCCTCAGAGTTAATCTATGACTCAAGAAATCTGTAATTAATTTAGATGTTTTTGCCGAGGATGTTTTCGTAATTTAATTAAGGTGTTTGGTACAGTATTTCTTAAGTAAAAAAATGGCATAATACATAGTCCTTGACTTCTAATGTTCTGTACTATCTTTGTGAGAAGGGCACTTAAAGGTATTTGTATCCTACTGCTGAAATCATTCAGGGCACTGTCACAGACTCTGATGGGATAAATCAATAGTTTCCTTTTCTACTCAGGCCATCAGTGCATCAAGTGAGGTCAGTGTTGTTGACTAGAACCCTTCCAGTGACCGACGTGTTCAACTGATTCATTAAGTAGAGAGAGAGGCATGTTAATTGAGCGTTGTTGCTGGATTGAAAATATATTTCTCAGCTCTTAGATGTTAATAAGTAGGGACAATTATACTTGACTCTGCAAAGAATAATCTCAGCCCAACACATACAAACAATCTATAAAGCGTAACACATGTATACAAATGTCTTTGCTTTCAGGCCCACGGGGGAAGGGATTGTATGGGGATTTTTTTTCTTCCTCTGGTTGCCTGGGGGATGGGATGGGAAGTTTGGGGTGGAGGCTCACTACTTCTTGTTTATAATTGTTGTATATGGTACCTGTAACCCCCCCCCCCCCAACAAAACAATGAGAAAATGTATTTTTTTTTAAATAACAATTTTCCCCCGTTGCAGGTGCTCTCTCATAACTTGTGCACTGTGATGAGGATCCCCCATGACCCGGTGGCCCTTGAGGAGCACTTCAAAGATGACGACGAAGGCCCCGTCTCTACACAGGGCTACATGCCCTACTTGAACAAGTTCATTTTGGACAAGGTGAGCCCCACATATAGTAGTTTTATTAGGATCCTCATTACCTATTGCACATGCATCAGCTACTCTTCCTGGGGTCTACATAAAACATATAAATACATGACAAAGTAAAGAACAGTTTTAAACAAGAACAACAAGATATTGCATTCAAATATACTGAACAAATATAAACGCAACATGCAACAATTTCTAAGATTTTACTGAGTTACAGTTCATATAAGGAATTCAGTGAATTGAAATACATTAATTAGGCCATAATCTATGGATTTCACATGACTGGTCAAGGGCACAGCCATGGGTGGGTCTGGGAGGGCATAGGCCCACCCACTTGGGAGCCAGGCCCACCAACTGGGGAGCCAGGCCCAGCCAATCAGAATGGGTTTTTCCCCACAAATGGCTTTATTATAGACGGAAATACTCCTCAGCACCGCCTCGGACGATCCCGCAGGTGAAGAAGCTGGATGTGGAGGGCCTGGGCTGGCAGTCAGCATGCCAATTGCACGGTCCCTCAACTTGAGACATCTGTGGCATTGTGTTATGTGACAAAATCACATATTTTAGTGGCCTCTTATTGTCCCCAGCACAAGGTGCACCTGTGTAATGATCATGTTTAATCAGCTTCACTGGCAAAGGAAAAATGCTCATTAACAGGGATGTAAACATATTTGTGCAGACAATTTGAGCAAAATAATTTTGAAAATTTGAGCAAAATTTTCTGTGATCTTTTATTTTAGCACATGGAACCAACACGTTTTATATTTGTGTTCAAATATATTTTTTTATCTCTTTTTTTTAAAGCTAAAATCGATTTTTGCCTGAGTAACCTCTTGATTAGATATGTATTCAACCCCCTGAGTCCAATACATGCTACAATCACCTTTGGCAGCCATCACAGATAAGTCTCTCTGGGTAAGGTTCTAACAGCTTTCCACACCTGGATTTGCTCATCTATTATTTTCAGAATTCTTCAAGCTCTGTCAAATTAGTTGTTGATCATTGTTAGACATCCATTTTCAAGTCTTGACATAGATTTTGAAGCAGATTTAAGTCAAAACTAACTCTGCCACTCAGGAACATTCACTGTCTTCTTAGTAAGCAACTCCAGTGTAGATTTGGGTTTTAGGTTATTGTTCTGCTGAAAGGTGAATTCATCTCCCGGTATCTGGTGGAAAGCAGTTCTTTTTTTATCCTGGAAAAACACCCTAGTCCTTAACGATTACAAGCATTCCCATAACATGATTCAGCCACCACTAATCTGGACACTTATAAGAAGTCCCGCTATGCCCTCAGATGAACCATCAAACAGGCAAAGCGTAAATACAGGACTAAGATTGAATCCTACTACACTGGCTCTGATGCTCGTTGGATGTGGCAGGGCTTGAAAAATATTACGGACTACGAAGGGAAACCCTGCTTCTAGCTGCCCAGTGATGCGAGCCTACCAGACGAGCTAAATTCCTTTTATGCTCGCTTCGAGGCAAGCAACACTGAAGCATGCATGAGAGCACCAGCTGTTCCAGATGACTGTGTGAACATGTTCTCCGTAGCTGATGTGAGCAAGACTTTTAAACAGGTTAAGATTCTCAAAGTCGCGGGCCAGAAGGATTACCAGGACGTGTATTCAAAGCATACGCGGAACAACTGGCAAGTGTCTTCACTGACATTTTCAACCTCCCCTGACCGAGTCTGTAATATCTACATGTTTCAAACAGACCACCATAGTTACCAGGTAACCTGCCTAAATGATTTCCGCCCCGTAGCGCTCACGTCGGTAGCCATGAAGTGCTTTGAAAGGCTGGTCATGGCTCACATCAACACCATAATGCCGGAAACCCTAGACCCACTCCGATTTGCATAATGCCCCAACAGATCCACAGATGACGCAATCTCAATAGCACTCCACACTGCCCTTTCCCACCTGCACAAAAGGAACACCTATGTGAGAATGCTGCTCATTGACTACAGCTCAGCGCTCAACACCATAGTGCCCACAAAGCTCATCACTAAGCTAAGGACCCTGGGACTAAATACCTCCCTCTGCAACTGGATCCTGGACTTACTGATGGGCCGCCCCCAGGTGGTAAGGGTAGGCAACAACGGGTGCATGCTTAGTCCCCTCCTGTACTCCCTGTTCATCCACGACTGTGTGGCCAAGTACGACTTCAACACCACCATTACGTTTGTTGATGACACAACAGTGGTAGGCCTGATCACTGACACCAATGAGACAGCCTATAGGGAGGAGGTCAGAGACCTGGCAGTGTGGTGCCAGGACAACAACCTCTCCCTCAATGTGAGCAAGACAAAGGAGCTGATCGTGGACTATAGGGAAAGGAGGGCCGAGCAGGCCCCCATTAACATCGACAGTGCTGAAATGGAGCGCGTTGAGAGTTTCAAGTTCCTTGGTGTCCACATCACCAACAAACTATCATGCTCCAAACACACCAAGACAGTTGTGCAGAGGGTACGACAACACCTTTTCCCCATCAGGAGACTGAAAAGATTTGGCATGGGTCCCCAGATCCTCAAAAAGTTCTACAGCTGCACCATCGAGAGCATCCTGACTGGTTGTATCACCGCCTGGTATGGCTGCTCAGCATCTGACCGTAAGGCGCTACAGAGGGTAGTGTGTATAAGCTTCCTGCCATCCAGGACCTATATACTAGGCGTGTCAGTGGTAGGCCCAAAAACTTGTCAGACTCAGTCATCCAAGTCATAAACTCTTCTCTCTGCTACCACAAGGCAAGCGGTACTGGAGCGTCAAGTCTAGGACCAAAAGGCTCCTTAACAGCTTCAACCCCCAAGCCTTAAGACTGCTGAACAATTAATCAAATGGCCACGCTGACTATTTACATTGGAACGCTCATTGTTTTTACACTGCTGCTACTCGCTGTTTATTATCTATGCATAGTCACTTTACAAATTACCTCGACTAACCTGTACCCCCGCACATTGACTCGGTACCGGTACCCCCAGTATATAGCCTTGTTGTTATGTAATTTATCTGACTTTTTATTTTATTTTTTACTTTATCTCGTAAATATTTTTTAACATTTATTTCTTGAACTGCATTGTTAAGGGCTTGTAAGTAAGCCTTTCACGTTAAGGTCTACACCTGTTGTATTCGGCTCATGTGACAAATAGAATTTCATTTGATTTGTCTATGCTTGAAAATATGGAGAGTGTTTCTCAGAAATGTATTGGATTTTCCCAAAACACAATACTGTATTCAGGTCAAAAAGGTAATTGCTTTGGCAAGTGTTTTGCAGCATTACTTTAGTGCCTTATTGCAAGCAGGATACATTTTTTTTAGAATATTTTTAGTCTGTACAGGCATCCCTTTCACTCTGTCGATGTATGTTAGTATTGTGGTGTGATTACAATGTTTTTGATCCATCATCAGTTTTCTTCTATCACAGCCATTGGGAAAGGGGGATACATACAGTAGTCAGTTATTCAACTGAATGCATTCAACTAAATGTGTCTTCCGTATTTAACTCAACCTTCTCTGAATCGGAGAGGTGCGGGGCTGCCATAATTGACATCCATGTCTTCGGTGCCCGGGGAACAGTGGATTAACTGCCTGGCTCCTGGGCAGAACGACAGATTTTTACCTTGTCAGCTCGGGGATTTGATCCAGCAACCTTTCTGTTACTGGCCCAACGCTCTGACCACTAGTCTACCTGAACTCTGGAACTGTTTTAAAGTCACCGTTTGCCTCATGGTGAAATCCCTGAGTGGTTTCCTTCCTCTCGGGCAACTGAGTTAGGAAGGACGCCTGTGTCTTTGTTGTGACTGGGTGTATTGATACACCATCCATCGTGTAATTAATAACTTCACCATACATTTTTATTTTTACCCATCTACCAATGCATGCCCTTCTTTGCGAGGCATTGGAAATCCTTGTGGTGTTTGTGGTTTAATCTGTTTGAAATTCACTACTCGACTGAGGGACCTTACAATTATATGTATGTGTGGGGAAGAGAGATGAGGTAGTCATTCACAAATCATCTTTAACACTATTATTGCACACGAGTCCATGTGAGTTGTTGATTCAATTATTACTCCTGAACTTATTTAGGCTAGCCATAATAAAGGTGTTGAATACTTATTAACTCAAGACATTTCAGATTTTTTTTAATTTTTATTAATTCGTAAACATTTTAAAAAACAATTCCACTTTGACATTATGGGGTTGTGTGTGTGTGTGTGTGTGTGTGTAGGCCAGTGACACAATCTCAATTTTACAAAATGTTTCATTTGTATTTATTAGGGATCCCCATTAGCTACTCTTCCTGGGGTCCAAACACATTAAGGCACTTACATTACACATAAAACGAAAGATAAAATGGTACATTGTATAACAACATTATTACACCCCTACATATCTACAATGCAAAATGTATAATTCCACCATACAACAATATTACAATGTACGTGTGTAGAGTGTGTGTGTGCTAGCGTGCGTCTGTACATGTGTCTCTTCAGTCCCCGCTGTTCCATAAGATGTGTTTTATCTGTTTTTCCAATCTGATTCTACTGCTTGCATCAGTCATGGCTCGCTGTAGTAATGTGCGCCTCCAATAGTATGTTCTGGACTTGGATTGTGGAGAGACCACTGGTGGCATGTCTTATGGGGAATGCATGGGTGTCCGAGCTGTGTGCTAGTAGTTTAAACCGACAGCTCTGTGCATTTAGCTTGCCAACACTTCTTACAAAAACAAGTAGTGATGAAGTCAATCTCTCTTCCAATTTGAGCCATGAGAGATTGACATGCATATCATTGTTAGCTCCCTGTGTACATTTTAACGGCCAGCCGTGCTACCCTGTTCTGAACCAGTTGTAATTTTCCTAGGTCCCTCTTTCTGGTACCTGACCATATGACTGAACAGAAGCCCAGCTGCGACAAAACTAGGTCCTGTAGGTCCTGCTGTTAAGAAGGCAAAGCAGCGCTTTATTATGGACAGACTTCTCCCCATCTTAGCTACTGTTGTATCAATATGTTTTGACCATGACAGTTTACAATCCAGGGTTACTCCAAGCAGTTGTCACCTGAACTTGCTCAATTTCCACATTATTCATTACAAGATTTAGTTGATGTTTAGTGAATGATGTTTAGTGAATGATTTTTCCCAAAAACAATGTTTTTAATTTTAATATTTAGGACTAACTTATTCCTTGCCCCCCATTCTGAAACTAACTGCAGCTCTTTAAGTGTAGCAGTCATTTCAGTCGCTGTAGTAGCTGATGTGTATAGTGTCAAGTCATCCGCATACATAGACACATTGGCTTTACTCAAAGCCATTGGCATGTCGTTAGTAAAGATTGAAAAAAGTAAGGGGCCTAGACTGCTGCCCTGGGGAATTCCTGATTCTACCTGGATTATGTTAGAGAGGTTTCCATTTAAAGAACACCCTCTGTGTTCTGTTAGACAGGTAACTCTTTATCCACAATATACAGTTCATTTGGAAAGTATTCAGACGCCTTGACTTTTTACACATTTTGTGACCTTACAGCCTTATTCTAAAATGTATTCAATTAATCCCCCCCATCAACCTACACACAATACCCAATAATGATAAAGGGAAAACAGGTTTAACTTTTTTGCAAATGTATTAAAAATAAAAAAACATACCTTTTTATATATGTAAGTATTCAGATCCTTTTGCTATGAGACTCAAAATTGAGCTCAGGTGCATACTGTTTTCATTGATCATCCTTGATGTTTCTACAACTTGATTGAAGTCCACCTGTGGTAAATTCAATTGATTGGAAATTATTTGCAAAGGCACACACCTGTCTATATAAGGTCCCACAGTTGACAGTGCACATCAGAGCAATAACCAAGCCATGAGGTCAAAGGAATTGTCCGTAGAGCTCCGAGTCAGGATTGTGTTGAGGCACAGATCTGGGGAAGGGTACCAAAACATGTCTGCAGCATTGAAGGTCCCCAGGAACACAGTGGCCTCCATCATTCTTAAATGGAAGAAGTTTAGAACCACCAAGACTTTTCCTAGAGCTGGCTGCCCGGCCAAACTGAGTGATCGACGGAGAAGGGCCTTTGGTCAGGGAGGTGACCAAGAACCTAAATGGTCACTCTGACAGAACTCCAGAGTTCCTCTGTGGAGATGGCAGAACCTACCCGAAGGACAACCATCTATGCTGCACTCCACCAAGGCCTTTATGGTATAGTGGCCAGACGGAAGCCACTCCTCAGTAAAAGGCACATGATGGCCCACTTGGAGTCTGCCAAAAGGCACCTAAGGGACTCTCGGACCATGAGAAACAAGATTCTCTGGTATGATGAAACCAAGATTGAACTCTTTGGCCTGAATGACAAGTGTTACGTCTTGAGGGAACCTAGCAACATCCCTATGGTGAAGCATGGTGGTGGCAGCATCATGTTGTGGGGATATTTTTCAGCTGCAAGGAGACTCGTCAGGATCGTGGGGAAAATTGAACGGAACAACGTACAGTGAGATCCTTGATGAAAACCTGCTTCAGAGCACTCAGGACCTCCGACTGGGGTGAAGGTTCACCTTCCAACAGGACAACGACCCTAAGCACACAGCCAAGGCAACGCAGGGGTGGCTTTGGGACAAGTGTCTGAATGTCCTTGAGTGGCCCAGCCTGTGCCCAGACTTGAACCCGATCGAACATCTCTGGAGAGACTTGTAAATAGCTATGCAGCGATGCTCCCCATCCAACCCGACAGAGCTTGAGAGGATCTGCAGAGAAGAATGGGAGAAACTCCCCAAATACAGGTGTGACAAGCTTGTAACGTCATACCCAAGAAGACTGTTGGCTGTTTTTGCTGCCAATGGTGCCTCAACAAAGTACTGAGTAAAGGGTCCGAATACTTATGTAAATATGTGATTTCAGTTTTGTAATAAAAAGAAAGCAAAAAAAACAAGTTTTTCCTTTGTCTTGATGGGGTATTGTGTGTAGCTTGAGAACCGCATTGCAGTTCTTGACACAAACTGGTTTGCCTGTCGCCTACTACCATTAAATCTTTTGTCTCACCCATTCAGCCTTTGAATGGCACACATACAGAATCATGTCTCGAGGCTTAAAAAAATCCTTATTTAACCTGTCTCCTCCCCTTCGTCTACACAGATTTTGAAGTGAATATAACAAGTGACATCAATAAGGGATCATAGCTTTCACCTGGTCAGTCTACAGTATATCATGGAAAGAACATATGTTAATGTTTTGTGAACTTAGTGTATAGTTGTGAGTGTGCAGATAGTCCAGGTAACCATTTATTGAAATATTTAGCTTCTACCCCAAGCCATAAGCCTGCTGTCTTGGAGCCTGTTGGTTTGAGAACAGTCTATGGCTAGAGTGGCTGGAGTCTTTCTGACACCGCCTGATATAGAGGTTCTGGATGGCAGGGAGCTCGGCCCCAGTGATGTACTGGGCTGTCCACACCACCCTCTGTAGCTCTTTGTGGTCGAGGGCGGTGCATTTTCCATACCAAGCGGTTATGTAGCCAGTCAAGATGCTCTCGATTGTGCAGCTGTGGAACAGTTTGAGGATCCGATGGCACATGTCAAATCTTTTCAACCTCCTGAGTGGGAAGAGTCACTGTCATGCCCTCTTCACGACTATGTGGGTGTGTGTAGACCATGTAAAGTGAACGCCAAGGAACTTGATGCTCTCGACCCACTCCACTACAGCAATGTGCTCTCCTGTAGTACACAATCAGCTCCTTGGTCTAACTGACGTTGCGGGAGAGGTTGTTGTCCTGGCACCACACTGCTAAGTCTGACCTCCTCCCTGTAGGCTGTCTCATCGCCGTCAGTGATCAGGTCTACCACCGGCGTATCGTCAGCAATCTTGATGGTGTTGGAGTGGTGCGTGGCAACGCAGTCGGGGGTGAACAGGGAGTACATGAGGGGACTAAGTGCGCACACAACTATCTTACATAGTTATTTCACCTCTTGTCCAGGTGGGAGAGGGCAGTGTGAAGTGCAATTGAGATTCCGTCATCTGTGGATCTGTCAGGGCTGTATGCGAATTGGAGTGGGTTCAGGGTGTCTTGGATGATGATGGTGTTGATGTGTGTCATGACCAGCCTTTCAAAGCCTTCATAATTAGATGTGAGTGCTACAGGGCAATAGTCATTTAGGTAGGTCACCTTGGAGTTCTTGGGAACAGGGAACTCAGTTTGAAACATATTGGGATTACAGACTGGGACACAGAGAGAGCGAACATTTTAGTGAAGACACTTGCCAGCTGATCTGTGCATGCTTTGAGAACGCATCACTGGTATTCCGTTTGGCTTGGCGGCTTTGTGAGTGTTAACCTGTTTTACTCACATTGGCCACAGAGAGCAAGATCATGCAGTCATCCGGAACAACGGGCTTTCACGCAAGACTCAGTGTTCTATTCCTTGATTTGTGCATAAAAGGCATTTAACTAATTTGGTAGTTCTGCATCACTGGGCATCTCACAGCTGGGTTTCCCTTTGTAATCCGTTATCATCTGCAAGCCCTGCCACATACAATGAGCATCATATTGACGTCGTATCTGATGTAGCGCTATGTCCTCTTCTGTCACTTCCTCAAGTTCTTATTGCTCAAGTACTTAGACAAGGTTTCAGGAACCGAGATATGACATAGACAAATGTCAAGAGCCCCCCCACTCCCACCCAAGTGGATATGACCCTACCACACAGGTTGGGGGCACTGCCCCCACTCCCCAGGGATACTCCACCCTAAAGGTCCTGTGTGTGTGTGTGTGTGTGTGTGTGTGTGTGTGTGTGTGTGTGACTCTCTTCCTCACTGACTCACTCCACTTGTCAGACAATGACCACGACTCAGCCGGAGAGACAATCAAGTCCATCGCTGACTGTTCCACAGAATTCCCCATTCTCCCATTTGGACCTCTGCAGTCGCTCACTATGTGGAGCACAGCATTCCTCCTAGCCGACTAACCCTGTAGAAACCTGGAATGCATTGTTCATTGAAAGCTCTGATGTCAGAAGAGGAATGAAAGAAAGCAAGGCTACACAAACATCAGAGTACCAAAATAGTTCAAGGCTTTTATTCAACATTTTAAGGCTGCTGTGGCAGAATTATTTCCTAATTTCATGTCTTGCTTCTGTATAATTCTGTATTTATAGTACGCTGACAACGTTTTTCACTGTGTCATTCTGCTTTGTTTGCAAAGTTAGTATGATGATTCAACTTCAATCCCTTTATCAGTCATAGGCATAGCATTTGCCTAGACCTCAACTTATTTCGATCCAGCTTTCATGATCGAGTAATCCATTTGGCGCAATCATATTTTTGATAGATGTACCTTTTTTGTCATTTAATTTCACAATTACGTTTGTTCCCTCTCTCTTTTTTTTCCTTTTTGACTTCAGCATATAAACGGGCATATAAACTGTGTGGTGTGATAATTTTGACGATAGGATGTTTCAGCCTCCTGGAGGACCCAAGGACAGTGATAAGACTTGTTTGTTTGTAAACCACTTAGGATGTTCCACTGCAGAGAATACTAATGAACACGTGTATCTGCAGTGGAGAGGCAGCGCTGGGTGCTGGAGGGGCCGTGACAAAGCCCCCCATTGTTGATGTGCAGAGAGTGGGAGAATGGCAGGGATTGAGGTAGAGGGAAAGGGAGCCACTGCCTCAGTCTGGACCGGCTAGTACGGAACGAGACGAGCAATGACATGACATTGTGAGCACAAAGAGAGAGAGAGAGCTGCTAGTTCATACCAATCCAACTTTCACAACTTTTCTACTGCCCCTCCCTCCGCCTCTATCTGCTAACCTCACTGGTGTTACTGTGAAACTATCCAACAGATTACTCAACAATGATAGAAATGTATGAATGTATGTCGTCATTGTGGATACATGTCCATCTATTCATTAAGGAGGATGTTTTAAACACTCCTGAAGATGTCCATGCTCCTGATGATGACGCAGCTTGCATTTCGATAGTATCTCTGTTTTGTTTCTCTTGCTATTTTTAGATGGCTGATCATCTCTCTGTTGTGTTTTAGCATGACTGCTCCGACGTATCAGTTGAATGAGTCCTACATCTGCATAAACGGCTAAGTGAGCTGAGGTTAATGCGAATGTCGTGTCAGGATTTCCTGTGTTAGAACAGTCTTCTATTCCAGTGCCGCTGTGGGTGCTCCTAATCTACATGATTCTTCGGAAAGCTTGCCAAGAGTTCCCATGGAAACGCCAGTGTATGTTCATTCACTGCTGGAAGAAAACATTTCCCCTCTACAGCACTGATTGTACTGTTTTCAAGGGTTTTCCTCCCTTTCTGTTGTCGAATTTGAGTTAAAGGGGGCAACCCGACATCCAATTTTGGACTTTTTTAAATTAATGATAGTGTGGCATAAAGAGAACATTGAAGATGTCCTGAGTACAGGACCAGCTTATTGTCTAATTTGTGTTTTTCCTCATATGAAAAATGCTTGTCTCCAGCAAAGTGACCTGAGAAATGATTCTTGATTTCAGGTCCAGGACAACTTTAATCGGCAGGACTTTAACAGAATGTGCTGGACCCTGTGTGCCCGGAAGAACCTCAACAGAACACACCTCCTCATCTCAGATGAAGACGCCTTCAAGATCTGGTGCATCTTCAACTTCCTGTCCGAAGACAAATACCCACTGGCCATAGTCACTGAGGAGGTAAGATTGGACATTTTCGTCGCGTGTCCTAATGAACATGACCAGGGCTCTGATGCTGGCACATTTAGCCCCAACACAAACCTCACTTTGTGCAACATTTGGGTTGATCATTACCAGCTAAATCAGTCATCAGTTGTAAAGCTAATTAGTCAAACTCATGAAATAGCATTATTTTCGTGCTCCGTAGTGCACATCAGTGAAACCTCTACCTCTGTCACAGTGGACTACAGAAGAAGGGAGTGGGTTATGGGTAAAGAAGTATTGTTCTGATCCACTGTTGCGTTTTACATACAGTTTTGGAGAAACATCCTCGCCACTCCCAATCCGCTCTCACAGAAAAGGAAGTTAGCAACTTCCTGTTTTTTAAATTGTTTTATTTAATTATATTTAACTAGGCAAGTCAGTTGAGAACAAATTATTATTTACAATGACGGCCTACCAAAAGTCAAAAGGCCTCCTGCCGGGGCTGGGATAAGAAAAAATATATAAATTAATATAGGACAATACACACATCACGACAGGAGAGACACCATAACACTACACTACATAAAGACAGACCTAAGACAACAACAACAGGATGGCAACAATACATGACAACAGCATGGTTGCAACACAACATGACAAAAACATGGTAGCAACACAACATGGTATGAACACTATTGGGCACAGACAACAGCACAAAGGGCAAAAAGGTAGAGAAATTATTTGAGTCTTTGAATGAAGAGATTGAGATAAAACTGTCCAGTTTGAGTGTTTGTTGCCGCTCCTTTGTCGCTAGCTGCAGCAAACTGAAAAGAGGAGCGACCCAGGGATGTGTATGCTTTGGGGACCTTCAACAGAATGTGACTGGCAAATCGGGTGTTGTATGTGGAGGATGAGGGCTGCAGTAGATATCTCAGATAGGAGGGAGTGAGGCCTAAGAGGGTTTTATAAATAAGCATCAACCAGTGGGTCTTGCGACGGGTATACAGAGATGACCAGTTTACAGAAGAGTATAGAGTGCAGTGATGTGTCCTATAAGGAGCGTTGGTGGCAAATCTGATGGCCGAAGGGGAAAGAACATCTAGCCGCTCAAGAGCACCCTTACCTGCCGATCTAGAAATTACGTCTCCGTAATCTAGCATGGTTAGGATTGTCATCTGAATCAGGGTTAGTTTGGCAGCTGAGGTGAAAGAGGAGCGATTACGATAGATGAAACCAGGTCTAGATTTCACTTTAGCCTGCAGCTTTGATATGTGCTGAGAGAAGGACAGTGTACCGTCTAGCCATACTTCCAAGTACTTGTATGAGGTGACTACCTCAAGCTCTAAACCCTCAGGGGTAGTAATCACACCTGTGGGAAGAGGGGCATTCTTCTTACCAAACCACATGACCAATGTTTTGGAGTTGTTCAGAACAGGGCTAAAGGTAGAGAAAGCTTGTTGAACACTAAGAAAGCTTTGTTGTAGAGCATTTAACACAAAATCCGGGGAGGGACCAGCTGAGTATAACACTGTATTATCTGCATATAAATGGATGAGAGAGCTTCCTACTGTCTGAGCTATGTTGTTGATGTAAACTGAGAAGAGCGTGGGGCTTCTCGACAATGCAACAACAATAAGAAATAAAAGATAAGAATACAAACATGAAGTAAATGGCTCAATAGAGTAAACATTTTAGCTTAAGTATAACACAGGAAGGCACAGTTTATATACACATGTTTTGGGGAATTGGGGGGGGGCAAGTGTTTTTTAAATTGTGCACTATTTAGAAATCATAATAATTGTATGGTAGCAGCAGTTGTGAGGTGTGCTAAGATGCGGAGAACCAGAGCAGGTGGTCAGTCCAGTTCAAGTGTTCAGCAGTCTGGTGGCTTGTCGGTAGAGCCTGTTGGTATCAGACCTCATGCTCCGACACCGTCTGCCTTACGGTAAGGGAGTAAACGGCTCGTGGCTGGGGGTGTGTTGGGTCCTTGATGAAGCTGCGGGGCTTCCTCAAGCACCGTTTTGAGTAGATCTCCTGGATGGGTGGGAGCACCGTCCCATTAATGTACTGGGCCATCTTCACCACCCGCTGGAGGGCCTTGCGGTCATGAACGTAGCAATTCCCATACCAGGCTGTAATTGAACCGTTCGGGACGCTCTCGATGGTGCAGCGGTAGTATTTGGAGAGGACCTGAAGTAGTGGTGGTGGTAGTAGTATTTATTGGGATCCCCAATTAGCCGCTGCTCCTGTCCTATGAGCCGTTCCAGCTCACACAAGCCAAGGATTCGTGCAAGTCCACCCACCTACATAATACAATAAGCGTGCCCGTGCGTGCTGACGTGTGTCTGTGTACTCACCTGTGTCTCTTCCCAACCCCCCTCAGATCGAGTACTTCCTGCGCAAGCTGACGGAGGCCATGGGAGGCAGCTGGGTGGAGGAGCGCTTCGAGGACTACAAGCTTGAGCTTAGCACCAAGCAGCAGTGCCTGAGTGCCTGGGAGATAATCACCCTGGTGGGCACTGGCACTTTCAGCAAGGGCATGGACCGCCAGACCCTCTCTATGGGCATCACCGAGGTCTTCCACGAGCTCATCCTTGACGTATTCAAACAGGTCGGCCTCAGAGCCATTTATATCTCCATGCCTTGGCAAATGTTGACGTCAACCAAACTACCGTCATGTGACGTGTCCATGGTCGACGGATAGCGTTGACCAGTATTATGTACTAGCAATACTGTAGCATGGATCGAGCTTTTAAACACCACACGCCAAAACAATGTTTGGCTGAGTGTAGTGTCGCCTTTTTTTTTTTATAGAGACCACATGAATATTGTCGATTTTTAGAATCTCAAATGCAACACTACAAACTCATCATGGTGGCTGTGCGGCGGTCAACTAAGAAATTATACTGAAACGTCTCCTGCTAGTTTTTCTAACACCGATATTAAGGCAAACCAACAGAAAGACAGAAACACAAAATTGTCTGAGCCTCCTGTTTTTCGCTTGCTGCAGGGCTACATGATGAAAAAGGGTCACAAGAGAAAGAACTGGACAGAACGCTGGTTCCTCCTGAGGCCCAACTCCATATCCTACTACGTGAGCGAGGACCTGGCAGAGAAGAAGGGTGACATCCTGCTGGATGGAAACTGCTGTGTGGAGGCAAGGAACACTGAACGACATCAACAAACACTAACAACAACAGTAAACAACCACGACCAATGCTCATGCATTCATTTCAACCCTTAACCTAACTAACAAAATGAATGTTGGTGAAAGAGTGTAAAAATGTAAATTAACTTGTCTTTACAGTCGTTACCGGATAAGGAAGGGAAGAAGTGTCTGTTCTACGTCAAATGCTCCGACAAAAGCTATGAGATCAGCGCGTCGGATAAGAAGAGGAAACAGGAATGGATACAGGGTAGGAAGTGGACGTATTTCATTCGTATTTAATCAGAAATGAAAGCACTTGTACATTGCTCATACCATATTCTTAGATTGCCAATGTATATCGTTTTTGTGTTTCGAATCCTGTTGTGTAATGTAACTAGTTCTCAATTCTCTCACCATGCAATTGATCTCCTGTTGGTATTATGGAAAGTATAGCACTGGACATCTAGACTTTATTGATGGGTGTAAGTACAGGGGCACGTTCAGCAGAGCTCAACATTGTGGAATGTTCAGATAGAAATGTGTTATGTAGACTAGTCATGCCTCTCTGACATGATAATAAGTAGTCATCAGCTTTACTCATCACATTTCTATCTGCAACATTCCACAACATTGTCCTATACTGAACATGGCCCAGCCTTGGACCTGACCCCTGTCTGGTGTCTCTTCTCCATTTCAGCCATCCAGACCTGTATCAGTCTGCTGAAGCTGGGCCGGCCGGCGCCGCACCGCGAGTCCCGCCAGAAGCGGAGGGAGCTGAGGCAGAAACAGCAAGCGGAGCAGGAGGAGCTGGAGCTCAGGATGAGGGAGCTGCAGACAGCCAACGAGAACAAGCAGCAGGAACTGGAGGCCATGAGGAAGGTGAGCTCACTCACAACGGTCAACGTCCTCCCTTTGCTACTATGCCCTTTTCAAACTACTGAGTTGAACTGCCCTGTGCTGCCCAATGCACAATGTGAAAAGAAAACCTCTAAGTCAGCACAGTAAGGTAGTGTAAAAATGGTAGGTAACACTTTACTTGACACTCAGCGTCGTAACACATTATGACACGTTCATAACCATGTCATACATCATAACAGCTGACATAACTTGTCACAACCTGTTATAATATGGTCCTAACTGTCATGACACATATTTAGACCTGTTGTGACGCCTACATAAGTGTCAACCCGCAAAACGTTCCATTACACAACAGCCTACTGTGTGTGTGTGTATATATATATATATATGTATGTATATATATATATATATATATATATATATATATATATATATATATATATGTATATGTATATATATGTATATATATATATATATATATATATATATATATATATATATATATATATATATATGCACCTACTATTATTTATATATTTACAGAGCATTGGGGTAGGTGCATGTCTGATATCAATGTGTGAGCAATTACAATGATAATTTTACAGTATGTATGTATGTAGGCTGATGACTGGGATGAATGCAGGAGCAGATTTCAGGTGCAGGACAAGACTGATGACTGATATAAGGGCATGTACGTGATAGGCCTATCTGGCTTATATGATTAGGATGGTCATAATGCTTATTGACAGTGTCATAAAGTATATTTTCTTAGTCCAAGTAAAGTGAGACAGGATGGTCATAATGCTTCATGACAGTATCCTAAAGTGTATATCTCTACAAGTTATTTAAAATATGACTAAAGAATTTATTTTAAAAAATGAAACACAGGATTTTAGAAACAAACTTTCAAACAAAAGGATACTTCTTGGCAAGGATTTTTATGGGGTGGGGAATAAATGTGGTTTTGACACTCTTGTGTAGGTGTCATAACCAGCCATAAAATAACACTTCACAACAGGTGTAAAATATGAGTAATGACAGTGTTATGACCATATCATGACAGGTTGTCAGCTGTTATGACATATTATGACATGGTTATGGGTGTCAAGTAAAGTGTTACCAAATGGAGTCATTAGAATCCGTTTCCACCTATCTCCACTGTTCTTAGTCTAGTCAGGAAGTCATGAGGATAGTAGCTGGAACACACTTAAAACAGTCGGGGGGGAAAAGTGGTTCATTTCCATCATCGCTTAAATGAAGTTAGGCCTATGAAAGTGAAATGACAGTAATACTTCAGGATCTAGGTCACCTGAAAGACTAACTTCACATGTGTTCCTCCCACAGAAACCGTTTGTGGTAGATTCGGTGCCATGTGTGCGTCTGGATGTTAACAATAGAATAGCCCCACTTTTTGGTTTCCTCAATGGTTTCGCAATGTGAGAATGTGGGTTGTGCTGTTCAGGGGAATGAAGTGTGTGCGTGTGCACTTATCTTTTTGTCACTTCCACTTCACTCATTTTTCCAGTCAACTCTTAATCCTGATTAAAGTTATTTCAGTCTGGCCTTTTGGTGCAGTTTATTCACAGTTGAAGTCCAATTATCACTGCTCAGTTGGGGGTCTTTAATTACAGGTGAAATGTCACTTAAATTAGACGTTTCCTCATTTCACTCGGCAGCAAAAAAAAACATGGACAGTTAAAATCAAATACACGATGGCAATATTCTCCTATACATGCGGTAAAGACGTTAATGGAATGCAGACCATTGGCGACCATTAAAAAAAATTGGGTCTAAGGAAGTGGATATTCGTCAAATTCGTCATCATTTGTGTTCTAACAGGCCCACAATGTGGTAGACTGTATTTGGTTGTTTTCGCTGCATAATGTTTAGAAGTTGTTATTTTCGGGTTCCAAAAAAATGTCTGCAAAATGCTAACTCCCGTTCGTATAAGCTGGTTGCATAGCATATAGAAATTGGTGGTGGTATTTGAAGCCGTTTTTAAGTGTAATGCCGTTGATTTGTGACGACATCCATACTAGTATTATACTTTTTACCCTAACATTATGTGAAATACACATAGACTGTTGTTTAAATTGTAGGCTGATTTTTGATGGATGAGGAGATGAGGAGATTCTGAATCTTTCCCCCTCGTGGCGTTTCCATTGTTTTGGTTGAATTCCATTGATCTCTTTAACACGTGTATTGAGACAATTTTTATATTAACAAAGCAGGTTATGAGTGAATAAACATTCGGAAATGTTATCTGATGTGGTTATTTCACTGGTCGGTGTTACTGAACACCCTGTCGTTCTCCACTAACATCAAGGCGGTGACCCGATCCTGTAGGTTCATGCTCTACAACATTCGCAGAGTACGACCCTGCCTCACACAGGAAGCGGCGCAGGTCCTAATCCAGGCACTTGTCATCTCCCGTCTGGATTACTGCAACTCGCTGTTGGCTGGGCTCCCTGCCTGTGCCATTAAACCCCTACAACTCATCCAGAATGCCGCAGCCCGTCTGGTGTTCAACCTTCCCAAGTTCTCTCACGTCACCCCGCTCCTCCGCTCTCTCCACTGGCTTCCAGTTGAAGCTCGCATCTGCTACAAGACCATGGTGCTTGCCTACGGAGCTGTGAGGGGAACGGCACCTCCGTACCTTCAGGCTCTGATCAGGCCCTACACCCAAACAAGGGCACTGCGTTCATCCACCTCTGGCCTGCTCGCCTCCCTACCTCTGAGGAAGCACAGTTCCCGCTCAGCCCAGTCAAAACTGTTCGCTGCTCTGGCACCCCAATGGTGGAACAAGCTCCCTCACGACGCCAGGACAGCGGAGTCAATCACCACCTTCCGGAGACACCTGAAACCCCACCTCTTTAAGGAATACCTAGGATAGGATAAAGTAATCCTTCTAACCCCCCCCTTAAAAGATTTAGATGCACTATTGTAAAGTGGTTGTTCCACTGGATATCATAAGGTGAATGTACCAATTTGTAAGTCGCTCTGGATAAGAGCGTCTGCCAAATGACTTAAATGTAAATGTAACTAACAACATTTCATTTTCAATATGTTCACGCCCTCTATTTTCTGTAGAGATTGGTAAGAAAGATGGTGCTCTAAGTTCCAGTACATACCAGTGCTTCTCTTCAATACCCATTGTATCAGAGCTCTTATAGATGAGACCCATGACTAGTCATCTGGACAAGCTCAAATGAGCCATACAACAATACCATAAAATGTTATTGTCCAATGTAGCACATGCAGTGTAGCTGTGGACAATCATTGGATTTATTGGGGCAACAATGTCCCTGTGTCTGAAGGTTCATTGTGCCCCTAGTACTCAATGCATAATGAATGAACAACAATCTCCCATTGATGTGCAACAAGTTCCCGTCTCTCATACTCTCCAGTCCAGGACAGGTCTGTGGTACACACAGGACTGAGAGGGTGAGGGGTCGGCGCCCTTTATTAAAACCCTGGGTTCACTTGTACACGGTAGCCATTCTGTGATCGGTTGGTCACTTCACACTAACCTGCGGTAGTGAGTGAGTAACGAACGAGTTCGGTCAATTGACAAGTCACGGCTGCACGGAAAGAGTCAAATTAGGATTAATCGGCAGTTTTGAAGATGGCACTGTCGTGGATAGCAGCTGTTTTACAGGGTCCTGAACAATTCTGCTGTTCTTATGTTGATTGAAACTTATTTTGCACGTCATGTCTCCGCCATTCATTTCCTATGACCGAAAACGGCTTCTGGAGGTCAGAACAGCAATCACTAATCTTGATTTCTACTTCAACAGGTCGGCAGCTCTAGACGTTCGGCTTACTCCGGATTCAATTAACAACCAAGTTTAATTTAAAATAACGTAGTTGTTTGGAAGGGACAATCTGCAGTTCAAACAATAAAAAAGTGTCCTGCCTGCCATTGTGTTGGTGAACAGCTGAAGGATGGGGCTGTAGAAATGAACCACTTTCAAATTCATAGACCGAGCTTTGGATGCAAGGACTGAACTTCCATGAGATCAAAATGAAAGTTTGAACCATGTTTTGAAGCTGTACGGTGTTGGTTTACATGTTCATTGTTTACAAACAAGGTTATGTTTTGGGTCCTGATTGGGTATGACAGTTGAACTAAGCGCAGGAGGCATTTATAAGTTAACAGTGCCTTGAGAAAGTATTCATACCTCTTGACTTATCGCACATTTTGTTGTTGCAGCCTGAATAAAAAATGGATTGAATAGATGTTTCAATAGATGTTTTCTCTCACCCATCTACACACAATACCCCATGACAACGTGAAAACATGTTTTTAGAAATGTTTTCAAATTTATTTGAAATGAAATGGAGAAATATCTAATTTACATACGGTACCAGTCAAAGGTTTGGACACACCTACTCATTCCAGGGTTTTTCCCCCCAAAAATTGTACTATTTTCTACATTGTAGAATAATAGTGAAGACATCAAAACTATGAAATAACACATGGAATTATGTAGTAACCAAAAAAGTGTTATACATGTGTTATACATTTGACCATGAAGGCCTGACTCAAGCAGTCTCCTCTGAACAGTTGATATTGACGTGTCTGTTACTTAAACTCTGAAGCATTTATTTGGTCTGCAATATCTGAGGCTGGTAACTCTAATGAACCCATCCTCTGCAGCAGAAGTAACTCTGAGTCTTCCTTTCCTGTGGCGGTCCTCATGAGAGCTAGTTTCATCATAGCGCTTGATGGTTTTTGCGACTGCACTTGAAGTAACATTCAAAGTTCTTGAAATTTTCTGGATTGACTGACCTTCATGTCTTAAAGTAATGATGGACTGTCGTTTCTCTTTACTTATTTGAGCTGTTCTTGCCATAATATGGACTTGGTATTTTACCAAATAGAGCTATCTTCTGAATACCACCCCTACCTTGTCATAACACAACTGATTGGTTCAAACGCATTAAGAAGGAAAGAAATTCCACAAATTAACTTTTAACAAGGCACACCTGTTAATTGAAATGGATTCCAGGTGACTACCTCATGAAGCTGGTTGAGAGAATGCCAAGCGTGTGCAAAGCTGTCATCAAGGCAAAGGGTGGCTACTATATGCTATGTTTTACATATTGAAACCATGCAATTGGTATTTTCTTTTTATTTAACCTTTATTTAACTAGGCAAGTCAGTTAAGAACAAATTCTTATTTACAATGACATCCTAGGAACAGTGAGTTAACTGCCTTGTTCAGGGGCAGAACTGCCTTCTCAGCTCCGGGATTCGATCTCGCAACCATTCTGTTATGGCCCAACGCTCTAACCACTAGGCTACCTGCCGCAATAACTTAGAACAATGTGGAATGCAAACATGTTCAACGTATTTAACAAAGATGGGATATGGCCTACATTTTGTTTCTGTAGGCTATGTAACAAACTAGGCTATAATGGACTAACATTTGGATTGGAGTTGATGACACCGCAATACATAAGACTGTAAATACACAATTTGAAGCAACCACATATTTAGCCATGGAGCACGTTTTGATTGGCCAGTGAGGAGCAAGCCTCTAACTTTTGTATTAATCAAAACCCAGCCCTTTCGCGCTACCACCAGCTGCAGTCCCATAATTCATGCAGTGAAAATGGCAAAATAAATATTTCTGACACAACCCTGGACCTATAGCGCTTCCGCCAGTGCTAAGATTTACCATTGCATCAGGTGTATCTGTCGTCAATTATGTAATGACTGTTCCCTCCGCTATTGGTCAGAAACTGGAGGAGGCGGCGGCCAACGCGGCAGAGGAGGAGAGGAGACTCCTGCAGACGCAGACTGAACAACAGGATCGCTACAGGGAGGACCTTGAGAGGGAGAAAATGGTACCTACCTACACACAATTTAGTGACCAAAAGAGAGATTTAGACTGTAAGCTACACCCACAGCTGACTGCTAACCCCTATGCCAGCTACTTAATTGACTTCAACAAATTAGGCCGTACCCCATTTAGTTGGTTACTATTTCATTACGCTGGCTTTTCAGGAACCCACTGCACCCTGTGAGACTTCAAGGAGTTGGTACAAGTTGTCCCTAACCAGTGATTCAGCAGTTTCTCTTCATTTATCCAGTCAATTCTTGGGTCCATGAAAAGGATTTAAACTTTCTAGTTATTTTATCCCCCAGTTTATGCTCTTAAGCTCATTTGACATGTTGTTCAAACATCCTACTGGCAGACTTTAAATGACATCAGTTTATAGGACCATCAATGAGGTGTTCCATTTATTTTATTCTCTCAAGTCAATGTCTGCTCTGTTTCAGGATGTACCCACAAGGGTTGCGTCCTTTTTATTTCCTGTTATAAAAAAAAATGAACAACTTCATTTTTACAGATTGGCAATGGCAAGTGTTTCCAATCATTGACTGTCATAGCCTGAATGGTAGGGCTGAATGATAGGAAGTTAGTAGGCTTAAGATAGAAAAGGAAGTGAGTGGTACACAATGGGTTAAATGAGTGATTAAAGGGATAGTTCACCCAAAGTAGCGTTTAATACATTTTAAGTAAGTTAAATGAGTGCTACAGCCTACTAAGCGCTAACTCCTAGTGAATGGGTCGTCCGGTCCAAGAGCACCACTAGATTTAGTCTTGGATACCTGTAGTGCTCTTTATACAATTGTCTTCTCGCCGGTCCTCAGGTGCGACAGGAGATGGAGGAGCAGGTAGCTCAGAAGTCCACTGAGCTGGAGCAGTACCTGCAGCGCGTCCGCGAGCTGGAGGACATGTACCACCGCCTGGAGGATGCCCTGGAGGAGGAGAGAGGCGCCAGGCAGGACGAGGAGACGGTTCGCAGGCTCCAGGCCCGGTCAGTGCTCCACACACAGACACAGAAAAGCAGGCATATACTCATGTACTCTTGAGATGAATGTACAGTGATGGACTTCATTGTCTCTCTGGCTGAGTCACTGTAATTGTCTGACAAGTGGAGCTTGTCAGTGAGGAATAGGGAAACGCGTGCACACACACACAAAGCCCCCCCTCATGGATTCACGAGGGGGCTACATACATGTGGGCAACAGTCCCGCCAGTACAGAAACACTTCCTTCCTTCCTCTATGCTGACATTTGGGTTTCTCTGGGCTCAGCACTTCTCACATTTGTGTTCTGAGTAGGGAATTTGTGTGGGTGCGCGTGTATACTCTAGGGTGGATTTATGTTTGCAGTGTAATTGTGTTTTTGATCAACGCATCCCTCTTTTTGCTGTTTTGAATGTGACACATTCTATCTGTTCCCTCGACTTTCTGTCCACGTCTCCCCAGGTTACTGGAGGAGGAGGCGACCAAGAGGGCTGAGCTGGAGCAGATCCACCTCCACCAGCAGAGGACCATCTCTGAGACGGAGGCGGAGAAACAGGAGCTTGCGAAGGAGGGAACGGCCAAGGAAAGTGCCCTGCAGGCCGCCATGCTGCAGTTGGAGCAACTAGAGAGTGAGAGGCAGGGGGCACTGGAGCAGTACCAGGTGAGACATGTATTCGGGTCGGTTTCCAGGATTGAAGATTCACGGGCCTGCTTCTGGACTAAAATGTACTTTCAACAGAGGTTCTTCATTGAGCATGCTTTTCAGTTCAGGAGTAGGACTAATTTTAGGTCTGTTAGAACTAGGGTGCTTGAGTTGTGGTGCTGGAAAAATGCCTAATTAGATGTTTAGGGGGTGCTAGAGCGGTGTCTTGACAACTACTACCAGACGGCAATTGTAGGGGGCACTAGAGTTCTACAGGTGAGCCGTGGGTTGTCCTGTTTCAGTATTAAAAACCAACTTCCACTTAATTTGAAAATGAGATTACTTACTTGCACAAATCGACTGAGATCGTCTCTCCTTTGTTTGTCACAGGACGTAATGCAGAAACTGGAGGACGCAGCGAACAACACAAGGACCTGGAAACATAAAGTGGCCCACCATGAGGGATTGGTCCGCCTCATTCAACCAGGTAACACAACACTATATTACTGCGCACTTTCCCTCTCTCCTCCTTTTATCAATACTCTCTTTATTTAGGCATCTTTCCTCTCTGTCTGTTCTGGTGTTTTTCTTTCTCACCATCTGTGGCCTGGGCGCATCTTAATAATCTAAATAAGATCTCTCCTCATTTCCTTTCCTTTGTCTGCAGTGATGTGAAAGACCTTTATGATTTTTGTTTTCTCAGGTTCAAAGGGGCCTCAGAAGATCACTAACTGGGGCCCAGCAGCCTTCACTGACGCAGAACTAAGCCTGAGGAAGAAAGATTGGCAGGAGAGGAAGAACCGACCCGCCCAGACCCAGTAGAGCCCCCATTCAACACACTCATGGTTGCTGAAACATTGATGGAACATTGATGCAACTTTGCCCTCAGTGTGCAATGTTGCGTCTTCAGCATTCATTAATTTAAAAGGGAACAGGCAGGCTCGCTTTTACACAGATACCAGGGTTGTGTTCATTAGGCACCAAATGGAAGTCAACAAACTGAAACAACGAGGGCCTACCTAGGCTGTTTGTCCAATAGGAAATTCACATTTTATTTTTCCGTTGCAAATCGATTTGAAACGTTTTCTGTTTCGTGCCCTAATGAACATGACCCAGTTCACAGCAGGTGCTGCACAGATCTTTATACTACCTGCATAGCCTAAGAGTAAAATGAACAGCCAGATTCAAATTGCTTTCATATGAAGGACTGAAGGAGTTGCGCGCTTGACACTAGTAATTCAATGTCTGAGGAAGGTGGAGTGTGGTCCCAAACGTTAGATTCCTTTTATCAAAACGTTTTTGACCGTGTTTAGATTATAAAAAAAATGTTCCTAAGGGATTTCACAATTGTTTGTCTTTTGTAAATGTAAAACTACAGCTTGCATAATTTTAATCAGTTCTTGGGTTACCGTTTTTGGTTCCGTTGCCAAAGTGATAGCACTTAATAACCCATAAAGTAGTATGAACAAAACTCCATGTTAACATCATCAAATTACTCATGAAAATAATCATCAAATAACTAGCCATCATAGTGTACTACTCCCATTTATTAAATGTCGTTTTTTGCGTACACATGCTGTGAGAATTAGGACATTTGCAGTGTTAAACTTGAGACATTGCTGCTACACTGTAATGAAAAACTGTAAAGTAATCAGAGGTATTATCAACATTAAAATACTCAAACGTTTTACGGCAACATACTGTACATTATGGCTCATTGTGGGAAAATGTTATGGGCTAGGAAAGAATTACTGTATTTTGAATGTTACTGTAATTTCACCACACAGAATACAGTACCGTACCATATCTTTGGCGCACCAAAACCCCTTTATTTTTTTCAAACCTTTAACTAGGCAAGTCAGTTAAGAACAAATTCTTATTTACAATGACGGCCTACCCCGGCCAAGCCTGAACCGGACAACGCTGGGCCAATTGTGCGCCGCCCTATGGGACTCCCAATCACGACTGGTTGTGATACAGCCTGGAATTGAACCAGGGTCTGTAGTGACGCCTCTAGCGCTGACATTCAGTGCCTTAGACCACTGCGCCACTCGGCAGCCCTCGACCACTAGTGGGGGCATGGTATTGTTGTTTCTGGCTCATTCAAATATTTTGAGGAATGCCTTGTAAGAGGCTGTATTTGTTGCACCTGTGAGCAAGAGTGCTCTATCACTTTAACTCCTATGTGGTTATAGTGCCCCATCAATAGAACTCCCCATGTTGTAGTCCTAAAAACTGAAAATGAGTTACTGCCATCCCTATGGGGGAAATGAATGGGGTTTTGGGGTAAGGTTTGACGTTAACACAGGCTTCGGAGATCATATATGTTTTAATCTATGAGATATCAGTCAGGTACCATAACCTATGTGCTTTCATGCTTGTTTTGATTACAGAAATGCTTCAAAATTCACAGTGACGTTACGTGATGAAGAATATCTCATAGAACAAAACGTGTAAGGACGTAAACCTGTGTTTACCCCAGACCTTTATTTTCAGCGTTTATCCAAAACACCTACAAAAACCTGATTCATTTCCCGAAAGACTTTGGTCAACGAGCCATGGCGGAGTTGGTGCTTACAAAAAGACGCCATTACTATTGCTCGCTATTTAAATTCTATAGGGGACAGATTGGAGTGGCACAAAAATGGTTAAGCATTGTATCTTCATGTCCTTTAGGTCTGTTTTGCCCTGTAGTTCCGACCAGTTTAAAAGCCTTTGTTGGCCCCTAGAAGTGTGCGTGATATAAAACACCCAAATATTCATTAATATGATGTAATGTGTAAACACTTCACCTAGCAACCACCCGCTTGCACCAATTTTTTGTAATTACCGTAAACTACTGTGAAATACAAACCCCTCCCCTCAATCATCCATTCATTCAGATTACGGTAGCATTTCTATTTATTTTATTTTATTATAGTACATTTTAAGGTATTGTACTCTGTCATTACACGGTACTTTTATACCGAATTTATATTACTGTAGGTGTACTGGAATATGAAATACAGATTTTTTTTACCTGCCACTGAGCTGCCTGTAACTGTCAAACCCCTTTACAGTGTAGCAAATTACAGGGCTTTGTAGCACGGTACCAGAACCACGCTCATGGTGGGGGATGGAGTTGTCATTATTGAAATTGTCAGTATACAACTTTTTTTATTTTGTAGTCGATAATGTGTTTAAATAGCTGAAGACTGATGTAATGTTTTATTACAGGGTTCAATCTTAAACAATAAGTGTATGCAGTTGTTGCAAGGATGCACACATAAGTAGAGAACTGATTGTTGATATATCATGTAACAATAGAACGTAATAGACACAAGACCCCAGTCTCTAATGGATATGATGCTGCCATTGAAACAAGGGGGAATGGTATGGTACTTTCAAATTATGTACTCCAGGGGGCACTACAGTTTTATAAAACGCAGGTTATCCTTCATTTGGTCATCTACACAATTTATTTTAATTTATGTCATGGATAATACAACATGTTATGCTGTTAACAGTGTGTGTTTGGGTCCCTAATTCCATTACTTCACGGCACAAACCCTCTACTTTCTAAAATAAAATATAATCTACAGTGAGATGTAAACCAAGATTATCTGCATTGTTTTGTATTTATCTGCCGAACAACTAACTTTCGTTCATATTGAAATAAATCGTTTTTATAGCTTTTTGGGCCAAATCCAGTGGTGAAAAGTACTTAAGTAAAAATACATTAAAGTACTAAAGTTTTTTTTTGTGTGTGTATCTGTACTTTACTTATTATATTTTTGACAACTTGTACTTTTACTCATCTACATTCCTAAAGAAAATGATGTAATTTTTACCCAAAAGTACTCGTTACATTTTCAGTGCTTAGCAGGACAAGAAAATTGTTTAATTCATGCACTTATCAAGAGAACATCCCTGATCATCCCAACTGTTTTTGATAATGTCTGAGTGTCGTCTGGCTTGCTTAAAATAAGGAATTTGAAATAATATATACTTTTACTTTTGTTACTTAAGTATCGAAAGTAAATGTAATTGTTAAAATATACTTAAGTATATTTTAATATATTTTTATATATTTAAGTAAATATACTTAAGTATATTTTAAACCAAATACTTTTAGACTTTTACTCATAGTATTTTACTGGGTGACTTTTACTAGTCATTTTCTGTTAAGGTGTCTTTTACTTTTACTCAAATATGACAATTGGGTACTTTTTCCACCACAAGCCAAATCTCTGGACTAGAAGTGTCTCTTTCCTAGTCCGTAGCTAGGTTTCCATCCAATTGGCAACATATTTACATGGCAATATTAACAATTCGGAATAAAAACAATATTCGCGTTGTCCCACCAGCGACGTGTTTATCAAATTGACCTGTTGTGGATAAACGGCTGTGCCGTTATGATGTAGTGCACGTAAAAATACATTTTTTGCGGTTAAATTCCCATGTGCTGAATAAAAAATGAAAGTTAAATGGGTTTCCATCACATTTTCAACTCTACTGATGTTGTGTTATACAGCGAGTGTCCCCACCCTGGTATTGACACATGCGATCTAGCCGACAGATCGCACATATGACCTGAGATTATTATGGACAAAAGAGCGGCAGCCAAGCATCGATAAAATCACCAGAATAAGACCCTCGTTATTTATTTGGAAAGGTGCATCAAGCTCATCCCTTTTTGCACTTTCACCACCCTATGAAATTCATCGTCATTTATTTCATCTGTAGCCTAATAAACTGCACGCTTTCCCCACGAGCCATAGTGAGAGAGGACCACGCGTCATTGCGTGACTAGAACTTTACTTCGATATGATGGTTATCAGTGGTGGAAAAAATGCCCAATTTCACGTTTGAGTAAAAGTAAAGACACCTTAACAGGAAACGAAACTCCCAGGCATTGCAAATACCTGGAAATGTAAAAACGAAGGAATTTCAGGTATTTGCTGTGAAGGGGTACTCCAAGTTAAGGAGCCTTAAGTGTCTCTGGACATGCTCTGTTTGTTTTGAGTTTATAATACTCAAATAAAGTGGCTACGCCATAGTGTCCTTGGAGACAATGAACCTCTCAGGCATTGTTGGTTTAGTAAAAGTTGTGACCTTAACCAAGCATCTGGCGAGACACACAGTTTATCAGAGTATGTGTACATCATTAGTCTCTAAGGTAGGTTTAGGTTAAAAAGTCTGCAGATAATTTTTGTTCAGGTCAATGATTCATATGTCCTTGCTCAGCTCATAAATGGAGATGAGTAACAATACATCACAATGTATCTTGGTACAAAATATAAAGTACCCTAAATGTACCAAAATAAAATACAAAATGCAGTGCATTACTGTTATCGTATTACGGTCATTGTAATGAAGGAATTAATAAATTACATTCATTGAGGGGAGATGGGGTTTGTATTTTACCATAATTCCATGGGATTGGTGCAAGCAGGTTGACTGCTAGGTAATGTGGTTATATATTACAGCATATCATTAAATCTTTTTTGGTTACTACATGATTCCATATGTGTTTCGTAGTTTTGATGTCTTCACTATTATTCTACAATGTAGAAAATAGTACAAATAAAGAAAAACCCTGGAATGAAGTAGGTGTGTCCAAACTTTTGACTGGGTGTGTGTGTGTGTGTGTGTGTGTGTGTGTGTGTGTGTGTGTATATACACAGTATTACACTGGTATTGTGCTGGAGAATGGAAATGAGGTTGAAGTGGTGGAATTGTACTTTAAGGGTAAAAAATGTTTTGAGCAAAATAGTGTTTTTTTTAGACAAGTTAAAACTGCATGGAGTAGGCCATTCAAGGAGTTGACTTGATGGTGCCCTCTGATGTCATCGGCCTCCCCCTTCCTTGAGTAATAAAGATGCAAAAGAGGAAAGGCCTACCCCCCCCCAACTTGCGCCGTGTCAGAGGACACCTGGATCATTTATTGAGATGAGCCTTTTCAAGTCAAATCAAAGTTTATTTGTCACATGCGCCGAATACAACAGGTGTAGATCTTACAGTGAAATGCTTACTTACAGACCCTAACCAACAGGACAATTTTAAGTAAAAAAATAGGTATTAGGTGAACTATAGATGAGTAAGGAAATAAAAAACAACAGTAAAAAGACAGTGAATAATAAGAGTAGCAAGGCTATATACAGGCACCGGTTAGTCGGGCTTATTGAGGTAGTATGTACATGTGGGTATGGTTAAAGTGACTATGCATATATGATAAACAGAGAGTAGCAGTAGCATAAAAGAGGGGTTGGCGGGTGGCGGGACACAACGCAGGTAGTCCGGGTAGCCAATATGCGGGGGCACTGGTTAGTCGGGCTAATTGAGGTAGTATGTACATGAATGCATATATGGAAGACAGAGAGTAGCAGCAGTGTAAAGAGGGGTTGGGGGGGGGGGCACAATGCAAATAGTCCGGGTAGCCATTTGATTACCTGTTCAGGAGTCTTATGGCCTGGGGGTAAAAGCTTTTGAGACGCCTTTTGGTCTTAGACTTGGCGCTCCTGTACCGCTTGCCATGCGGCAGTAGAGAGAACAGTCTATGACTGGGGTGGGTGGGGTCTTTGACAATTTTTATGGCCTTTCTCTGACACCGCCTGGTGTAGAGGTCCTGGATTGCAGGCAGCTTAACCCCGTCGTTGTCGGTGATCAGGCCTACCGCTGTTGTGTCATCTGCAAATGTAATGATAGTGTTGGAGTCGTGCTTGGCCACGCAGTCGTGGGGGAACAGGGAGTACAGGAGGGGACTGAGCACACACCCCTGAGGGGCTTCAGTGTTGAAGATCAGTGTGGCAGATGTGTTGCTACCTACCCTTACCACCTGGGGGCGGCCTGTCAGGAAGTCCAGGATCCAGTTGCAGAGGGAAGTGTTTAGTCCCAGGGTCCTTAGCTTAGTGATGAGCTTTGAGGGTACTATGGTGTTGAACGCTGAGCTGTAGTCAATGAATAGCATTCTCATGTTCCTTTTGTCCAGGTGGGAAAGGGCAGTGTGGAGTGCAATAGAGATTGCATCATCTGTGGATCTGTTTGGGCGGTATGCAAATTGGAGTGGGTCTAGGGTTTCTGGGATAATGGTGTGATGGGAGCCATTACCAGCCTTTCAAAGCACTTCATGCTACGGATGTGAGTGCTACGGGTCTGTAGTCATTTAGGCAGGGTGCCTTAGTGTTCTTGGCCACAGGGACTGTGGTAAATGAGCTGAAAAGGAGACTGGAGTAGGATGTTAAAATACGCATTTCAAATACATGTAACAGAAATACTGCCCCTCTCAAACCATGAAATATAGGCAGAGACCATACAGAACTAAGGGTCATGTAGACACTACTGTCATCACTAGTTATCATGATCATATCTTTCACCTGGTCAGTCTATGTCATGGAAAGAACAGGTGTTGTTAATGTTTTGTGTACTCGGTGTATGTGTTCAGTTATCATCGGCTTTAGGTAATAAGGGGAATACGACAAGGTTATAGCATTGTGTTTGATTCTGTGAAGATGCAAAGATTCAGAATAAGGGAATACAAACACAAGGTTATAGCATTCTCAAATGATTGCCTCGCCTGGTTCACCAACTACTTCTCTGGTAGAGTTCAGTGTGTCAAATCAGAGGGTCTGTTGTCCGGACCTCTGGCAGTCTCTATGGGGGTGCCACAGGGTTCAATTCTCGGGCCGACTCTCTTCATCATTCGTTTCCTATGTTTTGTGCCCTGTGGGAGTAGTGTGTCATACAGGTAGAGCAGCAGTTGCTATTTATGAATTAAGACAATATTGACTGCTTTGTTCTTGTGCCAAAAAAGTTATGACTCAGAGAAGGGAATTAGACATAACCTTGACCGCAATGTCCCCCGTTCCCCCTTCTATCCATGGACTCTGGCCCAGTGTTTAACAATGTGAAATTAACAGGATTTATTTGTTACTGCTCTTTAATTCCTTAATTGGCTGTGCAACAAATTCGAAAAATGGTGCCGGAACAGAAAGCAGACGTTTTACGTGCTCCCAACCGATTGTGTTTTTTTTGTTCATTTATCTGCGTTGTTTGTAACTTATTTTTTTACTATTTTTGTACATAATGTTGCCGCTACCGTCTCTTATGACCGAAAATAACTTCTGGACATCAGGACTGCGATTACTCACCACGGACCAGAATCCTTTTTCTTCTTTCACGACTCTGACGAGCCCGAGGTGAAGGATATATGGATCCCTCGGGAACAGACCCCGACCCCAGTGATCTGCGTGATGGGGAGGTGGAGAAAGAGAGGCCAGAGGGCAGGCTGCCTTCTGAGGAGTAAGAGGCGGTCGAATAAACCCCCACTCCCCTCAATTCAGCTCGCAAACATGCAATCTTTGGACAATAAAATGGACAAGTTATTGGGAAGATTAAACTACCAACGGGACATTAAAAACTGTAACATCTTATGCTTCACGGAGTCATGGCTGAACGACGACAATATCAACATACAGCTGGCTGGTTATACAATATACCGGCAGGATAGAACAGCGGCGTATGGTAAGAGTAGGGGCGGCGGTCTATGTATTTTTGTAAACAACAGCTGGTGCACGATATCTAAGGAAGTCTCGAGCCATTGCTCGCCTGAGGTAGAGTTTCTCATGATAAGCTGCAGACCACATTACCTCCCGAGAGAGTTTTCGTCTATATTCTTTGTAGCTGTTTACATACCACCACAGTCAGAGGCTGGCACCAAGATAGCATTTAATGAACTGTATTCCGCCATAAGCAAACAAGAAAACGCTCACCCAGAGGCGGTGCTCCTAGTAGCTGGGGACTTTAATGCAGGGAAACTTAAATCCGTTTCACCAAATTTCTATAAACATGTTAAATGTACAACCAGAGGGATAATAACTCTGGACCACCTATACTCCACACACAGAGATGCATACAAAGCTCGCCCTCCATTTGGCAAATCTGATCATAATTCTATCCTCCTGATTCCTGCTTACAAGCAGGAAGCACCAGTGACTAGATCAATAAAAAAGTGGTCAGATGAAGCAGATGCTAAGCTACAGGACTGTTTTGCTAGCATAGACTGGAATATGTTCTGGGATTCCTCCAACGGCATTGAGGAGTACACCACATCAGTCATTGGCTTCATCAATAAGTACATCGATGACGTTGTCCCCACAGTGACCGTACGTACATACCCCAACCAGAAACCATGGATTACAGGCAGCATCCGCACTGAGCTAAAGGCTAGAGCTGCCGCTTTCAAGGAGCGGGACTCTAACCTGGAAGCTTATAAGAAATCCCGCTATGCCCTCTGACGAACCATCAAACAGGCAAAGCATCAATACAGGACTAAGATCGAGTCATACTACATCGGCTCTGACGCTCGTCGGATGTGGCAGGGCCTGCAAACCATTACAGACTACAAAGGGAAGCACAGCCAAGAGCTGCCCTGTGACATGAGCCTACCGGACGAGCTGAACTATTTCTATGCTCGCTTCGAGGCAAATAATACTGAAATGCATGAGAGCACCAGCTGTACTGGAAGACTGTGTGATCATGTTCTCCACAGCCGATGTGAGTAAGACCTTTAGACAGGTCAACATTCACAAGGCTGCAGGGCCAGACGGATTACCAGGATGTGTACTGCAAGCATGCGCTGACCAACTAGCAAGTGTCTAAACTTACATGTTCAACCTCTCCCTGTCCGAGTTTGTAATACCTACATGTTTTAAGCAGACCACCATAGTGCCTGTGCCCAAGAACACTAAGGTAACCTGCCTAAATGACTACAGACCCATAGCACTCACATCCGTAGCCATGAAGTGCTTTGAAAGGCTGGTAATGGCTAGGTTATTTACAGTAGGAGATGGGCTTCTATCATATTCAATCATTCTATTTGGGCTTCGATCTAAAAGGTAGCTAGCAAATGTGAAACGGATTAAAATGACAAGAGTTGACAGCTGTATGAGTTCACCATCTACACAACATATGCTGCAACCTTTTGTAATTTTAATAGTTTGTTTCATATTGGCTGGCTTCCAACAATAGCTGAATTTGCAAAGCTAGCGAGCACCAATTCAGTTTCAGTGGTGTTTGCTATAATCTTTGCTACCTGGGTTAAATAAAGGTGAAATAAAATAAATAAATAAAAGTTCACTTGCGACAATTTAGCTTTTGCAACGAGACCATTAAATATATTTTAGACAATGGTAGAAGAGAGTGTAGTTCTGTTCAGTTTGGATTTCAGTTTATCGCTAACCTTATCACAGGGACTTTGAAGCACTAATTTACATCATCTGCATGCTGATTCCATCTTTGACGACGCCACATAAATGGAATAGGTACTAGCTAGCTTAATAGTTAATATTTGCGCGCTAGCTCTGCATATTCAGCTAGTGTGTGTGTGCGCGATTGACTGGATTAACCTCACGTCAGTTACGTGCATTGAGTGCCTTTCAGACAGTACATACAACCTCTCTGTTACCTAGCAAGCTAAGGAACTGGCAGTGGATCAAACCATTTTGAGGCAAAGGGTGGGGGGGTCGCAATCTTTTGAAACTTAAAAACGCGCTATTAAGTGTCTATAATCAGCACAATTGCTTTCATTGCGTATTATTAATATTATTTAAATTACATAGTTATGTTTCAGTGATATATTGGGGGGGACAAATCATTTTTCCCAGTTTGGGGGGGGGGTCATGTCCCCCCCGTCCCCCCCGGGATTTCCGCCCCTGCATCTACAATGGTCATTTCTGATCAATTTGATGTTAATTTAATGGACAAAAAATGTGCTTTTCTTTCAAAAACAAGGACATTTCTAAGTGACCCCAAACTTTTGAACAGTAGCATATGTATATATATATAGACACAGCACACTTTCAAAGATAATTTGTAAAAATCCAAATAACTTCACAGATCTTCATTGTAAAGGGTTTTAACACTGTTTCCCATGCTTGTTCAATGAACCATAAACGATGAATGAACATGCACCTGTGGAATGGTCGTTAAGACTCTAACAGCTTACAGACGGTAGGCAATTAAGGTCACAGTTATGAAAATTTAGGACACTAAAGAGGCCTTTCTACTAACTCTGAAAAACACCAAAAGAAAGATGCCCAGGGTCCCTGCTCATCTGCGTGAATGTGCCTTAGGCATGCTGCAAGGAGGCATGAGGACTGCAGATGTGGCCAGGGCAATAAATTGCAATGTCCGTACTGTGAGACAGCGCTACAGGGAGACAGGACGGACAGCTGATCATCCTCGCAGTGGCAGACCACGTGTAACAACACCTGCACAGGATCGGTACATCTGAACATCACACCTGTGGGACAGGCACAGGATGGCAACAACAACTGCCCGAGTTACACCAGGGACACACAATCCCTCCATCAGTGCTCAGACTGTCTGCAATAGGCTGAGAGAGGCTGGACTGAGGGCTTGTAGGCCTGTTGTAAGGCAGGTCCTCACCAGACATTACCGGCAACAACGTCACCTATGGGCACAAACCCACCGTTGCTGGACCAGACAGGACTGGCAAAAAGTGCTCTTCACTGACGATTTGCGCTTTTGTCTTACCAGGGGTGATGGTCGGATTCGTGTTTATCGTTGAAGGACTGAGCGTTACACCAAGGCCTGTATTCTGGAGCGGGATCAATTTGGAGGTGGAGGGTCCGTCATGGTCTGGTGGCGGTGAGTCACAGCATCATCGGACTGAGCTTGTTGTCATTGCAGGCAATCTCAACTCTGTGCGTTACAGGGAAGACATCCTCCTCCCTCATGTGGTACCCTTCCTGCAGGCTCATCCTGACATGACCCTCCAGCATGACAATGCCACCAGCAATACTGCTCGTTCTGTGCGTGATTTCCTGCTAGACAGGAATGTCAGTGTTCTGTCATGCCCAGCGAAGAGCCCGGATCTCAATCCCATTGCACACGTCTGGGACCTGTTGGATCAGAGGGTGAGGGCTTGGGCCATTCCCTCCAGAAATGAACTTGCAGGTGCCTTGGTGGAAGAGTAGGGTAACATCTCACAGCAAGAACTGGCAAATCTGGTGCAGTCCATAAGGAGGAGATGCACTGCAGTATTTAATGCAGCTGGTGGCCACACCAGATACTGACTGTTACTTTGGATTTTGACCCCCCCTTTGTTCAGGGATACATTATTCCATTTCTGTTAGTCACATGTCTGTGGAACTTGTTCAGTTTATATCTCAGTTGTTGAATCTTGTTATGTTCATACAAATATTTACACATGTTAAGTTTGCTGAAAATAAACACAGTTGACAGTGAGAGGCCGTTCTTTTTTTGCTGAGTTTAAAATCTCAGATTAAAGACAAAGGTGGTAGGTTTGTGATCATTCAAGGTTCCATTAACACTGAGTCTATTACCATTGTGAATGTGTATGGGCCTAACCATGACGATCTTACATTTTACCAAGACATCTTTCTGAAGTTAACGTGCCCCTCATCAGAGATAATATTGGCAGGGGATTTTAACTTGGTACTGGACCCTTCCAATGATAGATCGTTGTCTAATAGTATCAACCTCACACAGGCAGCGCTAAAATGTTAAAAGCAGAAATTAACGTTTTTGGACTTGTAGACATATGGAGATTTCACAACCAAAAGGTTAAAGTATACTCATTTTATTCCCCTGTCCATAACAGTTACTCTAAAATCAACTTATTTCTTATTCCTGCAGGCAAGGGAAGTTTAGCTACTGGGTAAGTATTTATCAAGATCTATATCAGATCATTCTTCCCTGCTGGCTTCATTACCAGTCAGTAAAACACAACCCACCTCAAGAAGATGGAGGTTTGGCACATTTTTACTAAATAATCTCACATTTGGAGCATTTATGAACACTCATATCAACATATTTTTTAGCACCAATAACAACTCTGCCTCCCCCCTAATTCTGTGGGAAGCTCTCCTTGCATATCTGAGGGGGCAAATCATTGTGTTTAGTTCAGGAGCTCATAAGATATATAAGGCTCAAGTAGATTTGTTGGGAAAAGAAATCAGAGATCTGAAAAATGAACATACTCTACAAAAATTTGACTCAACGCGATTGGAATATAACACCCTCATGAACCACAATGCAGAAAACGCACTTAGGAGAACAAAACGAAACTACAATGAACATGGAGATAAAGCAGGAAAGTTGCTTGCTTGGCAGGTAAGGCGAGAGGAAGCTAGTAGAGTTATTAGCTCTATTAAGCTGCCCAATAACACAGTTGTTAAGGGTCCTGAGGAAATCAATCTAGTCTTTAGGGAGTTTTATGAAACATTGTACAAGTCTGAAGGGGATGCCCCTGTCACAATGCGTGAGTTTTTGAACAAACTACATTTACAAGCTTTAACTGATGAGGATAGAGAGTACTTGGAGAAAGAGATGACCTCTATAGAATTCAAAAGGGAATCCATGTTCAACACTGCAATGGGAAAATCACCAGGGTTAGATGGATTTCCTATTGAATTCTATAGATCCTTTTTAGCCAAACTAATTGAGCCTCTTTGCAATATGTGTAATCATGCCATAGAGACAGAAAGCTCCCAGACACACTTGAACAAGCACTGATCACAGTTTTCTAAAAACCTGGGAAAGATACTAAGCTTTGTGGGTCATATAGACAAATAACTTTATTGACTACTTTATATAAGATTCTTACAAAACTCATTTCATTCAGGTCATTCCTGACTTGGTTCATATGGACCAAACAGGGTTTGTAAGAAACCGCTCATCTCCTGATTTTATCAGAATATTATTTAATATTATGCATTATGTAGAGAATGACCAAGAACCTGTAGTGGCGGCTTCATTAGATGCGGAAAAAGCTTTTGATCGAAATGCACATATCAAATCAAATTTTATTGGGTACATACACGTGTTTAGCAGATGTTATTGCGGGTGTAGCAAAATGCTTGTGTTTCTAGCTCTAACAGGGCAGTAATATCTAACAATTTCAAAACGTATACCCAATGCACACAAATCTAAGTAAAGGAATGATGCATTTAGAATATATAAATATATGGACGAGCAATGTCAGAGCGGAATAGACTAAGAAAGAATAGAATAGAATACAGTATATACATATGAGATGAGTAATGCAAGATATGTAAACATTATTAATGTGACTAGTGTTCTATTTATTAAAGTGGCCTGTGATTTCAAGTCTATGCATATAGGCAACAGCGTCTGATGTGCTAGTGATGGCTATTTAACAGTCTGATGGACTTGAGATAGAAGCTGTTTTTCAATCTCTCGGTCCCAGCTTTGATGCACCTGTACTGATCTTGCCTTCTGTATGATAGCAGGGTGAACAGGCAGTGGCTCGGGTGGTTGTTGTCCTTGATTATCTTTTTAGGCTTCCTGCGACATTGGATGCTGTAGGTGTTCTGAAGGGCAGGTAGTTTGCCCCCGGTGATGCGTTGGGCAGACCGCACCACCCTCTGGAGAGCCCTGCGGTTGCAGGAGGTGCAGTTGCCAAACCAGGCGGTGATACAGCCCGACAGGATGCTCTCAATTGTCCATCTATAAAAGTTTGAGGGTTTTAGGTGCCAAGCCAAATTTCTTCAGCCTCCTGAGGTTGAAGAGGTGCTGTTGCGCCTTGTTCACTACACTGTCTGTGTGGGTGGACCATTTCAGTTTGTCAGTGATGTGTACGCTGAGGAACTTGAAGCTTTCCACCTTCTCTACTGCGTTCTCATCGATGTGGATAGAGGGGTGCTCCCCTGCTGTTTCCTGAAGTCCACAATCCTCTCCTTTGTTTTTTTGACTTTGAGTGGGAGGTTATTTGATTGCCTTGCGGAAGGAATAACTACACTGTTTGTATTCTGACAAATTCCCAGTCACCTTGCCATGGTTAAATGTGATGGTTCGTGCTTTCAGTTTTACGCGAATCCTGCCATCAATCCCCAGTTTCTGGTCAGGGTAGGTTTTAATATTCACAGTGGGTACAACATCTCATATACACTTCCTGATAAAGTCAGTCACCGTATCAGTATATACGTCGATGGTATTCTACTACCCGGAACATATCCCAGTCCATGTGATCAAAACATTCTTGAAGTGTGGATTCCGATTGGTCAGACCAGCGTTGAATAGTCCTTAACACCGGTACTTCCTGTTTGAGTTTCTGCCTATTGGAAGGGAGGAGAAAAATGGAGTCGTGGTCAGATTTGCCGAAAGGAGGGCGGGGGAGGGCTTTGTAAGCATCCCGGAAGTTGGAGTAGCAGTGGTCGAGTGTTTTAGCAGCGCGAGTACTACTGTCTATGTGTTTATAGAACTTCGACAGCCTTTTTCTCAAATTTGCTTTGTTAAAATCCCCAGCTACAATAAATGCGCCCTCAGGATATGTGGTTTCCAGTTTGCATAAAGTTCAGTGAAGGTCTTTGATTGCCGTCGTGGTATCAGCTTGAGGGGGAATATACACGGCCGTGACTATATCCGAAGAGAATTCTCTTGGGAGTTAATACGATCGGCATTTGATTGTGAGGTATTCTAGGTCGGGTGAACAAAAGGACTTAGCTCCTGTATGTTATTACAATTACACCACGAGTCGTTAATCATGAAACATACACCCCCGCCCTTCTTCTTCCCAGAGAGATATTTATTCTTGTCTGCGTGATGAACTGAGAACCCAGCTGGCTGGACCGACTCAGACAGTATATCCCGAGAGAGCCATGTTTCTGTGAAACAGAGTATGTTGCAATCCCTGATGTCTCTCTGGACAGAAACCCTCGCAGTGAGCTCGTCAACTTTATTATCCAGAGACTGAACATTAGCGAGTAATATACTCGGAATGGGTGGGTGGTGTCCGCGCCTCCTAAATCAGACTAGAAGACCACTCCGAGTACCTCTCCTTCGCCGGTATTGTTTTGAGTCGGCCTCTGGAATCAGTTCAATTGCCCTGGTGGGTGCGAACAAAAGATTTGCTTTGGAAAGTTGTATTCCTGGTAGTGCTGGTCATTTACCACCACTCTGATATCCAATCGTTTTCTGGGCTAAAAGTGCAAGAAATAATACATAAAAAAATGAAATACTGCAAAGTTTCCTAAGAGCTAGAAGCAAGGCAGCCCTCTCAGTCGGCGCCATACCAATTAGGATGAATAGGGACTACCTGTTTAGAAGTTTTACAGAGGATGAATATTGGACCTAAGTACAGTGCATCTTGAAAGTATTCAGACCCCTTGATTTTTTTCAAGTGTTAAATGACAGACTTATTCTAAAATGGTTAAAATTATTTTTTCCCCCTCATCAATTTACACACGATAGCCCATAATGACAAAGCAAAAATAGTTTTGGCAAATGTATAAAAAAAGAAAACTGAAATATTACATTTACATAAGTATTCAGACCCTTTACTCAGTACTTTGTTGAAGCACCTTTGGCATCGATTACAGCCTTGAGTCTTCTTGGGTATGATGCAACAAGCTTGGCACACCTGTATTTGGGGAGTTTTTCCAATTCTTCTCTGCAAATCCTCTCAAGCTCTGTCAAGTTGGATGGGGAGTGTCACTGCACAGCTATTTTCAGGTCTCTCCAGAGATGTTCGATAGGGTTCAAGTCCGATCTCTGTCTGGGCCACTCAAAGACATTCAGAGACTTGTCCCAAAGCCACTCCTGCGTTGTCTTGGCTGTGTGCTTAAGGTAGTTGTCCTGTTGGAAGGTGAACCTTCGCCCCAGTCTGAGATTCTGAATGCTCTGGAGCAGGTTTTCATCAAGGATCTCTGTACTTTGCTCCATTCAGCTTTCCCTCGATCCTGACGAGTCTCCCTGTTACTGCCGCTTAAAAACATCCCCATATTATGATGTTGCCACCACCATGCTTCACAGTAGAGATGGTACCATGTTTCCTCCAGACGTGACGCTTGGCATTCAGGCCAAATAGTTTCATCTTGGTTTCATCAGACCAGAGACTTTTGTTTCTAATGGTCTGTGTCCTTTAGGTGCCTTTTGGCAAACTCCAAGCCAGCTGTCATTTGCCTTTTACTGAGGAGTGGCTTCCATATGGTCACTCTACCATAAAAGCCTGATTGGTGGAGTGCTGCAGAGATGGTTGTCCTTCTGAAAGGTTCTCCCATCTCCACAGAGGAATTTTGGAGCTCTGTCAGAATGAGCATTGGTTTCTTCGTCACCTCCCTGACAAAGGCCCTTCTCCACCGATTGCTCAGTTTGGCCGTGCGGCCAGCTCTAGGAAGAGTCGAGGAGGCCACTGTGTTCTTGGGGACCTTCAATGCTGTAGACATTTTTTGGTACCCTTCCCCAGAACTGTGCCTCGACACAATTCTGTCTCGGTGCTATACGGACAATTCCTTCGACCTCATTGCTTGGTTTTTGCTCTGATATGCACTGCCAACTTTGGGACCTTTTATCGACGTGTGTGCCTTTCCAAATCATGTCAAATCAATTGAATTTACCGCAGGTGGACTTCAATCAAGTTGTAGAAAACATCTCAAGGATGATCAATGGAAACAGGATGCACGTGAGCTCAATTTTGAGTCTCATAGCAAAGGGTCTAAATACTTCTGTAAATAAGGTATTTCTGTTTTTCTTTATTATAAACTTGCAAACATTTCTAAAAACCTGTTTTTGCTTTGTCATTATGGGGTATTCTGTGTAGATTGATGGGGATTTTTATTTATTTAATCCATTTTAGAATAAGGCTGTAACAAAAGTCAAGGGGTCTGAATACTTTCAGAATGCACTGTATGTGGGTCTGATGAGATTACTATACAAATGTCCGGTAGCTCAGATCCTGACTAATGGAAATGTTTCCTCACAGTTTTCTCTATGACGTGGCACTACATGGCCACTACTTTTTTTCTTTGGCTATCGAGCCATTGGCGGAAGCTTTTAGATATCGTCCAGCCATGGTGTTCGTATAGTTGGGAGCAAACATCTGGTCTCGCTATACACTGATTACATTTTGCTTTACCTCACTAAACCATAAATTTCACTCCAAGCATTAGTTGACGTCCTGAAAGAATATGAGACATTTTCAGGATGTAAAATAAACCTTTCAAAGGCCTTTTAACAGGGCAGCTATGCAGAACCCATTTTTACACCAGCTGTTTTCTTGGAGACCTCAGAAAAGGACATCTCTGGGATTGCAAATTCCTTCTGAAATTATTAAGACATATCAACTGAACTATACTCCACTTCTAAAGGTTGGGAAATAATTGGATAGATGGTGGAATTTACCAATTTCTCTTATTGGGCAGGTACATTTTGTAAAGATGAATATATTATCAAAATTCTTGTGCCTTTTTCAAACCTTGCCCTTTCATATTCCCAACGTTTTTTTTCAAACAACTTAATAGGAAGGTCTCTTCATTTCTATGGAAAGGAAAAACCCCCAGAGTGAAACACACAACTTTATGCAAACCATTCTCAGGAGGGCTTACTCTACCTGACTTCCAGTTGTATTACTGGGCATCTCAGTTAAAGGCTGTGTGAGTATGGCAAAATCAACAACAAGCTCACTCTCTTGGAGACAGACAGAGGAAGAGTGTCTTTCCCCTGTTTCATTAGCATCTATACCTTATATTAGCCCACCTAAAGCTTTTCTAGGTCTCATAAACAACCCTTTAATTAAAAACACTTTAGATATATTGATGTAAACAAACAGAAGGGCATAGATATATATATATAAACAAACACTTTTCTATAATAACCCTATCTTACCCAAAGCCCTGAGAGATTGTATTACATTTTCTTGGTTCAACAAAGGAATTAAAACATTTGGTAGTCTCTATGGAGAAGGTGAACTACTATCCTTTCAACAACTGGCATCTAATTTTCAGTTACCTCAATTTCTTCAAGTACCAACTGGTTAGGCATTATATTGCCACTCAACAGGGAGGTAGGATTTAACCCATGAGTAAATCTACAACTGATTAACTGTGGCTGGAGAGGAAAGAGGTAAAAGGTTTCATTTCTTACATGTATTCTAGTCTTCAAGCTCTGAAGGCTTGCATGAAGTGGCATGATGACCGTGGTCTCATTTTTGAGGATGATAATGGAGAAAGCTCTTTTTAGATGGTCAGCGTTGATGCAATTCAATATTTTACATAGGGTCTATTTTACACCAGAGAGACTGTATAAGATAAATTCTAAATATTTAAAATGTTGCCCAAGGTGTGAAACCGGTGTGGGAACACTTATGTATTTGTTTTTGTCCTGCCCTGAACTAGGCAATTATTGGGAAGACATTATTCAGATCTTATCACAGGTCACGAATATGACTTTACCACTAGATCCATCATTTTCTTGAAGATAACTCCGTTCCACCAGTTAATATCGGTTGCAGCCAATAAATGCACAGCTTTTATATGGAAGTGTGACACTCTGCCAAACAAGCAGATGTGGCTAAAGAACTAACTTCCTATATTCCATCTGAAAAAATAATGTACAATTTACGTAATAAACCCTTTGAATTTACTGATGTCTGGGGTGACTTTCAGCAGTTTCTAGAGTTACCTTAGCTGCCTCATGATTATTTTCTTCATTTATGTATATATTTTTTTTGCGTTGAATAATGAATAATCATTTATTTTCTAGCTTTGGATGTGAAGTTCATTCTGTTTCATTTCTTTGTTGTTAATCATTGAAGCTAATACTGGGTGAGGGGAGGGAGGGGGGTGTTCATGGGTTGGGGATGGTTTTGCACAACGTGCTCCCATGTAGCCTGCTGTTTTGTGTAGGTGGGGGGAATAACGGGGCCTTACCTGTGTCATATATTTTTCTGATGATTGTTAAATTGTAAAAAATGCCAATAAATATATTGTAATAAAAACAAAGTATGACTTCATCAACTGCCTATGCATAGTCCAATGTTGGGGTAGTTACCACTTTGTTAGATTATTTAAATAACAATGTTATTACTTTTATATAATAATATGTAATGTGTCAAAACATTGAAGGAAAATGTACATTTGCAATGCACAAACTTAACATGATGAACAGGAATGACATTTACTCTCACAGGAGGTGGAGAGGAAGTGAAAGTCACTTGCAAGCTTACGTTACAGCCGCCAGAAACAAACACAGAGCAGACGAAGCCAACAAGCTAGTTAACTGCCAGCAGTATACCACCCTGCATCCCACTGCTGGCTTGCTTCTGAAACTAAGCAGGGTTGGTCCTGGTCAGTCCCTGGATAGGGGACCAGATGCTGCTGGAAGTGGTGTTAGAGGGCCAGTAGGAGGTGGCCAGTAGGAGGCACCCATTCCTCTGGTCTAAAACAATATCCCAGGGCTGTGATTGGGGACATTGCCGTGTGTAGGGTGCTGTCTTTTGGATGGGAAGTTAAAAGGGTGTCCTGAATCTCTGTGGTCACTAAAGAACCCATGACACTTATCGTAAGAGTAAGGGTGTTAAAACCGTTGTCCTGGCTAAATTCCCAATCTGGCCTTCATGGTCACCTAATCCTCCCTAGTTTACAATTGGCTCATACATCCCCCTCCTCTCCCCTGTAACTATTCCCCAGGTTGTTGCTGTAAATGAGAATGTGTTCTCAGTCAACTAACCTACAAAGCATTACATGGGCTTGCTCCTACCTATCTTTCCGATTTGGTCCTGCCGTACATACCTACACGTACGCTACGGTCACAAGATGCAGGCCTCCTAATTGTCCCTAGAATTTCGAAGCAAACAGCTGAAGGCAGGGCTTTCTCCTATAGAGCTCCATTTTTACGGAATGGTCTGCCTACCCATGTGAGAGACGCAGACTCGGTCTCAACCTTTAAGTCTTTATTGAAGACTCATCTCTTCAGTAGGTCCTATGATTAAGTGTAGTCTGGCCCAGGAATGTGAAGGTGAACGGAAAGGCACTGGAGCAACGAACCGTCCTTGCTGTCTCTGCCTAGCCGGTTCCCCTCTCTACACTGGGATTCTCTGCCTCTAACCCTATTACAGGGGCCGAGTCACTGGCTTACTGGTGCTCTTCCATGCCGTCCCTAGGAGGGGTGCGTCACTTGAGTGGGTTGAGTCACTGACGTGGTCTTCCTGTCTGGGTTGGCGCCCCCCCTTGGGTTGTGCCGTGGCGGAGATCTTTGTGGGCTATACTCGGCCTTGTCTCAGGATGGTAAATTGGTGGTTGAAGTTTTCCCTCTAGTGGTGTGGGGGCTGTGCTTTGGCAAAGTGGGTGGGGTTATATCCTGCCTGTTTGGCCCTGTCCGGGGGTGTCATCGAATGGGGCCACAGTGTCTCCTGACCCCTCCTGTCTCAGCCTCCAGTATTTATGCTGCAGTAGTTTATGTGTCGGGGGGCTAGGGTCAGTCTGTTATATCTGGAGTATTTCTCCAGTGTCCTGTGTGAATTTAAGTATGCTCTCTCTAATTCTCTCTTTCGCTCTCTCGGGTGACCTGAGCCCAAGGACCATGCCTCAGGACTACCTGGCATGATGACTCCTTGCTGTCCCCAGTCCACCTGGCCGTGCTGCTGCTCCAGTTTCAACTGTTCTGCCTGCGGCTATGGAACCCTGACCTGTTCACCGGACGTGCTACCTGTCCCAGACCTGCTGTTTTCAACTCTCTAGAGATAGCAGGAGCGGTACAGATACTCTCAATGATCGGCTATGAAAAGCCAACTGACATTTACTCCTGAGGTGCTGACCTGTTGCACCCTCGACAACTACTGTGATTATTATTATTTGACCATGCTGGCCATTTATGAACATTTGAACATCTTGGCCATGTTCTGTTATAATCTCCACCCGGCATAGCCCGAAGAGGACTGGCCCCCCTCATAGCCTGGTTCCTCTCTAGGCTTCTTCCTAGGTTTTGGCCTTTCTAGGGAGTTTTTCCTAGCCACCGTGCTTCTACACCTACATTGCTTGCTGTTTGGGGTTTTAGGCTGGGTTTCTGTACAGCACTTTGAGATATCAGCTGATGTAAGAAGGGCTATATAAATAAATTTCATTTAAAATAAGGGTTAAATTAAAAAAAATATTTTCTGCAAATATACTGTCCTTGTAGCAGGGACAGAAACAAACATCATTCTTGGTTCTTGGATCTGAATCAACTCGACCCCAAAAGAGAAAAAGAAGCGAGAAAAAGACTGCTCATGACCAAACCAGATAAACATTGGAATTCATTTTTTAATAGTAACACTGAAATGGCCACTGTTCTTATGGACTGGTAGGTAAGTGTTGGATTGCGTTTTTAGCCTGCTAGCTACGTAAGCTGCTAACTTTGGTGTGTTCAGTGTTCAAGCTAGTTAACCCGGCTACTTAGCTAGCTAGCTAACATCTGTATTCTGACTGTTTTGCAAAGGAATCTAATGACAGCATCATGTGCTACACTACATAAACCCCACAAGATGCCCAATGGCTTTATTTCAACTAGCTAACGTTAGCCACTTAACTAAAGCTAGATATTCAGATTGTTGACATGGATAATGTTGGTGTGTTTGGTTTGTAGATGACAATGCTTGCTAGCTAGGTGGTCAACAGCATTTTTGGCCCAGGTCCACCCAAAAAATGCATCTAGCTATAGAATTTGGTACAGTAACATCACACAAACATGTATTTTCTCAGGGAGATACTGGTGGAGAGTCTGATTTCGAGGGAGCATGAGGCTGTACAAGTTGTGGTTGTGCAAAAACTGAGGTAAGAAATCCTGTATGCATTTTCTGTTATCCTTTGTGATTCAATAATTATTTTGTTGGTAATCAACCAACATGCACTGAACAAAAATAGAAATGCAACATGAGAAGTGCAGTTCCATGTTTCATGAGCTAAAATAAAAGATCCCTGAAATTTTTCATACACCAAAAACTAATTTCTCTAAATGTTTTTGCACAAATTTGTTAGCCAAAATACACTATTAGTGAGCATTTCTCCTTTGCCAAGATAATCCATCAACCTGACAGGTGTGGCATATCAAGAAGATGATTAAACACCATGATAATTACACAGGTGCACCTTGTGTTGGGGATAATAAATGGGCCCTCTAAAATGTGCAGTTTTGTAACACAATGCCACAGATGTCAAAAATGTTGAGGGAGCATGCAACTGGCAAGCTGACTGCAGGAATGTCCACCAGAGCTGTTGCCTGATAATTTGAATGTTAATTTCTCTACCATAAACAGACTCCAACTTTGTTTTAGAGAATTTGACAGTACGTCCAACCGGCCTCACAACCGCAGACAATGTGTAACCATGCCAGCTCAGACTGCAATTGTGTTCATTGTCCGTAGTTTATGCCTGCCCATACCATAACCCCACCGCCACCATGGGACAGTCTGTTCAGAACGTTGACATCAGAAAACCGCTCACCCACACAACGCCATGAAACTGAGATTTATCCGTGAAGAGCACCCTTGTCAAGTGTGTCAGTGGCCATTGAAGGTGAGCATTTGCCCACTGAAGTCAGAGACAGCATTGAATTCTACCTAGTGTGAACTACCCACCAGCACGACTGAATGAATATCCAGCGTGGTCAGTAAAGTAAATAATGGCTCATCTGCATGACATATTGGTTGACTATGGGCCATCAAGTAATAGGATGGTTACATTAGTATGACACATTACACTGGTTACAGCACAACACCACATCCTATTTATGCAGTGGCGATTTTACCATGTAAATCTTGGTGGGGCAAACATGTAAATGTTTTAGATGCATGCCTGCAAAGCCACTACACAACACAACACCACACTAAACAATAGAGGAACTGCACTGTAACGGCCACAAACTGTGCCCACAAACTGTTAGGGCCTACATAAAGCTGTCCCAACAGCTGAGCTTTCTTTTCAGCACCATGGAGTTAATCCTTACCACTGCTACACCTGTATCAGCAGAGCCTTGTCTGGCTGCAAAACAGTTCATTCAGCCTCATTTACTGCCTTTAAAAAAAACATAGTTGATATTGCTGACTTGTTTAAACAAATGTGGTTTCTACTGATAATTGAGCAGTACAAACTATGGCATAAGCAGACGACAAGCGGATAAGAGGCAATCCGTAATTTCGATTAAGATATTCAATGATTACATTTCTCTAAAATAGGCTATAGGCTACATGTGCACCACCAAGTCAGAACAGTAGGCTAAGTTATGAGGGGGAAATGGATCAAATTATTAGGGTGAGGCACGTGGGCTACTAACAGCTTACTACACAACATACACTTAATATTACTTTTTTAGCTACAGTATACATATTTCCCTGGCATATTACATCATTTATGCAGCAGCAAACAATACATCTTTGAACTCACCTTGTTGTGCTGTGCTCACTTGAACAGGAAGGTGTTGCGGTGGTCCTTCGTGGACAAATTTTGTCATCAAACTTTGCCATCAAAGTCTGGCATTCTCTGGATTTATGGTCGGAGCTCTAGAAAGAGCCTGAGTTCCCGACTTGTAATTCTGAGTTGGATGACCGTTCAAAAGATATTTTCTTCCAGTTGCTTTGAGTGTGGCATATGTCATGCTGGATTGAGAGCATGGCCAATGTTGAATGTTTATCCTTTTAAGCTTAGAAAAGAGACCCTTAAACGTAGACACCAACTCCACTGAATCCAATCTGTTATCAGTTAAACTTGTTCCAGTTTACATGGTTAAGGTATTCTCATTTATACATTTTCCCTACCTTGGCAGTCATTCTAAGTGGATTGTGGGAGATAAAAAACTCACATTTTGTTGGATCACAATAGGAATTACATGTCACTTTGCAAGCCAGCATAATGTGACTTGCCCGATGTGGCCTGCAAACCAGGAGTTTCAGACCACTGGGATCGGGTAAAACTAGGCAGCCAAAGTATGGCCTTATGATTTATGTAATGTATTGTCATAAAGAGTTTATTTTATGAGGGTGCAGGGAAATACCCGATGAGTTAAACCATATTTTTCTCGTCAATTATCTTGAAAAAACATATACTTCAAAACTGGAAATCAACCAATCCTCCATTGTTAACACAATGGAAAGGTAAAATGCTTTATTATGTACATGTTGAAAATGCATGGGCGATGGAGAGAAACAAAATGGTGCAGTTTGAGCCCATGTGGCAGAGAGTGATACGGGCGCTGGAGATGGGGGTGTAAACAGGTGTGATGTCATTGATGTTTGTGTGTGTCTGTATGCTGTCGTTTGTATGTGTATGTTTTGTAAAACAAATAAATGAAAAAGTATAAAAAACAAGTTTATTTTCAATTATAAAATATTAACTTAAGCACTCACTTGGTGAAGGCTATGTGACTGGAAGTCACTGAATATTTCTGTCACTAGCAAACACAGTCATGGGTGGTACTGGTAACTGTAAAATTCACGCAAAAGGCACCCTGGGAAATATGCAAATAAAGTTTTAAACCCTAAAGTGTTAAAACAACATCCCAAAACCTTTTTGTGGCCTCCCACTCCTCTTTCTATTCTGTTTAGAGCCAGTTTGCGCTGTTCTGTGAAGAGAGTAGTACACAGCGTTGTACGAGATCTTCAGTTTCTTGGCAATTTCTCGCATGGAATAGCATTCATTTCTCAGAACAAGAATAGACTGACAAGTTTCCGAAGAACGGTCTTTGTTTCTGGCCATTTTGAGCCTGTATACGAACCCACAAATACTGATGCTCCAGATAGTCAACTAGTCTAAAGAAGGCCAGTTTTATTGCTTCTTCAATCAGAACAACAGTTTTCAGCTGTGCTAACATAATTGCAAAAGGGTTTTCTAATGATCAATTAGCCTTTTAAAATGATAAACTTGGATTAGCTAACACAACATGCCATTGGAACACAGAAGTGATGGTTGCTGATAATGGGCCTCTGTACGCCTATGTAGATATTCCATAAAAAATCTGCCGTTTCCAGCTACAATAGTCATTTACAACATTAACAATGTCTACACTGTATTTCAGATCAATTTGATGTTATTTTAATGGACAAAAAATTTGCTTTTCTTTCAAAAACAAGGACATTTCTAAGTTACCCTAAACTTTTGAACGGTAGTGTACATATATATTTCATAATATTTAGGCAGGTTAGCTAGCTAACTCCTTGATCCTGCTTTGTAGTGTACCCCTCAGAGTCAAGTCCAAAATATCTGGGAAATGTGATACGCATTTGTTCCGCTTATTGCCTTAGTGACAAATATTTGACCCAAATGGTGTTGTGATGGATTCCTCCATGATCCAATAGTTGGAAGATAATAGCATTTTTTATAAAAAAGTTGATTTGATTGATCTGTGGCTTCAAAGTTGACCATTTGCAATGTGGCTGTCACTTACATTTACATGACACCCACGGGCCAGATGTAGTCCCCAAGCCACGAGTTTCAGATAACTGAGTAGAGGTATCTCAAAATAAATGGATTTGCCCCTCAAAATGTTATAGATATGTTATCCCAAGGCTGATGTTAATCTGTGCCATTGGCTCAGAGTCAGGAAAAATGGACTCAGTGAAACCTACACAGAACTAGTATAAGAACCTTTCTATTTTCTTCTTCACAAGCTCTCAATGAAACCTTTCCAGAAGACCACTGGAGAGCGTTTGGCTCCATCCGTTAATCAACATAAGATGGCATGGAAACCCATTCCATGAAGCTCCCATCAAACAGTTCTTGTGCTGATGTTGCTTCCAGAGGCAGTTTGGAACTCGGTAGTGAGTGTTGCAACCAAGGACAGACGCTTCAGCACTCTGCGGTCCCGTTCTGTGAGCTTGTGTGGCCTACCACTTCCCGGCTGAGCCGTTGTTGCTCCTAGACATTTCCACTTAACAATAACAGAACTTACAATTGACCCAGGCAGCTCTAGTAGGGCAGAAATTTGATGAACTGACCTGTTGAAAATCATTGAGCTCTTCCGTAAGGCCATTCTACTGCCAGTGTTTGTCTATGGAGATTGCATGGCTGTGTGCTCAATTTTATACACCTGTCAGCACCAGGTGTGGCTGAAATAGCCGAATCCACTAATTTGAAGGGGTGTATATATAATATAGTGTATGTTACTGTTCTAAAACACAAATGTATTTCTGACCGACCAGTGTGTTGTAGATCGAAACCACCAATGACTGATACAGAAATAAATCCACCATTTAGTTTTATTCCATTGGCCCTACTTACAGAGTCATAAACAGGATTATCTAGAAGCGAACCGTGTCCCCCAAACATTCAGACCTGTATTTTTCCACAGAGCACAAACCGACCCAGTGAATTTCCATTGTTTGGAGTGTACCCAAGTGGAATGTTGGGGCCTTGACATTATTTTGTTAAATGCATGTTACAGAAAAGAGAAGGGAACAAGAAATTATTACCTAAATCAGTTGGCCGTTGATGTGCGGTTCCTTAATTTAGTGTATGGGCTGAGGTTTAATTAACACCTTACCATGATACATCCCAAGGAAGGTTTCTGGGGGATCTGATCCAACACAAGACCCACGCATGCCTGGCCAATGTGGTCAGTTATCCACTATGTCATTGTTGTTTAAAAAATAATAACAGCTTCATCCAAGCATGAAAAAAGTCACTGAATGCGTGAAGAGAACATCAACAGAAGGTGAATGAGAGAGGGGATTTAAAAAAAAAAACTTTATTTAACTAGGCATGTCAGTTAAGAACAAACTCTTATTTACAATGACGGCCTAGGATTTTTACCTGGTCCGCTCGGGGATTTGATCTAGCAACCTTTTGGTTACTAGCCCAACGCTCTAACCACTAGGCTACCTGCCACCTCAGGTATGAATGGACCAAGAGGAAAGGAACACAGATTACATCGGCAGTATTGATTAAGAAAACAATTCTTTTGAATCAAGACACTGCACAGTCATGTTTGAACACACACCATTGAATCATGGTTTGGCTATTCCAAAGAACACATTTTTTACCATGACAGCATAGCGTGTCTACGTTTTGTCATGTGTCCAATGAATTACTCACTGCCTTGTCTCTGTACAGATTCTAGAGGACTTGACTTACTGTCAGGTCGTTCAAAATGCTATCAAAATACACTTGACATTTGTAACATTACCTAATTCCGCCTTAAGATCCTGTGTCAACAATGCACATGCCACACCTTCCCTGACAATTAATAATGATGAAACTCTTGTAGATAAGCAAGAGTTTCATCATTCATCATCAGTCAACAATTTTCTCAGTTTTCATCAAGTCAATCCTGGTTATACACAATGGAAGATATCCCTTGCATATTAAATAATTTTCTAACTATAACCTTTATACCGTATCTTGACATACTGCACAGCAAATTCTACAGTGTACTTTTTTGTCGTTGTGTTAAATCAACACTGAAAGTGTTGAGTCTGTGGACCCATATAGACAATAGAACAATGTTAAATTAACACAATGCTTAGCGTAAACAAATATTTCCCATTGCCTTGCCCTTCAAGTACATTGAAGAGTTACCAGCAATGATGTACACCATACAGTTGAAGTCGGAAGTTTACATACACCTTAGCCAAATACGTTTAAACTCAGTTTTCACAATTCCTGACATGTAATCCTAGTAAAAATTCCCTGTCTTACGTCAGTTAGGATCACCACTTCATTTTAAGAATATGAAATGTCAGAATAATAGTTGAGAGAATGATTTATTTCAGATTGTATTTCTTTCATTACATTCCCAGTCTGTCAGAAGTTTACATACACTCAGTTAGTATTTGGTAGCATTGCCTTTAAATGGTTTAACTTGGGTCAAACATTTCGGGTAGCCTTCCACAAGCTTCCCACAATAAGTTGGGTGAATTTTGGCCTATTCCTCCTGACAGAGCTGGTGTAACTGAGTCAGGTTTGTAGGCCTTCTTGCTCGCACACGCTTTTTAAGTCCACAAATGTTCTATAGGATTGAGGTCAGGGCTTTGTGATGGCCACTCCAATACCTTGACTTTGTTGTCCTTAAGCCATTTTGCCACAACTTTGGAACTATGCTTGGGGTCATTATCCATTTGGAAGACCCATTTGCGACCAACTTCCTGACTGATGTCTTGAGATGTTGCTTCAAAATATCCACATAATTTTCCTGCCTCATGATGCCATCTATTCACATCTGGTGAAGTGCACCAGTGTCTCCTGCAGCAAAGCACCCCCACACCATGATGCTGCCACCCCCGTGCTTCATGGTTGGGATGGTGTTCTTCGCCTTGAAAGCGTCCCCCTTTTTCCTCCAAACATAACAATGGTCATTATGGCCGAACAGTTCTATTTTTGTTTCATCAGACCGGAAGAGATTTCTACAAAAAGTACGATTGTCACAACATCCACAGAAGGGGGCGCCTCTCCTCGGTCGAGCGGCGCTCGGCGGTCGTCGTCGCCGGCCTACTAGCTGCCACCGATCTGTGTTTCAGTGTCTATTAGTTATGTCTGTTTTTGTTTGCACCTGTTTTGTGTTTGTCATTAGTGGGGGGGTTATTTAGTCTGTCTGTGTTTAGCTAGGATTTGTGCGGGATTGTTCGTTGTTACGTGTGGTGTTACGTCTATTATCTAGGCATTAGGGTTGTCGGGCTGTGCCCCGTCTGCCTTTTGCGCGGAGCTTCTTTTAGTCATTCTTTCTGACTGTTATGCTCCCAGCTGTATATGAATCTTGCCCGTGGACTTATTAAATTAAGTTTGTTCTCACGGACCTCCGTCTCCTGCGCTTGACTCACTCCTTAAACTGTTCATTCCACTTGTGACAACGATCTTTGTCCCCATGTGCAGTTGCAAACTGTAGTCTGTCTTTTTTATGGTGGTTTGGAGCAGTGGCTTCTTCCTTGCTGAGCGGCCTTCAGGTTATGTCGATATAGGACTCGTTTTACTGTGGATATAGATCATTTTGTACCTGTTTCCTGCAGTATCTTCACAAGGTCCTTTGCTGTGGTTCTGGGAGTGATTTGCACTTTTCACACCAAAGTACGTTCATCTCTAGGAGACAGAACGTGTCCTCCTTCCTGAGCAGTATGACGGCTGCGTGGTCCCATGGTGTTTATACTTGTGTACTATTGTTTGTACAGATGAACGTGGTACCTTCAGGCGTTTGGAAATTGCTCCCAAGGATGAACCAGACTTGTGGAAGTCTACAATTTTTTTTATGAGGTCTTGGCAGATTTTTTTTGATTTTCCCATGATGTCAAGCAAAGAGGCACTGAGTTTGAAGGTAGGCCTTGAAATACATCCACAGGAACACCTCCAAGTTATTCAAATGATGTCAATTAGCCTATCAGAAGCTTCTAAACCATGACATAATTTTCTGGATTTTTTTTAAAGGCAACTTAATGTATGTAAACTTCTGACCCACTGGAATTGTGATACAGTGAATTATAAGTGAAATAATCTGTCTGTAAACAATTGTTGGAAAAAATTACTTGTGTCATGCACAAAGTAGATGTCCTAACCGACTTGCAAAAACTATAGTTTATTAACAAGAAATTTGTGGAGTAGTTGAAAAATTAGTTTTATATATACAAAAGTACAGTACCTGTCACGTTCTGACCAGCAGAGGGAGTAGTGGTGTAGTATTTTGGTCAGGACGTGGCAGAAGAAGTCTGTATGTGTTGTCTAGTATGTCTGTTTCTGTGTTGGTCTTGTGACTCCTGATCAGGAACAGCTGGGGATCGTTGTTCCTAATTGGGAGTCATATATTTAGGAGTATGTTTGTCACTTGGGTTTGTGGGTGGTTGTGCTAACACTGCTAGTCTTTTGTTTCTACGTAGCCTGTTGTGAGTTCGTGGTTTTGGTTTCTTGTGTATGCTTTGCTCTTCTATATTAAAAAGATGAGTATCCACATTCCGTCTGCAGTTTGGTCCATACAACACGGCTTCAACTATTATGACAGTACCAGTCAAAAGTTTGGACACACCTACTCATTCCAGGTTTTTTCTTTATTTTTACTATTTTTTACATTGTAGAATAATAGTGAAAACATCAAAACCATGAAATAACACATATGGAATCATATAGTAACCAAAAAGGTGTTAAACAAATCAAAACATATTTTATATTTGAGATTCTTCAAAGTACCTTTACCTTGAAGACAGCTTTTCACACTCTTGGCATTCTCTCAACCAGCATCATGCGATAGTCACCATGAATGCATTTCAAATTAACAGGTGTGCCTTGTTAAAAGTTGATTTGTGGAATTTCTTTCCTTCTTAATGCGTTTGAGCCAATCAGTTGTGTTGTGTTGTGACAACACAGGGGTGGTATACAGAAGATAGCCCTATGGCAAGAACAGCTCAAATAAGCAAAGAGAAATGACAGTCCATCGTTACTTTAAGACATGAAGGTCAGTCAAACCTGAAAATTTCTAGAACTTTGAAAGTTTCTTCAAGTGCAGTCGCAAAAACCATCAGGCTGTCACGACATTGACGGAAGGTGGCGCCCCTCCTTGCCCGGGCGGCGCTCGGCGGTCGTCGTCACCGGCCTACTAGCTGCCACCGATCCTCTGTTTCACTTTCTGTTGGTTAGGTCTAGGTTAGGCACGCACCTGTTTTGTATTAGTTGTTTAGTGGGGGGGGTATTTAGTCGTGCTATGCAGGCTTGTTTGTGCGTGATTGTTTTATGTCAGGACGTTTCTTGTCTGAGGAACAGGTGTTTCCCTCTGCCTGTGGTTTTCGCAGAGTTTATTGTGGGCTGCATCCCTGCATTGTGTGTGGGCTGGTATTTTGGGCATTTGTTTTATGCGCCCTGCCCTACCTAGTTTTGGACTGAGTGAATACCTATTAAACGTGTGTTCACGGATTTGTGTCTCCTGCACCTGACTTCCCCGTCTCCTGCTTCCTTGAGCTAACCTGACACAGGCGGTATGATGAAACTGGCTCTCATGAGGACCGCCACAGGAAAGGAAGACCCAGAGTTACCTCTGCTGCAAAGGATAAGTTCATTAGAGTTACCATTAGATTTGCAGCCCAAATAAATGCTACCACAGCATTCTGCAGTGATACGCCATCCCATCTGGTTTGCCTTTAGTGGGACTATCAGGGTTTTTTTCAACAGGACAATGACCCAACACACCTACAGGCTGTTTTAAGGGCTATTTGGACAAGAAGGAGACTGATGGAGTGCTGCATCCGAGTGGTGAGCATATGTGGGAACTCCTTCAAGACTGTTGGAAAAGCATTCCAGGTGAACCTGGTTGAGAGAATGCCAAGAGTGTGCAAAGCTGGCATCAAGGCAAAGGGTGGCTACTTTGAAGAATCTCAAACATAAAATATATTTTGATTTGTTTAACACTTTTTTGATTATTACATGATTCCATATGTATTATTTCATAGTTTTGATGTCTTCACTATTATTCTGTAGAAATGTAGAAAATAGTAGTAAAAAATGAAATAAAACTTGAAACAGTAGGTTTGTCCAAACTTTTGACTGATATTGTATGTGGACAAATTAGTAGATTAGGCTATTTCAATCACACTGTTGCTGACAGGTATATAAAATCGAGCACACAGCCATGCAATGTCCATAGACAAACATTGGCAGTAGAATGGCTAACTGAAGAGCTCAGTGACTTTCAACGTGGCACCATGATAGGATGCCACCTTTCCAACAAGTCAGTTCGTCAAATGTCTACCCTGCTAGAGCTGACCCGGTCAACTGAAAGTGTTGTTATTGTGAAGTGGAAACGTCTAGGAGCAACAACGGCTCAGCCACAAAATGGTAGGCCACACAAGCTCACAGAACTGGACCGCTGAGCGCTGAAGCACTGTTCTCGGTTGCAACACTCATTACCGAGTTCCAAACTGCCTCTGGAAGCAACGTCAACACTGTTCGTCTGGAGCTTCATGAAATGGGTTTCCATGGCAGAGTAACCGCACACAAGCCTAAGGTCACCATGTGCAGTGCCAAGCGTCATCTGGAGTGGTGTAAAGCTCGCCCCCATTGGACTCTGGAGCAGTGGAAACACGTTCACTGGAGGGATTGAATGACGCTTCCCAATCTGGCAGTCCGACGGATGGTTCTGTGTTTGGAAGATGCCAGGAGAACGTCACCTGCCCGGATGCGTAGTGCCAAGTGTAAAGTTTGATGAAGGAGGAATAATGATCTTGGGCTGTTTTTCATGGTTCGGGCTAGGCCTCTTCCGGTGAAGGGAAATCTTAACGCTACAGCATACAATGACATTCTAGACGATTCTGTGCTTCCAACTTTGTGGCAACAGTTTGGGGAAGCCCCTTTCCTGTTTCAGCATGACAACACCCATGTGATATTCAAAGCGAGGTCCATACAGAAATGGTTTGTTGAGATCCATGTGGAAGAACTTGACTGGCCTGCACAGAGCCCTGACCTCAACCCCATCGAACACCTTGGGAATGAATAGAAACGCCGACCATAAGCCTGGCCTAATCGCCCAAAATCAGTGCCCGACCTCAATAATGCTCGAGGGTGAAGCAAGTCCCAGAAGCAATGTTCCAACCTCTAGTGGAAAGCCTTCCCAGAAGAGTGGAGGCTGTTATAGCAGCAAAAGGGGGACCAACTCCATATTAATGTCCATCATTTTGGAATGAGATGTTCGACGAGCAGGTGTCCACATACCTTTGGTCATGTAGTGTATACATGTGTGCTGATGCTATGTATTGGCCAATGAGAGGCTTTGAAGCCACAGGTCGGCCATATTGGCACTCCCCAGAAGTAGTCGTCCTCCATAGACGTTTCAAATGAGTCCTCCATAGATGTTTGAGTCCCCCATTAAATCTTTCAAGGCCAAAATTACATGTATTTTTATATTTTGTAGCTGTAGTGGGGACCATGACATTAGTACATTCTAAAAATTATATTTTAAGGAAAATGTTTTTATATATTTGTTTATTATTAATTTGTATGTTTAAATAACAATTCAATTTCAAAGTGTGCATTAAGGTGTCTGAAATAGAATAAACGTGGCAAAAACAAATGTAGACATAAAACATTTCTATAGTTTCTAAAATATTTTTACAACGTTTGGGGATTGCGGAAGCACGGTGGCTTCAAAACTGCGCCCCCTGGCAGTCATCTAGTGTGTATATAAACAATTGGTTACTACCCACGGCTGTATTAGTTAGTGACAGAGACATGATTGTTGCCGGACATGGCTGCCCGGCCAACATTCATCAATTTTCGGTGCTAAGAGAATATGTTATCATAAATTGTTTAAATGTTTTATCACAATGCTATATGTATTTCTTAGTTTTACCCTAATGCAGGAGCCTGAACCTTTTTCACTTTTAACCAAAAACATTATCATATTTCCCAGCATGCTGTATTGCAGGTAGATTTTTTTGATTGTTTATTTTAAAATCTATGTTTGTGCAATTGATTGATTGATTAATCTTATAATACGTGAAGAGAAATAACACATTTTTCAGTAACGCTTTACTTGATATAACAATGTCATAAAATGTCATGACAGCTGACATAACTTGTCATAATATGGTCATAACACTGTCATATTTACACCTGTTGTGAAATATACAGTGCCTTCGGAAAGTATTCAGACCTCTTGACATTTTCCACATTTTGTTACGTCACAGCCTTATTCTAAAATAGAGCAGGAGTGGCTTCGGGACAAGTCTCTGAATGTTCTTGAGTGGCCCAGACAGAGCCCAACTTGAACCCGATCAAACATCTCTGGAGAGACCTGAAAATAGCTGTGCAACACTCCCCATCCAACCTGACAGAAGTTGAGATGATCTGCAGAGAAGAATGGGAGTAACTCCCCAAATACAGGTGTGCCAAGCTTGTAGCGTCATACCTAGGAAGACTCGATTCTGTAATTGCTGCCAAAGGTGCTTCAAGAAAGTACTGAGTAACGGGGTCTGAATACTTATGTAAATGTGATATTTTTTTTTATATTTTTTTTTATATAAATTAGCAAACATTTCTAATACCTGTATTCAGACCCCTTGACTTTTTCCACATTTTGTTACGTTACAGCCTTATTCTAAAATGTATTAAATAAACAAAATTCCTAATTACTCTACACACAATACCCCATAATGACAAGTGAAAGCAGAAATACCTTAAGTGAAAGCAGGAAACTTTTGCTAATTTATAAAACATAAAAAACAGATACCTTATTATTTACATAAGTATACAGACCCCTTGCTATGAGACTCGAAATTGAGCTCAGGTGCATCCTGTTTCCATTGATCACCCTTGAGATGTTTCTACAACTTGATTTGAGTCCAACTGTGGTAAATTACATTGATTGAACATAATTTGGAAAGGCACAAACATATAAGGTCCCACAGTTGACAGGGCATGTCAGAGCAAAAACCAAGCCATGAGCTCGAAGGAATTGCCGTAGAGCTCCGATACAGGATTGTGTCGAGGCACAGATCTGGGGAAGGGTACCAAAAAACGTCTGAAGCGTTGAAGGTCCTCAAGAACACAGTGTCCCCCATCATTCTTAAATGGAAGAAGTTTGGAACCACTAAGATTCTTCCTAGAGCTGGCCGGGCCAAACTGAGCAATCGGGGGAGAAGGCCATGATCAAGGAGGTGACCAAGAACCTGATGGTCACTCTGACAGAGCTCTAGAGTTCCTCTGTGGAGGTGGGAGAACCTTCCAGAAGGACAACCATCTCTGCAGCGCTCCACCAATCAGGCCTTTATGGTAGAGTGGGCAGACGGAAGCCACTCCTCAGTAAAAGGCACATGACAGCCCGTTTGAAGTTTGTCAAAAGGCACCTAAAGGACTCTCAGACCATGTGAAACAAGATTATCTGGTCTGATGAAACCAATATTGAACTCTTTGGCCTGAATGCCAAGCGTCACGTCTGGAGGAAAACTTTCCCATTTCTATGGTGAAGCATGGTGGTGGCAACATGCAGGAGTGGCTTCAGGACAAGTCTCTGAATGTCCTTGAGTGGCCCAGCCAGAGCCCGGACTTGAACCCGATCTAACATCTCTGGAGAGACCTGAAAATAGCTGTGCAGCAACACTCCCCATCCAACCTGAGAGCTTGAAAGGATCTGCAGAAACTGCCCAAATACAGGTATGCCAAGCTTGTAGCGTCATACCCAAAAAGACTCAAGGCTGAAATCGCTGCCAAAGGTGCTTCAACAAAGTAGTGAGTAAAGGGTCTGAATACTTATGTAAATGTGATATTTCCATTTTAAAAAATATATAAATTAGCAAACATTTCTAAATGCTGTTTTTGCTTTGTCATTATGGGGTATTGTGTGTAGATTGATGAAGGAAAAAAACGATTTGATACATTTTAGAATAAGGCTGTAAAGTAACAAAATGTGGAAAAAGTCAAGGGGTATGAATACTTTCCGAAGGCACTGTATTGCGTTATTTTATGGCTGGTTATGTCACCTACATAAGAGTGTTTCTTAAATCCTTTGTTGTTGTTGTAATGAATTCTTTACAGTCATGTTTTTTCATAATATTTTGAAAAACACTCTTGAAGCATTGACCATCCTGCATGACCATCCTGTGTCACTGTACTTGGACTAAGAAAATACATTTTATGACACTGTCAAGAAGCATTATGACCATCATAACCTTTAAATTCAGATAGGCATATCACGTACATGCCCTTATGTCAACCATCAGTCAATCATTGTCCTGCTCCTGAAATCTGCTCCTGCATTCATCACAGTCATCAGCAACAGAGCATTCGGGTAGGTGCAATGTGTAAGCAATTCTAATGAGAATTTAATATGGTCAATTTTATGTAACATAAACATACTGTTGACATGTAGGCTATGGTATAATGAAATGTTTTGCCTTGTGTGGTAGGTTTTGACACTTATGTAGGTGTCATAACCAACCATAAAATAACACAATACATGTCACAACAGGTCTAAATATATATGTCATGACAGTGTTATGACCATATTATAACAGGTTATGACAAGTTATGTCAGCTGTCATGACATGGTTATGACCGTGTCAAAATGTGTTATGATGCTGGGTGTCAGGTAGTGTTACCAATTTTTCGAAACTAATCCAACCCAGTTAGTTAGAGGATTTGCAACCATTACTGAAATATTTGTTCCAGTCTAAATTTCTTATGTAGTCTCCTCACAATGTTCCCAACCCTGGCACTTGTTATGAATACAGGTTGCAGGTGAATAAAAATTAAAACTGTTGGATAGGCTAACTCTCGCAGGATTCCAATAGGAATTACACATCACTTTGCAAACCGGGATAATGTGACTTGCAGGTAGTGTTACAATATCCTAGAAACGGAAACAGGAAATCAGGCAATTTTGGGAAAGTTACAGGAAGTTTGCAATCCTGCTTGCAGGCCTGATGTGGCCTGAGGTATGAATTGGGGTACAATTAAGCACTTATAACTATAGGTACAAAGGATGACCTTAAGAAGGAATTCTTATCTACAATGACGGCCTACACCAGCCAAACCCGGACGACGCTGGGCCAATTGTGCGCCGCCCGATGGGACTCCCAATTACAGCCGGTTGTGATACAGCTTGGAATCGAACCAGGGTGTCTGTAGTGACGCCTCAAGCACTGAGATGCAGTATCGTAGACCGTTGCGCCACTCTGGGAGCCCAGTACAGGTTACCACTACAGTGACAAGTGTTTACACCCCTTTAGGAACGAATCTAAACCTTTTTTTCTGAAAGTCTAATATAATGGTCTAAAACTCATGGTTACAGCCCACATTAGGCCTGCAAGTCACATCATGCTGGCTTGCAAGGTGATGTGTAATTCCTGTTAAAATCCAGCCAGTGTGGGGATATCACCCACAACCTGTATTCAGAATTACTGCCATCAGACTCCCTAAAGCATCTAAACTGGAACAACCATTTTAGTAACGGGTGCAAGAAGTCCACGTAATATTCAGATTCAGAAAACTTTAATGTCCTCAGAGAGACAATTCATCTTGCAGCAGTCATAAAACATATCACGTCTAAAAATGTAAAAGTCATAGCAAAGGATATTTCAAGCAAATAGGCAGGGTAAGTGCAGTTTCATAGTGCAAGTGCTAAGTGCAATTAGTCCAACATTTTGTTAAATTGCAGAATTCCATTCGGACTAAAACTTGGCCCTATTTTTTTAACCAGAGGGAAGGAGCTGGAATTCAGGGTGGAGTGGATGGGAAGAGTCAACCGCTATTTTATTTGCCTTATGGAGGGCTCTGCCCAAGTAGAGAGACGACAGATCTTTTCCGCCAGTCCTGACTATCTTGCCCAACCAATTTTTCTGTGCAACCTTGATATTCCCAAACCAGCAGGTCAAGCAGTAGGACAGAATGCTCTCAATGAATGATTTATAAAAGAGAACCATGATGGTCAGATCAGTTTCCATTGGAAATTGTCATAATCGTCGTTGAAGGGGGACCAAAACGCAGCGGGTAAAGTGCTCATCTTCTTATTTTATTAAAGAAAACACTTAATCAAAAATAAACACACGGCAAAAACAGTCCAGTAAGGTGCACAGACTATACTTGAAACAACCACCCACAAAACCCAGTGAAAACAAACACAACTAAATATGGCCTCCAATTAGAGACAACAACAACCAGCTGGCTCTAATTGGAGGTCATTGACAAAACTCACATAGAACTAGAAAAGCTAGATAAACATAGAAATAATAAAACTAGAACCTAAACCCACAATACCCAACCACACAAAACAAACACCCCCTGCCACGCCCTGACCAACTACAATGACAAATAACCCCTTTTACTGGCCAGGACGTGACAGAAATACAGTCTTTGTTGGCCTTTCTTAAAAATAGCATCAGTACACTGATCCCAGGACAGCTTGTTGTCAATGACTAGCCCAAGGCATTTGTACTCCTCCACTATTTCAATGGGCTCTCCTTTTATCAGTGATGGTGTGTGCATGGTAGTGTTCCTTTGAAAGTTAATCACCGTGTTCTTCGTTTTGATGTATTTAATTTTAGATGGAATAACTCACACCAGACAGTAAAATCATTCAGAGCCGGTCCGTGCTGCATCTCATCCCCTTCAAAGAGACTGACCAAACCAGTATCGTCAGCATATTTGATCAGGTGGTGCCCTGGGAACCGGCTCCGGCAGCTGTCTGTATAAAGTATCCATAGTACTGGTGAAAGAACACTGCCCTGGGGGGTTCCAACTGAAGTAGTGCGCACCTCAGAGAGTGTGTTGCCAACTTGTACCTGCTGAGACCTATCAGTTAGGAAGTTGGTGATCAATGTGATAAGCATAGCATCAAGTCCGAAGTCTCTTCTCAGTCTGTCCGCGAGTACCAACGGATTGATTGTGTTAAATGCCGAGGAGAAATCTGCGAACATGATACGCACATGGGTTTTACTGCCCTCCAAATGCATGTACACCAGTAAGAGCGAGAGGATGGCATCATCTGTCCCTCTCTCTGACCGGTATGCAAATTAGAGGGGGTCAAGAAGGTGTCTGGTGGTGTTGATTATGTATGCCTTGATGATCTTTTCAAGAGATTTAATCAAAAGAGAGGTAAGAGCTTCAGGTCTGTAATCATTTGATACAGATGGATGAGAGGTTTTTGGGACAGGTAGAAGAACAGATTTTTTTCCATAGAGATGGAATTTCCGATGTATCCAGGGACCGCTGAAAGAGAGAGCAGAAGACACTGCTCAGCTGAGTGGAACAGTGTTTCAAGACACAACCACTTATGTTATCAAGCCCCGGGCTCTTTCGTGCTCCAGTGCTTTTGAACACTCGTTGTACAACTTCCTCATTGATGACAAGCGCGCTCTCGGTTGTCATGACATCCTCCTCCAGACAGGCCAGGGGAGCGGGAGCACCACTGTTTCAAAGCGGGCAAAGAACTAATTTATTTTGTTTGCTGTAGACAGGCACACCCTCTCGTCCAGGAAGGGATCGATACATTGCCTCCCTTTGAAGGGGGCGTTTGCCATATTCTTAATGCCCAACCAGGCAGACCGAGAGTCTCCCTGTGTCTGTTGCACCTTATCCTTGTGCTGGCATCTCGCCTTTTTTATCTCTTTGTTCACCTCTCTCTGTATCTCTTTTCTTTCGAGTGGATTCCCAGAGGCAAACACTTGTTTCTTCTTGCTAAGCACCACTTTCAATTCTTTGGTCACCCATAGTTTGTTGTTAGGAAATACCTTACATGTTTTTTGGGGATCACCAAATCAAAACAGATCAAATCAAGTCAGATATTACATTAGTTTTCATGTCATTACATCAAGATACATGTCAAACAGGTCTTTGTGGTTGAATCTGTGTTTGAAATTCACTGCTCGACTGAGGGACCTTACAGATAATTGTATGTGTGGGGTACAGAGATGAGGTAGTCATTCAAAAATCATGTTAAACACTATTATTGCACATAGAATGAGTCCTGCAAGTTTCTAATGTATGTGACTTGTTTAGCACATTTTTACTATTGATCTTATTCAGGCTTGCCATAACAAAGGGGTTGAATACTTATTGACTCAAGACATTTCAGCTTTTAAGGTTTTATTAATTTGTAAACATTTCGAAAAATATAATTCCACTTTGACATTATGGGGTATTGTGTGTAGGCCAGTGGCAAAATAAATCTCAATTTAATCAATTTTAAATTCAGGCTGTAACACAACAAAATGTGGAAAAGGGGTGTATGTCATGTCCTGACCATTGAAAGCTGTTATTTTCTATGGTAGAGTAGGTCAGGGCGTGACAGGGTTTTTTTCTGGTTGATTTGTTCTATGTTGCGATGTTCTAGTTTTTGTATTTCTATGTTGGGCTTTGTATGGGATGATCTCCAATTAGAGGCAGCTGGTCATCGTTGTCTCTAATTGGAGATCATACTTAAGTAGGTGTTTTTCCCACCTGGGTTTGTGAGTGATTGATTTGGAGTACGTGTATGTTAACTCTTTGTCACGGTTTGTTGTTCTTGTTCTGTCAGTTTATTTTGTATGTATTGCAGAGTTTCACAGTAAAAATAAAATGTGGAACGACACACACGCTGCACTTTGGTCCGCTCCTTCCTACGACAGCCGTGACAGTGTGAAGACATTCTGAAGGAACTGTGCATAGTTCAAGGGTGTCAAACATACGGCCTGCGGGGGTCCAATCCGACCCGCGGGTGGTTTAGTAAAAAAATATAGATTTAAAAAAAAGAATAATAAAAATTGTGGGGGGGGGGGCAAACTAACTCAATATACTTTAAAATTACTAAATCGAAACTGTCTAGAAATTATAATGGACCTAAATTCATTCAGTTTCTTGACTGTCCAGCTCGCTAATGATCACCAAACAGTCAGAGAGCATTTAAAATTCCCAAAATGATGGCTAGACAACTCATTTTTTGCCAATTTTGACAGCAAGGAAATATAACCAATTTTTTGTGTGGCCCTCCGGACCTCGTTGAAGCCCCCAAGAAAATGAGTTTGACACTCCTTATCTCGATTTTTTTTCTCCGGCTTTGAAACACGGATAGCTGTCTTCCAATATCAGATCATATTACCTGTTGGCAACCAACTTTCAATTCTCCATAACTATCATAATCTGTCATCCCAATGCTTTTCAACAACTTTGGGCAACTTTCTAGTGAACACATTGGCTTGCTTTAAATTTACACTGCTCTGTTCAACAGAAGAGTTCTGGGATGGGTTACTGAAGAGTACTTTGTGACTGCTGATGTATGAAGGTCTTTATAAATACATTTGATTGATTCATTAAGTGAGTTGAATTTTTCATGCTACGAATCCTGACTAATACAATACAACCCAATGAAATAAGCCACAGTGGTTATCCTGCCCAATGTTCCTTCATCTCCATTCTGTAGAAACGCGGTGCATGCAATTTGGTTTCAAAGCGCTTTTATTTAGTGGAAACTGTACAGACTGGCAGTGCATCTCAATTGGCACATTCACAGCTTCTTATCCGCCTGTTTAAAATGCATCCATAATACTTAATGGAGCATTTAAAGTGCCGTTGTCCAAACCACAGAAAATGAATTGCCTATTTGCAATGTTGCAGTGAATGTCGCTTGCCATCTTTTTAATTAAATCATTATGTTTCTGGGTATACATGGGTGCAATTTCTTGGACAGAGCTTAAATTAAAATCAGGACTAGGCCTAATTCTAATAAATTCAGAATAAATAAAATAATTCTGAGACATTGACTTCAGAGAACGAATTTCTGGGCTATGTAGTCCTTGACTAATTAGATTAAGGCCTCTATTCAATCAGACAATCTTTAGCCAACATCCGCATAGTGGTTGTTTTGGCAGTGTCGGAGGTGGGACTGCGTTACAGCTGTCAAATCCACAAGCGGCTCCAGGCATTATACCTAAAGCGGACATTGCCATTGGCTGCACGTAATCACATTAAGATAAATCCCATGCAGCTTTGTTTAGAAGTTCAAACACTGGAATGTGTGATGTCATCTACATCTCGATTAAGCTGATAAAATTGTTCTATTTGAGCATTATTATTTCTATATAGCCTACACTTTCTCGCAGGGGTGTCATGCACCCCAAACATCTGAGGGGGCACAAAGTACATTAGGATGGCTGGGGGTGGTCCAGAGGGGTGCTAGCCCTCCCATCTTGAATAATTTTGCATTTTTCAAACACCTGAAACAACTTTTTCCTGCAATCTAGAGCCATATTCATTATGCTTAATTCTATGCCAGAAATATGTCAATTTTTCTACATATCTAAGCATACTTCTTGAGCTGTCTGTATCTTTTTGACTGGAACCATCAGCCTCGCTGCAAAAAAAAACTGGGTAAAAGATTGAAAGGAATGTCTTATTCAGTACATTTAGTTATTGCTTGCTTTTCTAAAGTATACCAACCTTGCCAGCAGGCATGCCAGCTAAAATAAAAGCCACTTTAATAAAAATAGATAAATCACTTTTAAACAGGTTAAATCTGAGGGGGCATGTGCCCCTGTGCCCCCGATGGAGCACAGGGCACGTGAGTGGGATGGGTGTGGCTTCGTGACAATGATCAAAAGCAGCTTCTCACTGATCTGATAGCGCCAACGCAGTTACACCTCCGACAACGCCAAAAGATCGGGGTCATGTTCAGTTGCCAAACATTCTTGAAATTTGCAGAAAGAAATGCCATGAATAGAGCAGACGTGATTCCTTAATTTACATGTCAGAGATGCATGTTTGTTCTACATAGAAATAGGCTATCTGAACATTCCAAAACTTTGCTTTGTGCTGAACGCGCGGCAGCTATGTGGGTGTCAGCTATCGCCGGTTAACGCTTGATCTGATAGAATATACAGTCAGGGGTGAAGCCAGAGGGGTGTCTGGGGTGGTAGTGGACACCCCTGACATCTGATTGGCCACCCCGGATGCCACCCCAAAATTTCATTCGCTACTGGCAGTTTGATGCTGATTGACATCTCATTTCACCTCTTGTTGAAAGAAGCATTTATTTTGACGTTTTCAAATCGAGGACGAGGAGGAGAGAATATTAACGTTGGTTGAGAGATACAAAATAAGAAGAATAAGAAGAACATACAGAAGAAGAAGAGAGAATATTTCCACAGCTCCATGAGCTCTTTTTACGATTGTCGAAAGCATCATATTTTAAGGAAGTTTTAAGGTTTAGCATTGGGTTTAGGTTTCCTGAACAACTTTTTCGAAAGTTGAGTCACTGTGTAAGTTAACGTTAGACCTTTGGCTCCATTAACAGACAGTTAATCAGATAAGAGAGATCGGTTCCCAATTTAGCCTAACATTATGTTTATGTCTGTGCTAGTAATACACGCATATACAGTGCGGTTAGAGTATACAAATGTTTAGCTAATGTGGGGTAACTAGTAGGCTACAGCTGTCAGTGTTCAGCAAGTTAACATTCAGCAATTTGAAATTCATTAACTACGATAGATTTTCGTACTTGAACTCAAAACGAACAATTGTTATTATCAATCTGTTAACGCTACTAAAAAGATTACCACTTTTTGCAGATAGCCTGTTTGCTATCGTAAAGGTGTAAGAAATTATAGCTAGCTAAGTTACTTACTGCAGAGTAGGGCTAGCCATGATCTAACTAGTAACTTTGGCTGGTAGTTGATTTTAAGGTACAGTTATGATAATGGAGATTTGTAATTAAAATTGAGATTGGACTAAAATGTGGGTAATTGGATGCTTCGATGTAACCATAGACTGTCTTATTTTTGCATAGGGTCAATTAAACATGAAAAGAAAGGGAGAGATATCAGACTTATTTTTAAAGAAGCGCAAACAGGCAGATCAGGTGCAAACAGACCCCAGCCCTTGCATCACCACCGGACCCCAGAGCAGCTCCCTACCTGAGGCTAGTCAGTCAGTGTGGTCAGACTTCACAAGGACCCAGTCTACCACCACCAGGTCAGAGCATCTAGCAGGCAGTCAGTCACATGCCCAGTTCAAAATGTAAGTTTAGCTTCAGCTTGAATTAGATGATTTTGTCAAATTAAGCCTCACTTTAAAATGTTGGTTGTTCTTTCATGTGTGTTCTTGTTTTGATGGCTGTGGAATTTTTATTTTGATTATACACTAATGGTTCTTGCCTTATTTTAACATAATAGATGTATCAAGGGATGACTGTCACGCCCTGACCTTTTTATTTCTCTATTTGGTTAGGTCAGGGTGTGATTTGGGTGGGCATTCTAGTTTTTCTATTTCTTTGTTTGCCGGGTATGGTTCCCAATCAGAGGCAGCTGTCTATCGTTGTCTCTGATTGGGGATCATATTTAGGCAGCCTTTTTCCCACCTTAGTTTGTGGGATCTTGATTTTGTATAGCCTGCAGAATTTTACGGTCGTTTTTTTGTCAGTGTTCATTTTAATAAAAGTAAAATGTTCGCCTACCACGCTGCACCTTGGTCCAATTCCGACAATGAACATAACAATGACACAGAGACCTCAGCCAGGAGATGTCATCGAGCCCCTCCCAACTGCATCAAGCACCGGATATGCTGTTCTAAAAGGACCCAAAGGTAGGCCTATACTTTAAACTACACATTTTAGTTAGCAGCTGTTAGTATCTAATCTTGTGGATCCCCTAACTATACATTTCCATATAGATATGACACATTATTCAACGTGTATTTCAGACATTTCAAGATCCAGAGAAGAGGGTCCTGTACAGCCGTGTTTGAAAACATTTCCCAGAACTCAGCATGGTACTAGGAAAAGGGCTTTCAACAGCTCCTGGTATAAGGACAATTCATGGCTTGAATATTCTGTAATTCAAGATGCAACTTATTGTTTCACCTGTGGGCATTTCTCTCTGCCCAATACACCTGAATCTGCCTTCACATCAGTCAGGTTTTTGTAACTGGAAAAAGACGCTGTTTAAAGATTCTGGGTTTAAGCTCCATTCGAAGGCAGGGCATCATATCAATGCTATGTATGCTTGGAATCAGCATAAAAGGGCTATTGACAGCAACTCATCAATGTTAGATGTCATGAAAGTGGAGGAAAACTGTACTGATATTAAAACAATTGCAGATGTGCTCCTATTAACAGCCACTCAAAATATAGTGCAGAGAGGTCATTGAGAGTCTGGTGACTCTCACAACAAGGGTAAGTTTTTGACAATCTTAGAAGAAATAGCAAAGTAGGACCCACATAGAGAAAAGGATGAACGCATGTGGCAATACTAAGTACACAAGCCACCAAATCCAGAAGGAAGTTCTTGAGGGCTGAGATGGTACAAAGTGAACTAATAAGAAAAGTAAAAGAAAGTGAAGTTTAGTGTAATTGCAGATGAAACCAAAGATAAAAAGAACAAATGTCTTTAGTTGTGAGTGTCACGACTTCCGCCAAAGTTCGGCGGTGTTCGGCGGTCGACGTCACCGGTTTTCTAGCCATCGCCGCTTCATTTTCATCATTCATTTGTTTTGTCGTTCCTTCACACCTGGTTTGCATTCCCTAAATCACACTGCATGCATTTATTCCTCTGTTCCCCTCCATGTCTTTGTGTGAAATTGTTTTGTGTTACGTGGTGTTTCGCATATAGCTGGTTTGTTCCGTGTTCTGTGTACACGTAGATGGTTTAGTTGTTTAAACCTTATTCAGGTTGTGATTTCTCGCGCTGTACACTTTGCCTGCCAAATAAAGTGTGCGCTTGTTTCACAACTGTCTGCACCTGACTTCTTCACCAGCAGCGCCCAGCCTTAACAGTGAGGTACTATCACAACTGGGCCATCCACGAAAACTTTTTACACTTTCAGTCAGCTGAAAGCTTAGATGCAGCAGGTCTCACAAAAATGATAATTGATTGCCTTGAAAAACATGGTCTGGACTACAGAAATAATCTTGTGTGGCAAGGCTATGACGGTGCATCCGTCATGAGCAGAAAGCATTCTGCTGTGTCTGCACAGATTAAGAACAGTGCAATATTTGGATTTTATGTGCACTGTAATGTACATTGTTTAAATTTGGTTCTTGTCTATGCTGTAAAATCAGTGCCTGAGGCAGTTAACTTTTTTTCTCTACTGCAGAAGCTTTATAACTTTGTATCTGGCTCGTACATTCATCTCATGTGGCTTGCAGTTCAGAAAGAGCTGTATCCACAGCAGCAGCCCAAGAAACTACAGAGACTTACGGATGTAAGGTGGGCATGCATATACATGGCATGCCGTGATCTGATGGACAGGCTTCCAGCAGTTCTGAGAGTGCTACAGAATATCACACTTGAAAATAGTGGTGATAGATCAGTGGAGGCAAGGGGCCTTTCTCAGATTTACATTTCATAGGGCTTTTGGTTACCTTTTGTAAAGTGCTTGGTGATGCCAAATGTCCTTCTGACATGCTCCAATCAAGCTCTCTTGACCTAGCAAGGGCTGTGGCTCTAGTAGGTGCCCTTACAGACACATTACAGGACTACAGAAGTGAGGGTTACTTTGGAGAACTATGGAAAGAGGTTGAAGAGATTGCAGAGCGCTGAAAAACAAGTGTACAAACAGTGTGTAAAAGGCAGCCTAAAACAAGTTTAAGACTTCACGACTCATTGATGATGACCACTGTAGGATAGAAAAGTAGTGACCAAAGTGATGGAGAGCTTCCAAAGAGCTATCTTTTATCAGGTGCTTGACAGTCTCACAGCTGAGCTGCAGAAGCGTTTTTCAAAGAAGAATTGCGAGATAATGCAAGGGGTCCAGTCTCTCAACCCAAAGAGTACAACGTTCTTGAATGAAGAGCCTCTGTTTGCCTTTGCTCAGACCATTGAGTCAAATTTAGAGGACCTCAAACCAAGCGGCTTCTTGATAGGAGAGAGAAAAGTGGAAGGAACAGACCGTATACTCTCCTTAACGTTGTTGTGTTTCAAGAACCTTATAAAGGAGGTCTTCTGTAACGGTTGTCGTCGGGAATGGAGGACCAAAACGCAGCAGGAATGTGGATGCTCATCTTGTATTTATTTTTAAATAAAGTGAACACCAAAATAACAAAAACGAAGAACTCACGAACAACAAACAGTCTTGTCATGCTCACACACGCAAAACAAGAAACACTCTCACACAAACACTACACCAAAAAATTACCCATATATAGGACTCTCAATCAGAGGCAACGAGAAACACCTGCCTCCAATTGAGAGTCCAGCACCCAAACCTAAACATAGAAAACCTAAACTAGACAGAATGCAGAAATACAACCTAGAACATACTAACCTAGAACATACACCCAAAACCCAGGAACACATAAATCAAACACCCCTCTACAACACACACTAAACCCCCACCATACAAAACAAACATCCCTCTGCCACGTCCTGAACAAAATACTAAACAACTACTCCCTCTGCTGGTCAGGACGTGACATTTCCCATGAGCTATTTCGATTTTGTAAGATTTCTGTTGTTACACCAGTCAGCAGTGCTTCTTGCGAGAGAAGCTTCTCAGCTTTAAAACTGATTAATACCCACCTTAGGACAACAATGGTTGATGATAGGTTAAGTCACATAGTAAATAAAATGTTTTGTAAATAAACTATGCAATTTATGTAACACACAAACGCTCTCTTATTTCCTTGGTGCTTGAGCTTTATTTTCAGAAAATATTTTGGATGCTCAACACCAGATTATATATTCATGAAAACAGAGTGACCCGTGTGTGTGTGTGTGTGTAAGAAAAAAAGAAAGTAATTGAGCTGCAGTTCCGAGGTAAAGACACTGACTATTCATACATAGTATGTTAAAGAATTCTAGTGAGGTAACCCTTTTGGACCACACTATTTGCCACATTGAAGAGCTCCGGGTTAAGTGAATTATCACTTCTATCTCTAATCGGCATCATAGGATTCATTCATGCTCCTTAGATGCCAGGTCAGGGTTTCACACATTTTCTGTCATGGTCTATGAACCCCCTGAAGTAGCCTTGATCACCCCCTGGCCACCCCATGTATTAAACTCTAGTTCTGCCACAGTGTAAAGTGCCTTCGGAAATTATTCAGACCTCCAGACTTTTTCCACATTTTGTTACGTTACAGCCTTCTTCTAAAATTGAATCGTTTTTTTCCCCCCGCATCAATCTACACAAAATACCCCATCAAAACAAATCAAAAACAGGTTCTTAGAAATGTTTGATTTATAAAAAATGTAAAACTGAAATATCACATTTACATAAGTATTCAGACACTTTACTCAGTACTTTGTTGAAGCACCTTTGCCAGCGATTACAGCATCGAGTCTTCTTGGGTATGACGCTACAAGCTTGGCACAACTGTATTTGGGGAGTTTCTCCCACTCTTCTCTGCAGATCCTCTCAAGCTCTGTCAGGATGGATGAGGAGCGTTGCTGCACAGCTATTTTCAATTCTCTCCAGAGATGTTCGATCGGGTTCAAGTCCGGGCACAGGCTGGGCCACTCAAGGACATTCAAAAACTTGTCTCGAAACAACTCCTGCATTGTCTTGGCTGTGTGCTTAGGGTCGTTGTCCTGTTGGAAGGTGAACCTTCGCCCCAGTCTGAGGTCCTGAGCACACTGGAGCAGGTTTTCATCAAGGATCTCTCTGTACTTTGCTCCATTCATCTTTGCCTCCATCCTCACTAGTCTCCCAGTCCCTGCCACTTAAAAACATCCCAACAGCATGATGCTGCCACCACCATGCTTCACCGTAGGGATGGTGCCAGGTTTCCTCCAGACGTGACGCTTGGCATTCCAAAGAGTTCAATCTTGGTTTCATCACACCATAGAATCCTGAGAGTGTTTAGGTGCCTTTTGGCAAACTCCACGTGGGCTGTCATGTGCCTTTTACTGAGGAGTGGCTTCCGTCTGGCCACTCTACCATAAAGGCCTGATTGGTGGAGCGCTGCATAGATGGTTGTCCTTCTGTAAGGTTCTCCCATCTCCACAGAGGAACTTTAGAGCTCTGTCAGAGTGACCATCAGGTTCTTGGTCACCTCCCTGACCAAGGCCCTTCTCCCCCCATTGCTCAGTTTGGCCAGGCAGCCAGCTCTAGGAAGAGTCTTAGTGGTTCCAAACTTCTTCCATTTAAGAATGATGGGGGACACTGTGTTCTTGAGGACCTTCAATGCTTCAGACGTTTTTTGGTAGCCTTCCCCAGATCTGTGCCTCAACACAATCCTGTATCGGAGCTCTACGGACAATTCCGTTGACCTCATGGCTTGGTTTTTGTTCTGACATGCCCTGTCAACTGTGGGACCTTTTATAGACAGGTGTGTGCCTTTCCAAATCATGTCCAATCAATTGAATTTACCACAGGATAAAACTAGGCCATCAAAGTAAGGCCTTTTGATGTATGTATTTTCATGGTGTTTAATTTTAGTTATAGCATTCGCCTAAGTGCTCACTTGGTAAAAGCAATAGGCCTTTAAAAGGAAAGAATTCAATAACCATGTCTCATCTGTCGTTCTGCCCCCGGGTGCCGAAGACGTGGATGTTGATTAAGGTATCCCGCCGCAACTCTCTGAATCAGAGGGGTTGGGTTAAATACGGAAGACATACTTACATTCAGTTGTACAACTGACTAGGTATCTCCTTTCCTTTCTGTCACTAACAAATACAGTCATGGTTGTAACTCTACAATTCACTCGAGAAGAAAGTTCACCCTGGGAAATATGCAAATTAAACTTTACATCGTACAGCGTTAAAACAACACCCAATATTTGTTTACTGTAGCACTACAGGTGTTAATTCATTACACTGAGAAAGTGTAACAGCGTCAGCGCTAAGCAAGTGTTATGTTTTACACTGTAGGTGTTGCGTATTATGCTACTGTATAGTTATGCAAACGCCATAATCAAGTTCATTTGAACACTTTAAGAGTTGAATGGGGAAGACTGCAACAGAGTTCAATCTTTGACACTTTCAAAAGTGTTATTTTTAACTCCAGTTCATTCTGACTCATATGTTCACCGAAAAGTGTGTACATTTAACACTTTGAGAGTTAAATGTACATCATTGATTTTGCTGTGCGTGGATCAGCAGACCATTCCACGGTCTTGTGACCATAGCCTACGTGTAGGTATGTTTAGATCCTTGGTTAGATGGTTTACTGATTTTTGTACGCCTACATCCTTGTCTAGGCGGAGGGAGTCTGGAAGGGCATCAAGGAATCTTTGGGTCGTCAAACAATTTATAGCGCGGCTTTGATCATCTTTGGTTGGGATCTAAGCAAATCATTTATTTTGCGATTGCAAACATAATAAGATGGTGGTCCCATAGTCCAACTTTATAAGGAGAAACATTAACTATAGATCGACAATATCTATTCCACGGGACAAAATTACACTGAACAAAAATATAAACTCAACATGTAAAGTGTTGGTCCCGTGTTCCATGAGCTGAAATAAAAAATGTTCCATATGCACAAAAATAAAATCTTTCTCAAATGTTGTGCACAAATTAGTTTATCCCTGTTTGAGAGCATTTCTCCTTTGACAAGATAATCCACCTGGCAGGTGTGGAATATCAAGAAGCTGATTAAATAGCATGATCATTAAACAGGTGCAATAAAAGGCCCCTTTACAATGTTCAGTTTTGTCACACAACACAATGCCACAGATGTCTCAAGTTTTGAGGGAGCGTGCAATTTGCAGACTGACAGCTGCCTCCAAAGTCGTTTTAGAGAATTTGTCCGTACGTCCAACCGGCCTCACAACCACAGACTGCATGTTGTGTTTATATTTTTCTTCAGTATAGATCCAGGATATGATTGTGGCAATGTGTAGGTCCTGAGACATGTTGGACAAAACCCACTAAGTCGATGATGGCTCCGAAAGCCTTTTGGAGTGGGTCTGTCATGAGATCTCCTGTGACTCTGAGGTCCGATAGGAATTCAGGGAACTCAGTGAGGAACGCTGTATACGGCCCAGGAGGCCTGTAACAGTAGCTATAAAAAAGTGATTGAGTAGGTTGCATAGATTTCATGACTAGAACCTCAAAATATGAAAATGCAGTCAGTTTTTTGGTCCTAAATGTTAGCAACACCTGCATTTGCGGGGTATAGTCACTAGTATAACCAGGAGGAGAGGCCTCATTTAACACAATAAATTCATCAGGCTTAAGCCATGTTTCAGTCAGGCCAATCACATCAAGTTTATGATCAGTGATTAGTTAATTGACTATGACTGCATTGGAAGTGAGGGATCTAACATTAAGTAGTGATATTTTCAGATGTGAGGTATAATCACAATCTATTTCAATAATAACAGGAATGGAAGTCTTTATTCCAGTGAGATTGCTAAAGAGAACACCGTAATGTTTAGTTTTTATATAGGGCCACACTTCTCAGTGTTAAATTAACACACTGCTTACCGTAAATTCCGGACTATAAGCCGCAACTTTTTTCCCAGATTTGAACCTCGCGGCTTAATATGGACAGACGTTCCGCTAGCGGAACGCCTCACCAATATCCAATGGTAGCGCCTGGCGCAAAATACGAAAGACCTTAAAAATGCTATAATTTCAATTTCTCAAACATATTACTATTTTACACCATTTTAAAGACAATACTCTCCTTTATCTAACCACATTGTCCGATTTCAAAAAGGCTTTACAACGAAAGCAAAACATTAGATTATGTAAGGAGAGTACCCAGCCAGAAATAATCACACACCCATTTTTCAAGCTAGCATATAATGTCACAAAAACCAAAACCACAGCTAAATGCAGCACTAACCTTTGATGATCTTCATCAGATGACACTCCTAGGACATTATGTTCAATCAAGTTCATGTTCAGAACTAGCATACCCACCGAAAACTTCCGGTGAATTTACTGAATTACTCACGATAAACGTTCACAAAAAACATAACAATTATTTTAAGAATTATAGATACAGAACTCCTTTATGCAATCGCGGTGTCCGATTTTAAAATAGCTTTTCGGCAAAAGCACATTTTGCAATATTCTGAGTAGATAGCCCGGCCATCATGGCTAGCTATTTTGACACCCACCAAGTTTGGCACTCACCAAACTCAGATTTACTATAAGAAAAATGGGATTACCTTTGCTGTTCTTCGTCAGAATGCACTCCCAGGACTTCTACTTCAACACCCAATGTTGTTTTGGTTCCAAATAATCCATAGTTATATCCAAATAGCTGCGTTTTGTTCTTGCTTTCAAGACACTATCCGAAGGGTGACGCGCCGGCGCATATCGTGACAAAAAAATTCAAAATATTCCATTACCGTACTTCGAAGCATGTCAAACGCTGTTTAAAATCAATTTTTATGCGATTTTTCTCGTAAAATAGCGATAATATTCCAACCGGGAGACGTTGTATCCGCTCAAACACTGAACATAGAAAATGGAGTCGTCACATGCACGCGCGCACCAGTGTCATTGTTCTCAGAACGACCACTTTCCAAAACCCTTACTGTTTTTCGCCCAGGGACTGCAGAGTTATCATTCCATGTTCTGGTGCCTTCTGAGAGCCTATGGGAGCCTTAGAAAATGTCACGTTACAGCAGAGATCCTCTATTTTCGATAAAGAGGCTACAGAAGGCCAAGAAATGGTCAGACAGGGCACTTCCCATATAGAATCTTCTCAGGTTTTGGCCTGCCATATGAGTTCTGTTACACTCACAGACACCATTCAAACAGTTTTAGAAACTTTAGGGTGTTTTCTATCCAAATCAAATAATTATATGCATATTCTAGTTTCTGGGCAGGAGTAATAACCAGATTAAATCGGGTACGTTTTTTATCCGGCCGTGAAAATACTGCCCCCTATCCTAACAGGTTAGGGGGCAGTATATATGGATTTAGGGGGCAGTTAGGGGGCAGGTTAGGTTAGGCAGTATATATGGATTTTTCCCGCTTTCAATTTTTTTTTTTTTTTAAACACATTCTGTGACGTGCTCAGTTTTTTGGTGGCATGAAGCTTTCATTAGACCAATGAAATTGGCGAACGGGTTAAGGTCACTGTTTAGATTAAATCGAGCGCTCTCAAACTTCCCATCATTCTGATTACGGTAGTCATTTTGTCACCCTCATCATGGCAAAGACATGGAGAAATGCATATGATGCAGCTTTCAAGTTGAAGGCGATTGATCTGGCTGTTGGAAAAGGAAATAGAGCTGCTGCACAGGAGCTTGGTCTTAATGAGTCGATGATAAGACGTTGGAAACAGCAGCGTGAGGAATTGACTCAGTGCAAAAAGACAACTAAAGCTTACTGCTAATTTTTTATTTTTTGTTACAAGCCGTGTTTCGTTAAAGCCTATTTATTTTTGTTACAAGCCGTGTTTCGTTAAAGCCTATTTATTTTTGTTACAAGCCGTGTTTCGTTAAAGCCTATTTATTTTTGTTACAAGCAGTAGGCACCTACGGCTTATAGACATGTGCGGCTTATTGATGCTCAAAATAATACTTTTTTTAAAATTCAGTGTGTGCGGCTTATATTCAGGTGCGCATAATAGTCCGGAAATTACGGTAGTTGTAAAGCCTTATCTGGAAATTTCCCAGTGCCATGCCTTTCTGTTGAATGGTAGTTACCAGTAACCCTGAAGAACGCCTAGTGATGCCAAGACATTGGTGTTTTACCCAATAAATTACTGGGAGTTGATTTATATAGAGTGTGCGACTCACTTTATTTTTGTAGCTTACAGTTTATTCGCCATTAGTCAGCACCTGTACACTAAATCATTTTCTCTGGGTGTGCGCCAGCTCATGCTTTTTATTAGACTTGTAGTTACCACCCATGATGGTGTGCGTTAGGGACAGAGACATGGTTGTTGCAATAAATAAAAGGTTGTCCTGTGTCTGTCACAAAGTGAGATTAGTAGTTAATAAAGCCTTATTTTGAGGGCCTAGTTGTACCCTAATACAGTGGCCTGAATCTCATGGTTTTTAGGCCTGCAAGTCACATTATGATGGCTTGCAAAGTGATGTGTAATTCCTATTGGAATCCAGCCAGAGTGGGGATATTGAGAAGTGTGTAATTGCAGACTGTAATTAGGGGCATTTGTGATACCTGCGTTTCTTGATTGATTCTCCAATTGGTCCATGGCTGTTGTTGACAACTGTAGCATTGTAGCTAAACCTAACCCTTTCCCTAAGCTTAACCTCATTCTCCTAACCTGCCAAGCTAATTCACCTAACCTGCCACATGAATTATCCTAACCTGCGATGTAAACAAGTCTGTGTTGAGAAACCATCAGTCTTATAACACCGGAACTGACCAATGTCAGGCACAAATGGCCTTTCCTGATATTTCACAAGTTTAAGGACAATACATTGAGAATGAGGATTCAGGATGGGAATGGACAGGATGAAACGAAGGGCTGCAGATGAAGGATCCTGGGAGTGGACACTGTAGAGTTTGGCTTGGAGTTGCAGGTAGACACAGGCTGTGGTAGTTAGGCTACCGTGGTGATGGCAATCCCCTCAGGAGATCCTTGGAAGAACCTTAGAGATACTATATAGAAGGAGAGATGCAAAACTTGATAAGGCTAGCACCGCAGCGTTGTGCAACGTGACATGCACTGATGAACAAAGAGGAGGAATGTTAGTTTGGTCAGGTTTAAGTAGGGTGGCAGTGGTGATTAAGGAGAGTGAGGACAGGTGTGGAGGCTGGTCTGCAATGAGTTACAGCTGATGCTTGGGCTGCAGGTAGCCTAGCAGTTAGAGCTTTGTGCCAGTAACCGAAATACCGCTGATTTGTATACCCTAGCCGACACGGTGAAAAGGCACTTAACCCTAATTTCCTCCAGGGTACTACTGTAAATCAGGGTCACACAGAGTGTTTCTTGGAGGTCTTAAACAAATCTACTTTGAAACAAAAGTATACACCTCACACACATGGTTATGAGTTTAAAAAAAGAAGACACCTGTACCATGTCAGATATAGAGTTGAAATGTATTACATTTTGAGTTTGCATCCCAATAATACACTTCATATACCTCACAGAAGACTGACATATAACAAAACCATTTGACATAGAAACACCAGATTTTCAGCAGGTTTAAAAAAAATAATGTTTATTAATTATGAAAAATATTAATAACATTCCACCAGTGAGGCCACTACAGAGCGATTGGGTGATTTGACTGCAGGAAAGGGGTAGACTACCTGTCAAGTCTAGACACAGCACAGAGGTTACCAGTAACAAAATGTTTTAGAAAACTGAGAACAACGAGTGGCATACATCAACACCGTTACTCATTTGGCTGTAAATATGAATGTCACTCTCATCACTCATCAACCCCCCCCCCCCCCTCTCTTTTGCGCTCAGAACAGTCTCAGTTAGTCGGGGAAAAGACTCTACAAGGTGTCGAAAGCATTCCACAGGGATGCTGGCCCATGTTGACTCCATTGCTTCCCACAGTTGTGTCAAGTTGGCTGGATGTCCTTTTGGTGGTGGACCATTCTTGATACACACGGGAAACTGTTGACGTGATAAACTTAGCAGCATTCCAGTTCTTGACACAAACCGGTGCACCAGGCACCTACTACCATACCCCGTTCAAAGGCACTTCAATATTTTTTTCTTGCCCATTCACCCTCTGAATGGCACACATACACAATCCATGTCTCAATTGTCTCAAGGCTTAAAAATCCTTCTTTAACCTGTCTTCTCCCCTTCATCTACACTGATTGAAGTGGATTTAACAAGTGACACAAATAAGGGGTAGCTTTCACCTGGATTCACCTGGTCAGTCTATGTCACGGAAAGAGCAGGTGTCCTTAATGTTTTGTGCACTCAGTGTATAGCTGTGCTACATTACATGGGCCTCATGAGCCTGACAATGGCTTATCCCACTGTCTGCTGGAGAATGGGATGAGAAAAGCTTTCACATACACAAGCCCCTCCCACATTGACTGTCACTCAGGTATAAGTCCTTCCCATCCCTCCTATAAAGCCTCTCACTTGGCTGTGTACATTCAGACTAATAGGTAACTCTATAGCCTTGAAAAAGACACCTAGCCAACTGGATAGATTGAGTGTATGCAACTGGGAGCCATTGGGATACATATTACTCTTTTTCCTCACAACCTCCAGGTGAAGTAAAATTGTTTTGAGACTGAGGTAAGTCAGCTCTGTCATTTGAACTTGTGAATGTATCTTTTGTTACTGACTTAGGTAAAACTTTTTTTGTTTTTTTGCTGAAGTCAAGGCAGGAATGTATAGACAGGGGTGCTGTCTTTGTTGTCCAAGATAAGCAGTTGTTTTTGTGTGTGTATACAGTGGTGCAACTTTCTTACTATATTGTTCTTACTGAAGAAAATAGCCCAGTCTCATCCATTTAGAATGTATGGTATTCCTGAACACAGAGGAATTCTAGCCAATACTTATAACAGTTTTTGTCCAGCTATTACATTGGGCAAAATGTAACCCTGAAATAAAGCAATGGCCAGGGGCTGGAGGGAACCTGCCTTTTGGACCCTCTTATGTAAGCATGGTATAATCCAGGTATACTTTTGGAGCCAGGAGATTGTCTCAACTACTTGTGGGGAAAGGTGAGAATTGTACTGTTCTGAAAATCATGCTAATTCATTCCATTGCTATTCACAGGTTCTAGCCAATATGAAAGTGGCTCTTCAAACCACCATCTGCTTGTGTGTTCTAGCCACAATTTTACCTCTGGTGAAAGGCACCAAAGTTGGCCTCAACTCCAACTTGAAAAAGAGGTAAGCTGATTGACGAAAGACGAACAGTGGCCACCATCTAATTCAAGAGTGTACAGGATTATTGGATAGGGTGTGTGCTCTGTCTTTATGTCTAGGGAGAACTGGGTTAGTTCTGCATTAACCATGCCTTCTCGTTTGGTAGATTTAGAGGCTGGCTACCGAGTCGCATGAGAGCAGCTCTCCACAGCAGCTCTGCCTTAGACTCAGGGATCCTCAGTGGACCAGGGCAGAGAGAGGAGACAGACTCCTCTGTATTTAATTCCAGGTAATCATTTTAGATTTAAATAATGGTCACTGTCGCTTGTTTTGGTTTTACTGCTATAAATGTCACATTCGACAGGTTTTTGGTCAAGCCCATTTACATTTCAGTCAATCTTTAGAAATCTTCGTAAATCTCTGATTTCCTTTGATCTCTTTCAGGTCCAGAAGATCCATTGTGACCTCAGCGAAAAGACCTGGCTGTTCTCTGGGAACATGCTCCCTGCAAAACCTGGTCCATCGGCTGCACATCCTCAACAACAGGTTAAAGGTCAATAGAGCCCCGGAGGATAAGATCAGCTCGCAGGGTTACGGTCGCCGCCGCCGTAGGTCTCCATGGTCTCTCCCACAGCTCTATGCTTTGCTAACTCTCCAAGCAGGGAGAGTGAGATTGGGCTGGAGCAGCGAGAGCAGCAGCTAAGGACTCCATCTACAGGCCACCCTGCTCAGACAAACTTGAGTCAGGCAGAGAAGAGGAGTGTCAATCTTGTGAATGCTAGGTGCTTTTTTTATGTGTCTGGCTGAATGAGATGCTACTGAGGTCCTATTCCTGAGCATTCCCTTCCTGTGTGGGGGATAGGATGGACAAAGTCAATGGAGCAGGAAATGAATTTCATGCCACTTTGGATGAAAGAAAGCAGCGAAAGAGGGAAACGATAAGTGTCTGGATTTTTTCAGTCCAACATTTCTAGTGTTAATTCAGGTCATAAATTAACTCTAAGTGTTAAATGAACACTCATTGTGTTGGTTTTAATAACCAGAGTTAAACCAAAACCACACCCATTATTATCATACTTCCTAGCATGCTCTATTGCAGGTTGATTTTTAATTGTTTGTTTCAATTGCTATGTTTTTGCATGTACATTAATTAATCTTATGCTTCTCAAATATAAATAGCATACATTTTTCTAATTCCATCTGTTACTTACTTGGTCTTATTGCACCTGTTATCTTCCCAACCCAGCTGTCATTCTTAATTCAGGTTGCAGGTGAATAAAAATTCCAAATGCTGGATATTCCCACTAGCTGGATTCCAATTGGAATTACACGGAACCCAAACTGGCTGTGCGTGTGCGCCATTGTGCATAAATGTATTTTGCCCCCCCCCCCCCCACACCAAAAGTGATCACGACATGCAGGTTAAAATATCAAAACAAACTCTGAACCAATTATATTAATTTGGGGACAGGTCGAAAAGCATTAAACATTTATGGCAAGCTAGCTAGCTTGCACTTGCTAGCTAATTTGTCCTTTTTAGCTAGCTTGCTGTTGCTAGCTAATTTGTCCTGGGATATAAACATTGAGCTATTTTACCTGAAATGCACAAGGTCCTCTACTCCACCAATGAATTCACACAGACGGTCAACCAAATCGTTTCTAGTCATCTCTCCTCCTTCCATGCTTTTCCTTCTCTTGACTTTATATTGCGATTGGCAACTTTCATAAATTAGGTGCATTACAGCCACTGACTTCGTTCATCTTTCAGTCACCCACGTGGGTATAACCAATGAGGAGATGGCACGTGGGTACCTGCTTCTGTAAATCAATGAGATGGGAGAGGTAGGACTTGCAGTGCGATCTGCGTCAGAAATAGAACTGACTTCTATTTTAGCCCTTGGCAACGCAGACGCTCGTTGGCGCGCGAGCAGTGTGGGTGCAATAATTGAATAACAGTTTTATAAATGTATTTTGCAGCGCACGTGACACAAGCGGTGTAGTCAGCCTGTTAATGTCAACTACTGTAAAAGAGTGGCCTCTCTTACCCTGGGATTTGGGCTGGGACTGGAGCCTAACAGGAAAAGAGGACCAATATAAATGCTATTGACTGACAAATTCAACATATACCACCAATATCAGTTCAAAACTAAATCAATGGTGGTGAGAGAAGCGTTGTACCAGAAATACTGTATTTGGGACTACAAAGATCTACAATGTTTGGTTATCAAGGCCTTGGATTCTGTATTTTGTGCTCATTGATACTGTACTTGAACTTTAGTTTGTGTACATATCGAGAGAAGTGCAATTTAAATACAAGTACATAGTGCATTCGGAAAGTATTCAGACCCCTTAACTTTTTCCAAAATGTTTTAAGTTACAGCCTTATTCTGAAATGGTTTAAATTGTTTCCCCACAATCAATCTACACACAATACCCCATAACGACAAAGCAAAAACAGGTTTTTAGAATTTTTTGCAAATGTATTAAAAAAAAAATGGAAATATTACATTTACATAATTATTCAAACCCTTTACTTTGTTGAAGCACCTTTGGCAGCGATTACAGCCTTGAGTCTTCTTGGGTATGACGCTACAAGGTTGGCACAGCTATTTTCAGGTCTCTCCAGAGATGTTCGATTGGATTCAAATCTGTGCTCTGGCTGGGCCACTCAAGGACGTTCAGAGTATTGTCCCGAAGCCATTCCTGCATTGTCTTGGCTGTGTGCTTAGGGTCGTTGTCTCCAGTCTGAGGTCCTCAGCACTCTAGAGCAGGTTTTCATCAAGGATCTCTGTACTTTGCTCCGTTCATCTTTCTCTCAATCCTGACTAATCTCCCAGTCCCTGCCGCTGAAAAACATCCCCACAGCATGATGCTGCTGCCACCACCATGCTTCACCATAGAGATGGTGACAGGTTTCCTCCAGACATGACGCTTGGCATACAGGTTAAGAGATCAATCTTGGTTTCATCAGGCCAGATAATCTTGTTGCTCATGGTCTGAGTCCTTTAGGTGCATGTGCCTTTTACTCAGGAGTGGCTTCCGTCTGGCCACTCTAACATAAAGGCCTGATTGGTGGAGTGCTGCAGAGATGGTTGTCCTTCTGGAAGGTTCTCCCATCTCCACAGAGGAACTCTGGAGTTCTGTCAGAGTGACCATCGGGTTCTTGGTCACCTCCCAGACCAAAGCCCTTCTTCCCCGATTGCTCAGTTTGGCTGGGCGGCCAGCTCTAGGAAGAGTCTTATTGGATCTACAGAATTCTTCTGGTACCCTTCTCCACAGGTGGACTCCAGTCAAGTTGTAGAAACAGCTCAAGGATGATCAATGGAAACAGAATGCTCTTGAGCTCAATTTTGAGTCTCATAGCAAAGGGTCTGAATACTTATGTCAATAAGGTATTTCTGTCGGGGGTCTTTAAAACCTGTTTTCACTTTGTCATTATGGGGTATTGTGTGTAGATTGATGAGGGGGAAAAAATATTTCATACATTTTAGAATAAGGCTGTAACGTAAGAAAATGTGGAAAAAGTCAAGGGCTCTGAATACTTTCGGAATGCGCTGTACATTACATATCTCATATGGCATTATTTTGAGGCCTAGTTTTACCCTAGTACATATGCCTGACACTCCTTGTTTACAGGCTACACCAGGCCACCAAGCAACATTATTTTGGCTTGCAAAGTGATGTGAAATTTCAATCGGAATCCAGCTAGAGTTAAGCTATCCCAACCAATAGACTCGTCATTTACCTGCAACCTGAATTTAGAATTACTATCAGAATTAAAAACATTGAGAAAGGTAACTACCCAACTGGAACAAACGTTTCAGTTACAGGTGCAATAAATCTAACTAACTGATTGTATTAGTTTCAGAAAAATTTATGTTATTTATCTGTGTATAGCATATGACTTATCATTAACCATGTACATGCAAAAACGGAAAATTAAATAAATCCTAAAAAATATAGCTCCCTGAATGCTGGGAAATATGATAATGATGGGTGTGGTTTTGATAGGAACATTTTACTCCCCACAGCGTAAAACTGACACAATCACACTCTAACATTAAACCTTGGTTATTAACACCAACAGTGTTAACTTTTACACCAATGAAAAGTTCATTTTTACACTTACAGAGATAATTGAACACGTGAATTAACACTAGAAATGTTACACTGAAAAATCAACACTAGGTAATACTGGCCAATTTTCTGTGTATGATATGAATTAGAGTATAAATGCTTTGTAACTTGTATGATTAGCAGTTCTGCAATGTAGTACTGCAGTTTATTGTGTCAATAGCTACTTAGCCATGTATCATGTTTATGTGAAGCTAAGCAACATGGTCAAACATTAAAATATCCGTACACCTAAAGTCATTCATTTTTTTCCCTTTGCTTCAGCAGTTTCATTCAGTGGCGTTATGAATATTTTAAGTCATGGTAAACAGACTGTGATGATCCTGCTCTTTGGAGAGTGGCGACATTTGTTTGGCTGACAATCTAAACATGGTTACTGAAAACGCAAGTGGAGAGAATGGGTCAATTAGGCTGCGTTTACACAGGCAGCCCAATTCTGATATTTTTTTCACTATTTGGTATTTTGACCAATCAGATCAGCTCAAAAAAAAAAGATCTGATGTGAAAAGATCTGAACCAATCAAATACCAGTCAAAGAACCAATTAATGGGAGATTTTTTTTTTGAATTGGGCTGCCTGTGTAAACGCAGCCTGTATGTTTGGCAGTTCTCAGAATATTTGGGTTAGGAGCCAGTGGAATTGTGGTGCTACTTTGTGTTATGTAGCTATCTGACAGTAAAGCATGAGGGAAGGCAGCTTGCAAGGGAGATTTTGAGAAGCGTTCTACTGCCATCTATCTTCCTCTGTGACTACTTACAGTAATGTAATTGCGCTTCTTCAGCCATCCTCATGTTCCTGTGTTTTTTGAAAAAACCTTGACCCCCATCAATCCACCATCCATCTTTGCTTTTAAAAAATAACAAGCTCTTAGACACAATCACAATAAGTTCTTGGAGATGGCATGCATTTACTTAATCTGCACTGATTGATTATTAATATGGTTTAAAGATCCCGCACAGTCATCCTGATTTCTATGTAAAATAGCCTTTTGAGTGACCAAAAGATCCACCATAATATTTTTCCCAATACAAATGCTATGAATTTGAGAAAATGTAAGTTCTCTCTCATGTCTAACTATCAGGAAGTCTGAAAAGACAGGCTGAGTGGGAGGGGAGCTCACCTTGACTGACAGTTCTTTGAAACACCCATGTCGAAGAGCAACATGGACACAGTGAGGTCACACATCACATCACATCCACATCACATCATGGTTTCACAAATGATTTGTGTTGGTTTATGCAATTGTTTGGTTATTATAAAAGCATCAATATAGACAAAATATTGGCTGTTTAAAGTAGCTAGCTTGTCCAAATGGAATTGTCAGCCATGTTTAATCTTGGACTTTTTCAGTAAGAATTGGACAGGATGAGGTCTGGGTACTATATAGACTGCCAGACAATATTCATAAACAATGACTATCAGTGATATCAATAACTTTTATACTTCCTCCATTTGGCATCTCTTCATGTGTTGACATAACTGTATCTGAGTTTTGAGCGACCCTTCCCCCTCCTTTGTTCCATGCTGGCTGAAGGCCAAGCTAACCAGTAACTCACCAGACACAGCTGAAAGGGGAGACCTATAAGTATCCTTGCCTTAAATGAATAGGAAAAATCTGTAATTCTAATTGCTGATATTCTGAAGTACATTTTTGGAACCAGTAGACTAGCTACCTAGCTATGTAAACCGCGCCCTTCTGTGAACACAGTGCGGCAGGTAGCCTCGTGGTTAGAGCGTTGAGCCACTAACAGAAAAGTTGCTGGATGGAATCCCGGAGCTGACAAGGTTAACCCACTGTTCCCCGGGTGCTGAAGACATGGATGTGGCAGCCCCCCGCACCTCTTTGATTCAGAGGGGTTGGGTTAAATGCGGAAGACACATTTCAGTTGTACAACTGACTACGTTTTCCCCTACAACACGCCTTCTGGTTACAAGGCGGTACTTATTTAAATTATGTATGAGAATAAGACGGTACCATTTGTGAACTAAAATGAGAGGCTTTATGTGATGTCACATAAAGCCCCTATAATCCCGCCTCCTGAATTCAAATTTTTAACAGGGGGCGGGGACCAGTAACTTTAAGATCAAACTTTATCAATGTACCAGCAATAGTCATTTTTCATACTTTGGTCATCCTACTTTGATCTGGTTTCATCCAAATATTATCCAATTTAAAAAAAAACATGATTTTGACTATGCAGGACTTTTACCAGTTTATTCGAATTTGGCTAAGTAGAACATTTTTTACTTTAAATCTTATTTTGGGACTTTCAAATAGAGACGTGACAGATAGAGACTGTGATTTTAGTCAGTCAACATAGAACAGTATGGTCACCATATGCCATTATGTTATGAAATTATTACCATTTTATTGGGATTTTTATATTACCCATTGACAATTCAGTGGAGGCTGCTGAGGGGAGGACGGCTCATAATAACGGACGGAATGATGCAAATTGAATGTATTTGATAGCATTCTACCCATTCCGCTCCAGCCATTACCATGAGCCCGTCCTCCCCAATTAAGGTGACACCAACCTCCTGTGAGTGACATACTCCCTTCTATTTATTTTTAACAGATCTGGGTTGAAATACTATTTACAAATGTTCTAATACTTTTAGCGATTGCCGAAGCCTGCCTGGAGTCCCAGATGGGAAGACTATTCTATTGGTTCCATTGCACCAGGCAAGCTCAAACTATCCCAGCTAAAGTATTTGAAATTATTTCAAATAGTATTTGAACCCAGGTCTGATTTAGTTAGCACATTAGTTGAGAAGGATGTAATTACAGACTGCAATTAGGGGCATTTTCTGATATCGGCATTTCTTAATTTCAAGTTCCACCCATTGATGCTCGCCATTGGTCCGTGGTCATTGCTTTCGCGTCAGGGACAACAGTTGTTGACAACTGTATCATTGTAGCTACGCCTAACCCTTTTCCTAACCTTAACCTCATTCTCCTAACCCACCATCCTAATTCACCTAACCTGCAACATGAATTATCCTAACCTGCCACATTCATTATCCTACAAAAATCATCAGAGAAACCATCACTCTCAAAACATCGGAACTGACCAATGGCAAGCACCAATGGATGTTTCCTAATACCAAGGAACGACCACATCAAGAAATGCCCCGAATTGCGGTCTGTAATTATGCCATATTGCATTAGTTTGGGATGACACTAATTTGGGAAAACAATAACTAGCACATTTCAGACAGGAAATGCCACATATTTGTTTAACAATTTATAAGAAGATTAGGCTACAATACATGCAGTACATTAATCTTGTCCTTCGAGCTAGCTCACTGCCAGAGCATACATCATGTAAGATAATAATAATTACAGTCAGTGAACAATGTATGCTATACAAATGCCCCTGACCGAAACAAAAGCAGATCCCAAGCAGGTTTCGACACACAATCAGATTCAGTGAAAATGGGTCTACTGACTAGAAAAATACTAGAAAATACATACACAGAGTCAATGTATTGGCCTAAAACTGAATTTTACACACAATATTATCACTTCATGTTTTTAGAACTAGGTTTCCATAACCAAGGAATGATTGAATTAAAGTCCCACATGTTGTAATTAAATGATGTGAATATATGTTCAAACTATTTCAGGGCCTGTTTCAAAACGTGTTATTGCTTTATGCATTCTCACATTCTTACAGGAATGATCCTCCAAAATGTCAAATGTTCTTTATTCAATATTTTATGGCACCTTGTTTAGTACTGCCTGGGACCCCACCACATGCAGTGACATAGGTAACATAAATATGGGAGGGGCCCAGTGGCTAAACCCTACAGTACACAGGTAGGTTTACCGAGTAGTCTCTTTACATAATTTTTGTAACTTCAAAAAGCAAATGTTTGCCTGTTGTACAAAAACTTCTGATTTAATAAACTAAATAAGTAGCTAAATGATTAAAACATGTTTTTTTAAGTATACAAATCTGATCATAACAAAATTGGACAGTTCTCGATATATTCTCCCATACCGGAAATGCACCTTCCCAAACATTGTTGTGTAGCTAGCGTTAGCCTAGCTACTTGCCTTGAGTGGGGCTCTGTCATGAATGAAATTGAAGCATTATTCCATGAGAAGGAAACTTGTAAACTGTCTGAGGGTAAGCATTTAGTTAATATTTAACGTTAATAATGCTAGCGCAAATACCTACAGCTGCTCACTAATGTTAGACAGTTGTAAATGTTAGCCGACAGCTGGCTAGAAGTGCTAACGTTACCTAGCTAACGTTTATCAGTCAAATAGATAAGTTTGACAACACTAGCTTACTACTGTCGGATGTCAAGCCTTTGTTTCTTAAGTAGTTCAATGAACTTTGCTACTGCACAACCTATTGACATCAACCACCACGGAGGGCTAGCAATGCTAATAGCAAGCTAGCTGTATTTTTATGTGTTTACGACTTCGTTAGCTAGCAAGCTGCATAATGCCATATTCTCAAAGGTCTTTGTTTAAAAGGGATGTGCAAATGGTATTCCATCTGCTGTGCACACAACATTGTTACTGGATCAGATGTTGACCTCTGATTTATAGATGGATTGTTGAACTGTCACCGTAATCATTACACAAAACAGTTACCAAACGAAATAAAATGTCCGTTTCTATTGGACAGGTTCCGCAAACAGGCTGGTACCTACCTGCATCTGTCTAATAGAAACGCTAGTTTTGCAATTGTTTGGAGAAATCATTACAAATGGAAACGCAATCGAGAGTTTATATTGGATAAATTCAGGGGTGTATTCATTCCGCTTAAACAGAAGCAAGCGAAACGGGGAGGGTCCTACCTGAATGTGTCCAATATAAACTCTATCTTTGCTGTTTGCTTCCGTATGGTTCTTAAACGGTCAACAGTTTCTGTATTGAATAGACCCTAGTTAGGGCACTCCCCTTTCGATCCATTTTCTCTGTTTGCTTCCTTTTGATTCTTAAACTGTAAATGGTTTCTGTAATGAATACACCCCTGTTACAGCAAGGCTGTTTCACTTTAAACTATGTGGCCTGAGAAGTCAGGCCCTGGATGCTCTCATCAGTAGTGCTGAAGATTGGACACAATGGCACTCTAAAGGACACTAACAAAAAGTGAGTACAAAGTACGCCTAATTAGTCAACGGGCACGAAGTAGGGCTTAATAGCCTATGTCCACAATTAGACCAAAGCATTTTATTTGAACAAATACTATATTTTTCTTTCTGTGCTTTCATATCCCCTTTTTCTGTCTCTCCCTCCAGGGCAGCATGTCTTCAGGTCATCGGCTGCGAGATGTAGAGCAACAGCACCCCCTGCTGGACAGGGAGGAGGCTGCAGCGGGTTCCGCAGTAGGGGAGGCGGAACGGGTGTGGTTCATCCAGGACGGCTGTGGCATGGTCTGTGCCTTCATCACCTGGTTCCTCGTGCTCTACGCCGACTTTGTGGTCACCTTTGTCATGCTGCTGCCCTCCAAGAGCTTCTGGTACGCTGTGGTCAACGGCGTGGTCTTCAACTGCCTGGCCGTGCTGGCACTCAGCTCGCACCTGCGCACCATGCTCACCGACCCGGTGAGTGAACTGACCACTGCAGGGCCGCGCTCATTAGGGCCCACCGTAACAAAGAAGCGAGGATGCATTGTAATGTTGGGTGACTTGAAGCGAGTGACTTTGAATGGAGGGCAAGACGGACCATACAAGCAGTAAAATAAACAGTCAGAAAGAATGTCATATGAGAGCACTGATGCTCATGGGCACATTATAGGAACCATGTGTTGTCCTATTAGCAATGAAAGAACTGACTTACGAGGAGTTTCCTTGAAGTTTTGAAGGAGTCTGTCCAAACATGTCAGTCTGCCTGTGTCCATTCTGTCCATCCTTGTCTGTTTTTAGGGAGCTGTGCCCAAAGGCAACGCCACCACGAAATACATGGAGAGCCTGAAGCTGAAACCAGGAGAAGTCATCTATAAGTGTCCCAAATGCTGCAGCATCAAACCTGAGAGAGCCCACCACTGCAGGTGAGAAAGAAATGTGTTGTGTCCTTTCTGTATTATGCTTTATGGTATCTAGGGCCAGTTTTTTTTTTCCTGGTCGAGTAACTAGGCAAAATTCTCTATTTAGGCCAATATACCGGGTCCTGTTCATTAGTCCACGCCGTAGTAAAACTTTTGCAATGGAAAACAAAAAGGAACATTTCATATTGGAGCAGTCCAAGTAGTCCCTGTCAGTTTCAGTAAATTTTCTTCCGTTTGGTGCCTAATGACCATGGTTTTGTTTCCTTCTCCTGTAGTATTTGTAAGCGCTGCATCCGTAAGATGGATCACCACTGTCCATGGGTAAACAACTGTGTCGGAGAGAACAACCAGCGCTTCTTTGTCCTCTTCACTGTGAGTTCCATCTCAGATCCACATTGTTTAAGTCCAGGTGCACAATGGAAATGGCGAAATGCATTTCTAGTACATCAGTCAATTAATCAACTAATTATTAACAAAATTATGACTTTCCTTTTTTTTGCGACTGACATCGCTATTGTGTAGTTTTGCATGGAAACAATGGGTTTGACAAAAAAAAAAATGTCATCTTTATTTGTGGCATCTTCTCACCTTGCATATAATAAAAGCCCGTAAACCAACCAGTCCCTGTTAACTGATTGCTACAAGGAAACATTGGTGCTGCTGTGCTTTTTAACTCTCGCCAGATAGGAGAAATCCAATTTGTTATAAGGATAGGCTGTGATCATATAGGCTGTGGTCGTCAGGTGTCTTTTTGTGTCTTTATGCCTATGGCTATTGTCAATGCACAATGAATTGAAAATGAATGTTTTACCATCAATACTACAGTTAAGTCATAATTCCTACTTTTTTTCAGATGTATATAGCGATGATCTCCACCCACGCTCTCACCCTGAGTGGGTACCAGTTCGTAACATGTGTCAAAGTCCAGTGGAGTGGTGAGTGTCATTATATGAGTCGTTGTCTAAATATACTGTTCCTTTTAAATACAACTACATTGACTTCAATGTAGTTGTATCGCGCTCTAGCGACTCCTTGTGGCGGGGACATTGGGGCAGCTGGCTTCCGCATTAAGCGGGCGGGTGTTAAGAAGCGTTGCATGACTCGACCTTCTCATCTCCTGAGCCCGTTGGGGAGTTCCAGCGATGAGAGAAGTTTGTAATTAAAATATTTAAAATAATTATCAAACAATAAGTTGCATTGACTCACTCTGTGTGCAATAATAGGGTTTAACGTGATTTTTGAATGACTACTTCATCTCTGTATACCACACACACAATTATATGTAAGGTCCCTCAGTTGAGTAGTGAATTTCAAGCACAGATTCAACCACAAAGAACAGGGAGCCTTTCCAATGCTTCGCAAAGAAGGGCAACATAAAAAGCACACACTGAATATCCCTTTGAGCATGGTGAAGTTACTAATTAGGCTTTGGATGTTGTATCAACACACCTAGTCACTACAAAGATACAGGCGTCCTTCCTAACTGAGTTGCCGGAGAGGAAGGAAATTTCAACATCACCGAAGGTGATTTTAAAACAGAATTTATTGGCTGTGATAGGAGAAAACTGAGGATGGCTCAACAACATTGTAGTGACTTCACCATACTAACCTCATTGACAGAGTGAAAAGAAGGAAGCCTGTACAGAATAAAAATATTACAAAACATGCATCCTGTTTGCAACAAGGCACTAAAGTAATATGGCAAAAAATGTGGCGAAGAAATTCACTTTTTGTCCTAAATACAAGCGTTAAGTTCGGGGAAAGTCCAACACATCAAAGAGGAGCGCACACTATATTTTCAAGCATGGTGGTGGCTGCATCATGTTATGGGTATGCTTGTCATCGGCAAGTACTGTGAAGTTTTTTTTTCAGGATAAAAAGAATCAGAATGGAGCTAAGCACAGGCAAAATCCTAGAGGAAAACCTGGTTCAGTCTGATTTACACCAGAAACTGGGAGACCAGTTAAACTTTCCGCAAGACAACCTAAAACGCAAGGCTAAATTTACACTGGAGTTTCTTACCAAGACAAGGAATGTTCCTGAGAGGCCTAGTTACAGTTTTGACTTAATTCTACTTGACAATCTATGGCAAGACTTGAAAATGGCTGTCTAGCAATGTACAAACAGCCAACTTTACAGAGTTTGAATAATTTTTAAAAGAATCATGGGCAAGTATTGCACAATCCAGGTGTGCAAAGCTCTTAAGCCTTGTTCACACTGCAGGCCTTAATGCTCAAATCAGTTTTGTTTATCAAATCTGTTTTGGAATACTGACTGTCCAAACAGCAAGTTACAAATGACAATAAGATTTGTGTGTGTTCAGACAGCAGTCATTTGCTGACATGGCTATGCTAGTTTTCATACTAAAGATGCGTACTATTGTTTGTACAGATGAACGTGGCATTTGGAAATTGCTCCCAAGGATGAGCCAGACTTTTGGAGGTCTACAACTTCCAACTTCAACTGTATTCATGTATGTATGTACAGTTGAAGTCGGAAGTTTACATACACTTAGGTTGGAGTCATTAAAACTCCAACTCCAAAAATGTCTTGTTAACAAACTATGGTTTTGGCAAGTGGGTTAGGACATCTACTTTGTGCATGAGACAGGTATTTTTCCAACAATTGTTTACAGACAGATTATTTCACTTATAATTCACTGTATCACAATTCCAGTGGGTCAGAAGTTTACATACACTAAGTTGACTGTGCCTTTAAACAGCTTGGAAAATTCCAGAAAATGATGTCATGGCTTTAGAAGCTTCTGATAGGCTAATTGTCATCATTTGAGTCAATTGGAGATGTACCTGTGGATGTATTTCAAGGCCTACCTTCAAACTCAGTGCCTCTTTGCTTGACATCATGGGAAAATCGAAAGAAATCAGCCAAGACCTTAGGAAAAGAAATTGTAGACCTCCACAAGTGTGGTTCATCCTTGGGTGCAATTTCCAAATGCCTGAAGGTACCACATTCATCTGTACAAACAATAGTACGCAAGTATAAACACCATGGGACCACGCAGCCGTCATACCGCTCAGGAAGAAGACGCGTTCTGTCTCCTAGAGAACAACAGCAAAGGACCTTGTGAAGTTTCTAGAGGAAACAGGTACAAAAGTATCTATATCCACAGTAAAATGAACCCTATATCGACATAACCTGAAGGCCGCTCAGCAAGGAAGAAGCCACTGCTCCAAAACCGCCATAAAAAAGCCAGACTATGGTTTGCAGCTGCACATGGGGACAAAGATTATACTTTTTGGAGAAATGTCCTCTAGTCTGATGAAACAAAAATAGAACTGTTTGGCCATAATGACCATCGTTTATGTTTGGAGGAAAAAGGGGGAGGCTTGCAAGCCGAAAAACACCATCCCAACCATGAAGCATGAGGGTGGCAGCATCATGTTGTGGGGGTGCTTTGCTGCAGGAGGGTCTGGTGCACTTCACAAAATAGATGGCATCATGTGGAATTGAAAATGATGTGGATATATTGACGCGACATTTCAAGACATCAGTCAGGAAGTTAAAGCTTGGTCGCAAATGGGTATTCCAAATGGACAATGACCCCAAGAATACTTCCACAGTTGTGGCAAAATGGCTTAAGGACAACAAAGTCAAGGTATTGGAGTGGCCATCACAAAGCCCTGACCTCAATCCTATTGAAAATTTGTGGGCAGAACTGAAAAAGCGTGTGCGAGCAAGGAGGCCTACAAACCTGACTCAGTTACACTAACTCTGTCAGGAGGAATGGCCCAAAATTCACCCAACTTATTGTGGGAAGCTTGTGGAAGGCTACCCAAAACGTTTGACCCAAGTTAAACAATTTGAAGGCAATGCTACCAAATACTAATTGAGTGTATGTAAACTTCTGACCCACTGGGAATATGAAAGAAATTAAAGCTGAAATAAATCATTCTCTCTAGTATTATTCTGACATTTCACATTCTTAAAATATAGTGGTGATCCTAACTGACCTAAGACAGGGCATTTTTACTAGGATTAAATGTCAGGATTTGTGAAAAACAGAGTTTAAATGTATTTGGCCAAGGTGTATGTAAACTTCCAACTTCAACTGTATGTCTAACTTTTTTTTATTTTTTATGTAATAATATATATACATCGTATTTTGTGTAGATCGTTGACAAAAAAAATTCAATTTCATCCATTTTAATCCCACTTTGTAACAGAATAAAATGTGAAGAAATCCAAGGGGCTGAATATTTATGATCAGCATTGTAAGGTTGTTTGACTCAATTGTTTGTAAACAAAGTCTTTGTTCATAAAATGTTACAGCTTTAAAATATGCTTAAAATGACCATTTTAATTTGGTGGACTATCATTCTTTGCATCCATAGCTCCATCTATGAATTTGATAGGGGTTATTTTTCCTTTTGCCCCCACCCCTCAGCTTTATCGCAAACCAAGTGGCGGGGCAGCCGTTTTGTTGATTTTCAAATTCAGGGTCGCAGCTTCAAATATAACTACATTGAGGTCAGTGTTGATGTCATTATGCTGGATGATGTTTCTGCCCCTCCAGAGTGCAGTGACTTTTCCCCTCCGGTGACGGTGATGCTGATGATCTTCCTCTGCCTTGAGGGCCTCCTCTTCCTCAGCTTCACAGCTATCATGTTTGGCACTCAGGTCCACTCCATCTGCAACGATGAGACAGTGAGGAGATTAACAGTATATGCCACTTAGCAGACATTTTTTTAAATATTTTTTATCCTAAGTAAGTTTCTGCACGGTGATTGCATACATTTTGAATTTGTGTTATGTGATTTATTGTGGGAATTGAACACACAACCTTTAGATATACAATGTAGATTAGATAGAGTATTGTGCATGATTTAAGAATTGTTTCCATGTTACACATTACATTCTCAGGTCCACTCCATCTGCAACAAGACGGTGAGGAGCCAAACTACATAGACAAACCATAGATAGACATGCAGGGCTTATTCAGTAGGGCAAAGGCATTACAGAACGCCATTCTACATTGACCATTTCTATCAACAATAAGATTCTGCCCCTCTGAACAAGCACATGGCCATGGTAGTGAAGTCTCATTTGTCAATAGAATCAGGAGGGAAATGGGGCCTATTTACAAATGAGACATCAGCCTCCTTCAGAAAATTGTTAATAATTTAAGAAAGAAGAAACTTAGTGATGTTGATGAGACTCGTGACCTATGACAGGCTAATTTACCATTGTGGTTATTTGACCATTAGCTCAACTTTTATTGAATTCTCACCTTTTGTTGCCGTTTACCCCTCTGTGTGTGTGTGTGTGTGTGTGTGTGTGCGCGTGTTACTAGGAGATTGAGCGTCTGAAGAATGAGAAGCCCACGTGGGAGAGGCAAGTTCGCTGGGAGGGCATGAGGAGCGTGTTTGGGGGCCAGCCGTCCCTGCTGTGGATCAACCCGTTTGCCGGTCTCCGACTGCGTCGGCTACTCACTACTAGCTCCCGGAAAGCCGGCGCCGAGTTCTCAGTCTGACCTCTCACATTATGAGCAGCTTCGTACAGGAACTGTCTGGAACAATCTTTGGAACCGGTCTCTGACACCAGGGTCCTGTTCATTTAGGCATCAAACAGAAGAAAACGGACTGAAACAGGAAAGGGCCTATGCAGACTTGTCCAATAAGAAACGTACATTTTTGTTTTATTTTGCTAAATATTTTCCATTGCGTGCCCTAATGAACACGACCCAGCTATCAGGAAGACTCAAGTTCTATACAACCGCGTGGACAATGGTGCTTCTGACCATCACGTCTACAAGTAGCTGACATGGAGCAGGAATCAAAAGATCAAGAGACCCATTGAAACCTGTTTTAAAGATCAAATGAAAGTGCGCTATAGTCCTAAAACAGACTGAAACACAACATACTACACAGTAAACATTTACTAAATTGCCGCCTAAAGGGAGGATCCACTGTATCTCAGAGGACTGTTCCGTTGTTTAGTTATTGACTTCCTTTTAAAGACACTTGTTGTTTTCTGCTCTTCCTCACTCTGGAAGGGGGGGGTGTGTGTGAGTGAGTAAAGCCTAATTTATACCTCACGTACATACGCAACGCAAGAACTCAATTAGCTACTCAAAATGACAATCTTGTACTTGTATCGAGTTACAAATTGCTGGGCTGCACACGTCTGCGTATTTTGACTACAGAACTATGCAGGGTTGCCATTTTACGTAGCTAATTGGAGATCTTGCATCCATATGTAGGGTATAAATTAGGCTTAAGTGTCCTTGCCTGGCCGTAGATAGCTGCACCTCTGGGAAAAACAATGCGCTGGAATTGGTGTTAACCACTACTATAACCATATCATACTTTTTTATGAAAACAGTATATTGCTGGATATATTGCTGGATATATTGCTGGTGAATCCTGTTGTTTTTGCATACCAAAAAAAGTGTTTACCACTTGTAGGAGTTCGATGAGTTGGGGTGGGGAAGGAGGCATATGAAATATGAATAATTGATGCCAGCAAGATGGTAGAGAACTACTATAATCAGCAGTTTGAATTCTGCATGAGGCAATCACATCAACTTTTACTAATGTGTCTGACAAATTTGCTGTGAAGTTGACCATTTTTAAAGGCATAGGAACTGGTTATTCATTAGCCGAAAGTTAGCATCGTGGTTATTTGAATAGGAAGTAAGAAGACTATGATAATTTTTTTAACTGTGCTCTAATTTAAAGGTAAACTCAGTGTTGCACGAAGTTAACAGCGATTACTGGGCCATTTTCCGCAACAACTAAGAGCGTTGAAGCACGAGGCTAAACTTTTCTGCTGTTTTGGTGCCGTCGTAGCTACCACTTTAGCAGCGTGAAGCACACCCGTGCATATTGGCAGATACTCTGTGAGAGCCAAGTCTTGCATCACACTCATCTCAATGTCTGCGGTGCTGGTCGTGGCAACGTCATAACGCTGAGTCTACCTTTTTCAAATTGTAATTTGTGTGTAATGGACTATATGACTCCAGCAGAGTCAACGGTTATCTCAAACAGTCAAATGCTTACATGGTACTGTATGGTATTTACTTTTATCAAGTCTAAATACAGTACTTTACACAACCTTATGAGCTTTCACACAAAAGTATGTGCATGTGCTTCCCTCAAGTATTCCATGCTATACACTCCTATGTTATACTCTCGTATGTATACAGGGGAAGTTCCTATCATACTGATCTTAAAATAATTCTGATTAACCATTTATCATTTTTTAATTTGATATTTGATGGACTGGATAATGTAATGTATGAGGACTCCGCTGTTTTTAAATGCTCTTGTTATGAGATTATACAGTATGTTATGTACTTCTGTTTTGAACCCTTTCATGCTAACTTTTACCGGGCTCCCATTTAAATGAACTTCATTTCTACCTCTCAAATCCTGATTTCTTTGTCAATATTACTGACTGTATAGAAGATAGCAGCACTTCAAAAAGCCCACTTGGAACTGGTGAATGATTTGCTGTACACAGAAAGCCGTATGTGAAGCACTGGTTCCAATTCGCTCCCTTCCCCTTCCTGTAGCCCTTTGATGTTGGCAGATCTCTAAGGTGGAAGCAATATAATGGAAGCTTCACCTTTTACACTGCTTATACCTGTCCAGACCCTTCAGATCCGCAAACGCTAAAGGGTCATGGCTGAGGGGAAAGGCTAGGGAGGGAACTGGGACCAGCTTAGTCGACGCCATATGTGAAGGGACCTGTATTTTCTCATACCACACAACTCCAACCATCATAGGGAGTAGGAGGAAGTTGCCCCTAGATGCTGACCTTGGGCCAGTTTTGCACTTCCCCCACTATTGGTTTAGTGTATAAAGGGGGGGGGGGGGGGGGGGGGCAGATCCTAGATCTGTACCTTGGGGAAACTTCACCCCGGAGCCCACCTTTTTAGTGAAGCAGACGTATGGGTTGTAGTTAATCATTTCTTGTCCCACAAGCCACGACACATCCACACTGGCAGACAGTAGCAACCTGCACGTCATTGCTATTAAAACGTATCCTTTCAAGAGGACCAGCCATGTTATGTGGGGTATCCTTAGTTGTGCTCCTGGCTCTATTGGGTTTGGGGGGTCAGGGTTTGGGTGATCCCTTGGCGGGCCCCCATCCGGGCCTACCAGCGGACAAGGACTTGTTCTGGGGAGCGGACCAGTATGACTTTGCTGTCGTGCTGCGTGCCTCCGGACTGGAGTGCTTCTGGCACTTTGCACATCAAGGGGAGCGCTTCTACTTGACTTTTATGGTAAGACGTTATTCTAGTTTAGTAGTACAATAACAGGATATATTTTTATTGTGCAACATATTTATCTTGTAAAGTTATGCCTACTAATTACTGCCTGGCTTGGCCTGAACGTTTTATTAAAAGGCTTAAAATGTAGAATATTCAGATAAAAAGTCAATCTGTTCAGGGCTTACTCCGTTGTCATTTACTGAGGCGGTCTACAGAGCCCCCAACATATGGTTCGCAGCACATGGTCGTCCTATAAGACAGTGAACGAGATCCATCTGTCTGCGTTTAGGTCCAGTGGGTCACTGGTGTTGGCAACGACAGACACTTATCCGTCACTGTCAACTCTCCTAAAGGCTTGCTGTTGTCCAAAATTGACGAAGCTACGGGTCAAATCAACTTTGTTGCCGAGGAGACCGGTACATTGTTCCTCCTTTTGAACGTGCACACACACACACACACGAGGCGCATGACAGAAAATGTAGTACACCATTTGAAATGTGGTGGAAGTATGTAACTTTTATTTTTATTTTGAATTCTAGGTTTCTATCAAATGTGCTTCAGCAACTTCCACAACCGATTTGGCAGCATGCAGGTCTTCCTCAACTTTGGAGTGTACTACGACGGTTCTGATGACCAACAGAAACAGAAGGAGGAGAAGAAGAAAGTCCAAAAAGACCTGAACAACACTCTGTCCACCATAGAGGTAATGCTCTATTTGGGGTTTGACTGCATGTACGATCCAATATGTTACGATAACTTTTGTCCATTTACATGGAAATGAATGAGGTCAGTGTACACATGCAATAAAATCTTATTGTCCGATATCACGTATCATATATTGCGAGGTTTAAAGAAGAGCATGGGGAGCTCTGCCTAACATGCAGGTTCTTAAAGTGATGCTCCAGAACTTTGTAATCATTTCAGCCAGTAGTTTTGAAAGTGGTGCTCACGAGCCAAAACAGGTCCCCGTTTTTTGTGTACTACATAATCCAATTCGTACAATATGTTACAAATGCTGTGCTTAAAAGTTTGGGTTAAGTGGCAAAATCAGGGTCAGCAACAACTTGCAAGTTTACACATTGTATTTTCTCCTTCTCCACCAACCTCAGACTTGTCGCTTTTAAGCCTGGTCAAAGGACAAGGAACACACAGGAGAACGCCATGAACTATACAAACAAAAACCAGGTTTTAGTGCAGGTTCGAGAGAAGCACTACCTGAACATTAATTCAACTTCAAATCAAGATGAATCAAATATATTCTCCCAACTTAGACAGCAACACCTCAAACAAAAAAAGACGGTATTTAAAGAAACAGCCAATGAAATTACAGGATCAATCAAGAAGGCAGATGCATGCATGATAAACAATGGAGGCTAATTGTCACACCTGTGACAAACTTGCCCACAAAAAAAATTACGTTTCCACACATTTTTTTGTAAATATAAATTTAGGGCAATTAAGTACAAAACAATTGGCTGAAGTTCTTACTCAAAATCACATTTAAATCAGTCAGTTTCTTTCAAATGTCCCCTTTTTAAATTCGTTATGGTTCAGTCAGTAACAGGCTCATTCTTCACTCTCTGCCCCTTATGTGATTGGGAGTGCTGCAACACCCCTCCATGTGTTGTCTGAGACCTTGGGTGCATGGCTTTAGCTCCACTTGCTCACTTTTCCTTGGCCCAGCCTCCAGGCCACTCCTCTTACAGACCCGACTCCAGAACACGGTGGCTGCGTTCAGTACGTTTTTACGTTACGGTGCTGTACTGAATAACCGGTTGAAATTGCGATTAGTATACCTGTATAATCATATTGTTGACCTATTATGTGGTCTGAACGTATTGAAGAGGTGTACCATCAGATTTGAATCATTTACACAGATTGACAATAAAGTCTCAGAATTCAAAGATCAGCGCAATATAAGAAATACAGTAACGCTTAAAATTTCACAAATCTTAACATAAACAATTAATCAAATTTACCCCAGAGTTGATATATAAACCAAATACTTTAAGTAATGACTGCTGCATTCCAAGAACCAACCTACAGCACTAGACCAAATTTTACTTGAGTCATCCATCTTGTGGTATTGAGAGAAACATGGTAATGCTTTCACTGATTGTACACAAAGGAAGATATTTCTTACATGATGGTGCTTGCTTTGTTATCCAACTGACCTTGTGTCCTTTGTCATCATTCCTGCTGTTGTTTGGGATGTCAGTTCTTGCAACTGGGGTGGGGGCAGTAATAAATAAGGTAATGGGTCAGGCCATAGGTTAGATTTCAATTATAAAGTCAATCTCAATGTGACATGGATTTAAAAGGAATAGTGCCAAGACTGGTGCAACAAAAATATGATGGAAGAAACTCACCCATGTTTACACCAAACAGATGCGTTTTAACTTTAGTAGTACAGGTACGAAGAATCAGGTTAGCTACCAAGACAATCTTTCCCCGCTAGCTATTGATAGACGAGCTATCTCCTGAATCGTTACCATATCCTGGCCGCATTTACCCGGCAGATTAACTCCCCCAAAAGCTTAAAAACCAAGCTTTTGGGGTTACACATTTTTTTTTGGTAATCATTTTATTTCAGTTTATTAAATAGTTTCCATGATCTGTTGTATCTTACCATAATAACTTGCCCATAGGGCCCCTGTTTAAGCTCTGAGTGGTTGCAAAGGGCGGAGGGAGCAACCAATTCCACCAGCCTGAGGCCTCAACAACCTGTAGGGCGACAACATGCAGTAGACTGCCCAGGGGTTATACAGTTCAATATTATGCCACTCATTGAGTCCCAAACCCTGCCGACTGCTGCTAAATGTGACACCCTGGCCGAGAGGGCTGTGACTAAACTCAGTTCAGTACCATAGATCCGCCTACACCACAAGGCAGGTTGTAGTTCACCACATTACTCAATGAATGTATTCGGCCTATCTCCAGCATTAATCATGTCAGTTGGTGTTAAATAATAAAAACGTTTTAACACTACTCTCCAAACCACTTTTAGGAGACTTCCCATCGCGTGGAGGGCTACGTCTTCCACATGTTTCGACATTACAACTTTGGCCGCATGCGGAAAGGCGCCGACTACTACCTCCTCCTCTCCAACTCTAAATACATCACCTGGTGGTCTGCGGTCCAGAGTGTGGTCATCGTCATGGCGGGCTACCTGCAACTCTTCTTCCTCAAGAGGCTCTTCAACACCAAGCCCACTACAGAAGCACCAGAGAAACCTCGCTGCTGAGTCCATGGATGGTTTTAGTATTCAGTGCCCTCATGCGCCCTGGTTGGGCTGAATTCCATTTTAATTCAGTCAACCAGTAACAACGCCGTCAACAATTAGGGCCGGCAATTCAATCCGATCGCCCCTTTTCGGCTATGCACCTTTTAAAGGCAATGTTCCTGCATTTGTGGAGACCGCATTCACGGTAAATGCTGCATATGTTGGCTCAATCTCTAATGACCTTTTGAATTTCAAGTGCGCTATTACGCGGATCGACCACTGATCGGATAAAAATCCCAGCCTTAAATTCCATTCCATTTGACTGAATTAAAATCGAATTGACCCCGGCCCTGTTGTTAATGTAAGTGTTACTAATGGGATCTGCTCCTTATACATCTATGTTGGAATTGATTAAAGTCTCACGTTTTGACAAATGTCATTCCAGTGCATATATTTGGTGTGGATTTGAGTTTTTTTTGTTTCTGTGTTCTGACTCTGATGTTTAGCAGCACGTTACCGTTGAGCACCTTTTTATTTTACACAATTAGGTCGTGTTCATTAGGGGACAAGCTTAATTATTAACATTACGCAATGGAAAATTAAAATAAGCATTTCTTATTTGGACTGGTCCAGGTAGTTCCTCCCTGTTTTACGCAGTTTTCTTCTGTTTGGTGCCTAATGAACACAACTGTGGTTAATCATTCTCCTGGGCGTGATACAGTATTGTATAGTATAGTCTACCACTCCCAAACAGTATGAGTTTTGTGAGTGTATGAATGCAGACCATGCAAGTTGAGGTGTGGTACTCTGTTCTCGTCATACTCCTTATGGGGCATGGGGGCGGCGGACAAAAGACAGAGCCCCGCTTAGGCCTGAAAGACCACAACCTGTTCCGAGGGTCCGATCGATATGACTTTGCCATCGTGGTGCCAGCCTCGGGGCTAGAGTGCTTTTGGCACTTTGCACACCAGAGTGGGAACTTCTACCTAACCTACATGGTAAGTGCATTTTACAGTTTTCTTTTATTTAACATTTTATTGGGCAAGTCAGTTAAGAACAAATTATTTTTTACAATGACGGCCTACCCCGGCCAAACCCGGACGGCGCTGGGCCGATTGTGCACCGCCCTATGGGACTCCCAATTATGGCCGGTTGTGATACAGCCTGGAATCAAACCAGGGTCTGTTATGACTCCTTTAGCACTAAGATGCAGTGCCATAGACCGTTGATCCACTCGGGAGCCCAAAGTTACATACTGTCTTAACCCAACATCTAGCGACCTCATCAAGAGGTTGGGGGAACAGCTTGTGTTGGGTTGACAATTACAAGGTCCCAAGTTCAAACCCCTTTTCGGGACTACTCCCTGCCTTTGCTAAATGATCTGCGCAGTATTGTGCCAATAAAATGTGCTACAATAATATTGTTTGAAGATGGCTTGTTCCTATACTCTTCATCAACTAAAAGTTATCTTATAATAATACCCCAGTAACTTTATGGAACCTGGCTTGTATTGCATGACCTTGGACTTATCAGCCAGCTAGACATTTTACTCCTTATCTTCTTATCTTTGCTTAGCTTCAACGTAGAACTAAGATAACTGAATGGAAGACTAAAAATACATTTTGTGATAAAATGGTAGCTGTGTGTGTGTTTAACAGTAGCTTTACCAAGATCAAGTAGTGCATAAATAACACTTTATCAAGGGACATCAGGTAATTATGGCTGTGCAATGTTCCATGTGTGTGTGCAGGTCCAGTGGGTGACAGGACTAGCCAGTGACAACCATCTTTACGTGACCGTCATTTCCCCAGAAGGGGCCCTCATGGCCTCAACAGACAACACCATTGGTGAAATCAACTTCCAAACTGAAGTGACCGGTAAAGTCACAGACATCTGTGAACTTTCATTTGTATTATGTTCATAAGTTAATTGTCATGTTGATGAGAATCAACCGTTTGCTATCTCTAGGTTTTTATCAGATGTGCTTGGGGAACTATAAGAACCACTTTGGTGGCGTCCGAGTCTTTCTCAACTTCGGCGTGTACTATGAGGGTGCTGAGGAGATGCAGCGAGAGACAAAGGAAGGAGAAAAAGTCCTCAACAACACTCTGTCCAACATTGAGGTACATGATGTCCCTGCACTAGAGGGTTCTGGACTTTCCCAATTAATCTGAAGGATATTTCTGATGAGTTTGTCTGCACAAAAATATTTACACTACTCGTGTGGTGTCTCCACAGTGCTTGTGTAAACATTCTGTTGTGCAGACAATTACTGAAAAATATAATGCATCATGTTGGTGCTGACATCTTCAGGACAGGAATACCGGTTTACTTAACGGAGGAATAAACACACATGTTCATCATTGGTGTTTTTAACCAGAACGGGGGAAAATGCACTTTATTTATTTTCGCACAAACATTGTGTCCAATGCATTTTACATCAGTTGTACAACCGGAGCGAACACTGAGCCATTATGGCTTATAGTTGATAATGTCAATTTGAACAGATTAGAAAACATGTCATCAATTATGTCTAACCTTTTTCTAGGAGAGTACCAACAAGATACAAGGTCACATTTTACACATGTGGCGGCACTACAACTACGCTCGCATGAGGAGAGGTGCGGACCATTACATTCTCCTCTTCAACTACAACTATGTCACCTGGTGGTCTGCGGTCCAGAGTGTGGTCATCGTCATGGTGGGCTACCTGCAGCTCTTCTTCCTCAAGAGGCTTTTCCACACAGACACCCATAGACCCCACTGTTGATGAATGATGGCTCGTAAAATGTCACTCACTGCTTGTGTTGCTTTGCGGATCGTGTTTGTTCAACGTTAAAGGGATAGTTCATCCAAATTACAAACTTAAATTGCCCAAGTTAGCATGCTTTACATTTCCTGCACAAATCCCCCCCCAAAATAAAATGAGCTAGTATTTCAGACACTATGGGGTGATGAATAGCCATAATATATGTGTGCAAAGTCCATGTTCACAACCTCTTTTCAAGATGGCGGCAGGAGCAATTTAGTATCCAAGACGCATATATAAAAACTGCACTGAAAAAAAGTGGTTGTGTTTATTAAGGTCTTAGGTAACATTAGAATACAGATTTTTTTTTTTAAAGAACACAGCATTTTCATTAGTTTGTTACTGTAGGCAATGGTTAAGCCACCCTGATAGGTATACTGTGATTTGAAGCTAGATCTACTTAGAGTTTTCTAAAGCTATCCAGCTTCAGTCAGCTGGCAATTCCATCTCAGGCTTCATCCTCAGGCTTGAAACGGCGTGTGAGTGTCTCACGGGGCTAAGTCGACGAACTGTTCATATTGAGACAATGCTGAAACATCAATAAATGCGGGGTGCCACATTTTCATTTGTGCCGAAATCAAAAATCGATGAAAAGTTATCTTGTAAATTCAGCAGCCTGTGGTGTGAAATATGCTTGTTGAATTGGCATCTTTAGTTTATTACTTATCGTTAATGGCTTCTTTGGTGTGATATCTCGTACTGCTAGTGAAGTTACTAGCTAGCAAGTTAGCATAAACTAGCGCTACTAGACTAGTCATTGTCTAAACACCCTCATTAACACAAAGGGGTACCTAGCCCCCAGAGAGGAGGGGGGTTGCCCCCAACACACTCATCCAACATATTACTACTTTACTCAAAAATGAACTGCGTTTTTCTCTAAACAAGTGGATTATTTTTCTTATATTCCCTACGTGTATATTTAAATGACAATTATTGATCTAACTTCATTGGAATATATCTACAACATTTTTCAGTAGTAAATGAGCACTCAGCATGTGAGACCAAAACATTGACAGCAAGGAGGAAAGCAGCAACACATACCGGCTATAACTTGAATTGAAAGTTTTATTTTGCCTCAAATTCCCGCCGTAGAAGAGACAGTCCATATTCTGCTCCCCAGTCTCTTTTCATCTGTTTATGCACATAATAATGTACACGCATTTTCTTCCTCCGACAACTGAAAAACGCAGGGCAGGATCAACTAGGGAATAATCGCGTAATGTGAGCGCCCACGTCCTGGGGTTGAGAATGGACGGAATTAAAGATTTGTGACAAGGAAATCAGGAAATGTGAGCACGTCAAAATTGTTACGATTGTGTAATGTATGACCAGCATAAGTAGCTTTAGGAATAGGGTTATCTACCCCTGCTGTGGGCTATATGCAAAACAACAAAAAACGCAACAATTCAAGAGTTGAATCCATCAAAATGTCATTTTGTAAAGAAACATTTCAGAGGAACAGAATAGCCTATTTTAAGTTGTGTTACTAAGCTTTGCTAGCCTGAACAATGCTGCTGCGAGTGATCACATGGACGCATGGAACAGCGGTTATTCTTGGAAAAAAAGTGATATTTTGAAAAAGAGCTCACCTCTTGAATTTTTGTTATTTAAAATGTGTTTTAGAAACTACAGAATCTGCCCTTTCTGATACTATATAGAAATCAAAATGTCTTACCTGCATGTGACTGTGGGAGGATTTGGAAAAGTGACTTTTTGGCGCTCTGTTTCCTTGCCTCTGTCAATTCGAAGCTGTGCCCGTCTCTTCATGTACAAATTGGTCATTGTGACCCATCAGACTATTGTCAATTTAATCTCGTCTTTTGTCTAACTATTATATGTGTAAAATGAATTTCTATATAGTCTCGGTGGAGTTTCGATGGGCCATGACAGGCTGACTGGCAGTGGATGAGGGGCATGGGGAGGAGGGGGTGTCCTCTTAAAACAGTTTATAACAAATTCTGTTTGATATTAATTCACATAATGCTCTCTGCTTCTTAGTTGAGAACCTCCAATAAACTTTCAGTGGTGGAAAAAGTACCTGATTGTCATAGTATAAGTAAAGATACCTTAATAGAAAATGACTCAAGTAAAAGTCACCCAGTAAAATACTACTTGAGTAAAACTCTGAAAGTTTTTGGTTTTAAAATATACTTAAGTATCAAAAGTAAAAGTATAAATAATTTCAAACTCCTTACATTAAGCAAATCAGACGGCAAGTTGTAAGTGTGTGTGTGTGTGTGTGTGTGTATATATTTATTTATTTATTTACGGATTGCCAGGGGCACACTCCAATACTCAGACATAATTTACAAACAAAGCATTTGTATTTAGTGAGTCCACCAGATCAGATGCAATAGGGATGACCAGGGATTTTCTCTTTTAAGTTTGTGAATTGGACAATTTTCTTGTCCTGCTAAGCATTCAAAATGTAACGAGTACTTTTGGGTGTCAAGGAAAATTTATGGAGTAAAAAGTACATACTTTTCTTCAGGAATGTAGTGAAGTAAAATTTGTCAAACATATAAATAATAAAGTACAGATACCCCAAGAAACTACTTAAGTAGTACTTAAATACAAATTCTACCATTTCCCAGAATTTTACTAAAATTATATACGGACATGAAAACAAAGCAGTAGAATGCAGCACATGTCCATTAATTTAAAACATGTTGTATAGCCTATTCAGTGTCATGAGTTAGGTAGATCATATCAACTCTCAAGCTACTCCTGGATGGATATGGGGCTGAGGACAGCGTCTCCTTCACACTGCACATCTTGGGAGAAAGAAAAGTAAACTAATGGGAATAGAATGATCATATAAAGCACATTTTTACATTACCAATGCTTTTGAATGTGCAAAACGAATTCCCTCAAGGGGCAAGTTCTTACGTCAAATTAAATTATGGACAGCACACATCACACAGTTGAGGAGCACAGGGTCAAGTTGCAGTGCCAACTTCCAGTGCAAGTTGTGGGTTAAGTGCCTTGCTTAAGGGCACAATGGTAAGGGTTGTTAGGATATGAGCCCAGCAGCCCTCCACTTGCCAGATCAATTGTGTTGAAGAACCTTTTAATAAAGCTAAAATGTTGAGCCAGTGAATTTGAAAACTCAAGTCATACCTGAGCCAGCATTCTGCTGTTGGAATCTGAAGGCCCCCAGCTGGATTTTAAGCTTGTGGTCCTGGGAGTGAGGCAGGAACTGGAAGCTAGAGCCTGTCAACACAGCATCAACCAGACACCTGAAGAACCAGGCACCATTGGAAAACATTACAGTTCACACAAGGAGAACAATGTGCAGTGCACACTTTCCAATTGGTCCATTAACCCCCTAGAGTTTAAGTGGGTGATATTTTCAAATCTAACATATGGAACTATTTTAAGATACTGTAGCTTAACATGATCGTCTAGCTAACATGTGTCCGGGAAACCAGCCTTTAGATTTAGAAGACTTAAAACAAACATTTAGATTTGAACATGCATAGGCTACCTCCAGCTTCCTGCCGCATCCATGCAGCTCAGACTCAAAGATCAGCCTCTGGGCATCGGCATACTCCCCAGCTGCAGCACAGCCCCCCAGGTAGTCTGATTAATCAGGGTGTAATACAATATTAATTGTTATAGACAGCCTGCTACATTTAGCAAACTTTCCTTACAAGCCAGAATGTTGAATACAAATCACATTTAAACGTACAATAGCTATTGACGGTATTCTCTCGTCAATAGCTATTGAACTAAGCTTGCCATGACAATGAAAATGGTATATTCGGAATCGGGAGAATGGAGAACAGTCAGCACTTGTGTGAATGTTTTTAGTCGGATTTCAAATCTTCTTGCCTGAGTCAGAATATACCATTGTCATGGCATGTTTGGTTCAATAGCTATTGATGAGAGAAAACCGAATATCCAATTTAAAATAAACTTTACCTCAGTGCCAATCCGAACCATATACCTACTGGCTCTCTAAAGGTTGGGTAAACAATACTTTTCTGAGGATATTTTGTCTCAAGCAGCTAAAGGACAAACTGCACAGGCAACCGGTAGAGTACGTTTAAATGTACATTCTGGCTTGTAAGGAACATTTACACAATTTTGCAGGTATTTGTTTCAGGCTGTATATACACTACTATATTTTCCAAAAGTATGTGGACACCTGCTCAAATATCTAATTCCAAAATCATGGGCTTTATTACGGAGTTGGTCCCCCCTACGCTGCTATAACAGCCTCTATTCTTCTGGGAAGGCTTTCCACTAGATGTTGGAACATTGCTGTTGGGACTTGCTTCCATTCAGCCACAAGAGCATTAGTAAGGTTTGACAGTGATGTTGGGCGATTAGGCCTGGTTCACAGTCGGCGTTCCAATTCATCCCAAAGGTGTTCGATGGGGTTGAGGACAGGGCTCTGTGCCAGCCAGCCAATTTCTGCCACACCGATCTCGAAAAACTATTTCTGTATGGACCTCGTTTTGTGCACAAATCAAATCAAATCAAATTTATTTATATAGCCCTTCGTACATCAGCTGAAATCTCAAAGTGCTGTACAGAAACCCAGCCTAAAACCCCAAACAGCAAGCAATGCATGTGAAAGAAGCACGGTGGCTGGGAAAAACTCCCTAGGAAAAACTCCTGAGAAAGGCCAAAAACCTAGGAAGAAACCTAGAGAGGAACCAGGCTATGAGGGGTGGTCAGTCCTCTTCTGGCTGTGCCGGGTGGATATTATAACAGAACATGGTCAAGATGTTAAAATGTTCGTAAATGACCAGCATGGTCAAATAATAATAATCATAGTAATTGTCGAGGGTGCAACAAGCACGTCCGGTGAACAGGTCAGGGTTCCGTAGCCGCAGGCAGAACAGTTGAAACTGGAGCAGCAGCATGGCCAGGTGGACTGGGGACAGCAAGGAGTCATCATGCCAGGTAGTCCTAGGGCTCAGGTCCTCCGAGAGAAAGAAAGAAAGAAAGAAAGAAAGAGAGAATTAGAGAGAGCATATTTACATTCACACAGGACACCGGATAAGACAAGAGAATACTCCAGATGTAACAGACTGACCCTAGCCCCCCGACACATAAACTACTGCAGCATAAATACTGGAGGCTGAGACAGGAGGGATCAGAAGACACTGTGGCCCCATCCGATGATACCCCCGGACAGGGCCAAACAGGCAGGATATAACCCCACCCACTTTGCCAAAGCACAGCCCCCACACCACTAGAGGGATATCTACAACCACCAACTTACCGTCCGAAGACAAGGCCGAGTATAGCCCACAAAGATGTCCGCCACGGCACAACCCAAGGGGGGGGGCGCCAACCCAGACAGGAAGACCACGTCAGTGGCTCAACCTACTCAAGTGACGCACCCCTCCCATGGACGGCATGGAAGAACACCAGTAAGTCAGTGACTCAGCCCCTGTAAAAGGGTTAGAGGCAGAGAATCCCAGTGGGAAGAGGGGAACCGACAAGGCAGAGACAGCAAGGGCGGTTCGTTGCTCCAGCCTTTCCGTTCACCTTCACACTCCTGGGCCAGACTATACTTAATCATAGGACCTACTGAAGAGATAAGTCTTCAGTAAAGACTTAAAGGTTGAGACTGAGTCTGCGTCTCTCACATGGGTAGGCAGACCATTCCATAAAAATGGAGCTCTATAGGAGAAAGCCCTACCTCCAGCCGTTTGCTTAGAAATTCTAGGGACAATTAGGAGGCCTGCGTCTTGTGACCGTAGCGTACATGTAGGTATGTACGGCAGGACCAAATCGGAAAGATAGGTAGGAGCAAGCCCATGTAATGCTTTGTAGGTTAGCAGTAAAACCTTGAAATCAGCCCTTGCCTTAACAGGAAGCCAGTGTAGGGAAGCTAGCACTGGAGTAATATGATCAAATTTTTTGGTTCTAGTCAGGATTCTAGCAGCCGTATTTAGCACTAACTGAAGTTTGTTTAGTGCTTTATCCGGGTAGCCGGAAAGTAGAGCATAGCAGTAGTCGAGCCTAGAAGTAACAAAAGCATGGATTAATTTTTCTGCGTCATTTTTGGACAGAAAGTTTCTGATTTTTGCAATGTTACGTAGATGGAAAAAAGCTGTCCTTGAAGCAGTCTTGATATGTTCTTCAAAAGAGAGATCAGGGTCCAGAGTAACGCCGAGGTCCTTCACAGTTTTATTTGAGACGACTGTACAACCATCCAGATTAATTGTCAGATTCAACAGAAGATCTCTTTGTTTCTTGGGACCTAGGACAAGCATCTCTGTTTTGTCCGAGTTTAAAAGTAGAAAATTTGCAGCCATCCACTTCCTTATGTCTGAAACACAGGCTTCTAGCGAGGGCAATTTTGGGGCTTCACCATGTTTCATTGAAATGTACAGCTGTGTGTCGTCCGCATAGCAGTGAAATTTAACATTATGTTTTCGAATGACATCCCCAAGAGGTAAAATATATAGTGAAAACAATAGTGGTCCTAGAACGGAACCTTGAGGAACACCGAAATTTACAATTGATTTGTCAGAGGACGAACCATTCACAGAGACAAACTGATATCTTTCCGACAGATAAGATCTAAACCAGGCCAGAACTTGTCCATGTAGACCAATTTGGGTTTCCAATCTCTCCAAAAGAATGTGGAGAGATTGGGGCTGTCATGCTAAAACAGGAAAGGGCCTTCCCCAAATTGTTGCCTCAAACTTGGAAGCACAGAATTGTCTAGAATGTCATTGTATGCTGTAGTGTTAAGATTTTCACTCACTGGAACTAAGGGGCCTAGCCCAAACCATGAAAAAAGCCCCAGACCATTATTCCTCCTCCACCAAACTTTACAGTTGGCACTATGCATTGGGGCAGGTAGCGTTATCCTGCCGCATCTGCCAAACCAAGATTTGTCTGTCGGACTGCCAGATGGTGAAGTGTGATTCATCACTCTAGAGAACGCATTTGCACTGCTCCAGTCCAATGGTGGTGAGCTTTATACCACTCCATGGTATAAAGCTGGTGATCTTAGGCTTTTCTGCGTCTGCTCGGCCATGGAAACCCATTTCATTAAGTTCCCATCGAATAGTTCTTGTGCTGACGTTGATTCCAGAGGCAGTTTGGAACTCAGTAGTGACTGTTACAACCAAGGACAGACAATTTGTTTTTAGCTGCAATGTAAAATGCTGCATTCACAATATCTCCTTGGTGTGTAGCAAGCAATTTTTTAAAGCCATGTGCTTGAACGTGACCTCGCCCAATCAGTAATTTTTGTAACCAACCTCCAGATGGTGCTGGCCCCTTGTGACATACATACTTGTGACATACATCCTTCCTTCATTGGTTCCATGAGGTAATGCCCTGTTCATATGCTAGTCGGAACTAGGAAACTCTGACATTTCCGACTTGCTGATTCTTTGAACGCGGCACGTGTATAACTACAACCAGTTAGCAAGTCGGAAATTTCTGAGTTTCCTACTAGCAAGTGAACGCTGCATGAGCACATTGGATAGGTAAAAGCAAGGTTACAACCAACTCTTTGAAAAAAAGGTTCAATGGCTGCATTTACACAGGCAGCCCTATTCTGATCTTTTTTCCACTAATTGGTATTTTTACCAATCAGATCAGCTCTGAAAAAGCTATTGGCAAAAGATCTGATCTGATTGGTCATAATACCAACTAGTGGCAAACTATCAGAATTGGGCTGCCTGTATAAATGCAGCCTTTGATTAGATGGATGAAATTGTATATGACCTTTTGCATCATTGTCCGTTTTGGTCTGTAAAAAGTAGAACTCGAGTCAACTATTGTCGGACAAGTTGAATGTGTAAAAAGACGAACCATTTGAAACGGATGACTCGTATTGAAAAGCATTGGTTGCATCAAATTCTCAGACACAAAATTCCACTCAGCTCCTCTGCTTACACAAGGCAGCGCAATACTGATATTTTGCCCAATTATTGGCCAAAGAGCATGATTTGATTGGTCAAAATACCAATTAGTAGAAACATAGGCAGCCCAATTCGGATATGTAAATGCAGCCTTAAAGATGCACTCTCGAACCTTTATATAATTTCAGCAAGTAGTTTGAAAGTGGTACTTACGAGCCAAAAGTGATCCCCATTTGTGTACTAGGTCATCAAATTGTGTACTTAATTTTTTTTTGTGCAATTTATATGATATGCTAAGAATACAATTCGTACTATATGTTATGAATTTGTTGTGCTTAAGATCCTGGAGTGCATCTTTAAGCAGGCCATACATTAAACGATTTTAAGTTGTGATTTTGCAACGATTTGGGATCCATGACAGATTTCTGGGATTGCAGGTAAATCGTATAGTCGTAGGCTCCAACCAAGATGCCCCACCTGTTTTGAGCCACACATTTTTTGCTTAAAAAAAGTGTGTGTGTGTATATATATATATATATATATATACACACACACACACAGTGGAGGGAAAAAGGTATTTGATCCCCTGCTGATTTTGTACGTTTGCCCACTGACAAAGAAATGATCAGTCTATAATTTTAATGGTAGGTTTATTTGAACAGTGAGAGACAGAATAACAACAAAAAAATCCAGAAAACGCATGTCAAAAACGTTATAAATTGATTTGCATTTTAATGAGGGAAATAAGTATTTGACCCCTCTGCAAAACATGACTTAGTACTTGGTGGCAAAACCTTTGTTGGCAATCACAGAGGTCAGATGTTTCTTGTAGTTGGCCACCAGGTTTGTACACATCTCAGGAGGGATTTTGTCCCACTCCTCTTTGCAGATCTTCTCCAAGTCATAAAGGTTTCGAGGCTGACATTTGGCAACTCGATCCTTCAGCTCCCTCCACAGATTTTCTGTGGGATTAAGGTCTGGAGACGGGCTAGGCCACTCCAGGACCTTAATGTGCTTCTTCTTGAGCCACTCCTTTGTTGCCTTGGCCGTGTGTTTTGGGTCATTGTCATGCTGGAATACCATCCACGACCCATGTTCAATGCCCTGGCTGAGGGAAGGAGCTTCTCACCCAAGATTTGACAGTACATGGCCCCGTCCATTGTCCCTTTGATGCGGTGAAGTTGTCCTGTCCCCTAAGCAGAAAAACACCCCCAAAGCATAATGTTTCCACCTCCATGTTTGACGGTGGGGATGGTGTTCTTGGGGTCATAGGCAGCATTCCTCCTCCTCCAAACACGGCGAGTTGAGTTGATGCCAAAGAGCTCCATTTTGGTCTCATCTGACCACAACACTTTCACCCAGTTATCCTCTGAATCATTCAGATGTTCATTGGCAAACTTCAGACGGGCATGTAAATGTGCTTTCTTGAGCAGGGGGACCTTGCGGGCGCTGCAGGATTTCAGTCCTTCACGGCGTAGTGTGTTACCAATTGTTTTCTTGGTGACTATGGTCCCAGCTGCCTTGAGATCATTGACAAGATCCTCCCGTGTAGTTCTGGGCTGATTCCTCACCCTTCTCATGATCATTGCAACTCCACGAGGTGAGATCTTGCATGGAGCCCCAGGCCGAGGGAGATTGACAGTTCTTTTGTGTTTCTTCCATTTGCGAATAATCGCACCAACTGTTGTCACCTTCTCACCAAGCTGCTTGGCGATGGTCTTGTAGCCCATTCCAGCCTTGTGTAGGTCTACAATCTTGTCCCTGACATCCTTGGAGAGCTCTTTCGTCTTGGCCATGGTGGAGAGTTTGGAATCTGATTGATTGATTGCTTCTGTGGACAGGTGTCTTTTATACAGGTAACAAGCTGAGATTAAGAGTACTCCCTTTAAAAGTGTGCTCCTAATCTCAGCTCGTTACCTGTATAACGACACCTGGGAGCCAGAAATCTTTCTGATTGAGAGGGGGTCAAATACTTTTTTCCCTCATTAAAATGCAAATCAATTCATACATTTTTTGGCATACGTTTTTTTCTGGATTTTTTTGTTGTTATTCTGTCTCTCACTGTTCAAATGAACCTACCATTAAAATTATAGACTGATCATTTCTTTGTCAGTGGGCAAACGTACAAAATCAGCAGGAGATCAAATACTTTTTTCCCTCACTATATATATATATATATATATGCAAACAATGTAAAAAATTCATTAAGTTAATAAAGCTGCATACAAACAGGCAGCTCCAAAATGGTGTTTCAGCCTAGCTCAGTGCTTTCTGTGGTGGTGGGGCCGGCCAGCAGAAAATAGGAGCATTGCACTGTGATTGGCTCAGCATTTCACAGTGATTGGCTCAGTGTTCTGCCACTCATGGGGACACTACGTCACCCACCTTTAGTAAGGGTAGACATCAAGAATATGAGCCCTTTGGGCCCTACCATAGACTTAGATTAGAAGTGCCCTTCCAAGAAGGCTCAAGGTTGTTGGCCACAGATACAATGACATCAAATAACGTTATGTCTACAGTAGCTTTGATTGGACTGATCATGTATCAAATCAAATCAAATCAAATGTATTTATATAGCCCTTCTTACATCAGCTGATATCTCAAAGTGCTGTACAGAAACCCAGCCTAAAACCCCAAACAGCAAGCAATGCAGGTGTAGAAGCACAGTGGCTAGGAAAAACTCCCTAGAAAGGCCAAAACCTAGGAAGAAACCTAGAGAGGAACCAGGCTATGAGGGGGGGCCAGTCCTCTTCTGGCTGTGCCGGGTGGAGATTATAACAGCACATGGCCTAGATGTTCAAATGTTCATAAATGACCAGCATTGTCAAATAATAATAATCATAGTAGTTGTCGAGGGTGCAACAAGTCAGCAACACAAGAGTAAGTGTCAGTTGGCTTTTTCATAGCCGATCTTTGATAGTATCTCTACCGCTCCTGCTGTCTCTAGAGAGTTGAAAACAGCAGGTCTGGGACAGGTAGCACGTCCGGTGAATAGGTCAGGGTTCCAGCAGGTCTGGGACAACAGGTCTGGGACAGGTAGCACGTCCGGTGAACAGGTCAGGGTTCCATAGCGGCAGGCAGAACAGTTGGAACTGGAGCAGCAGCACGGCCAGGTGAACTGGGGACAGCAAGGAGTCATCAAGCCAAGTAGTCCTGAGGCATGGTCCTAGGGCTCAGGTCCTCCGAGAGAGAGAAAGAAAGAAAGAAAGAAGGTGAAAGAGAGAATTAGAGAGAGCATATTTAAATTCACGCAGGACACCGGAAAAGACAAGAGAAATACTCCAGATGTGACAGACTGACCCTAGCCCCCCGACACATGAACTACTGCAGCATAAATACTGGAGGCTGAGACAGGAGGGGTCAGAAGACACTGTGGCCCCATCCGATGAAACCCCCGGACAGGGCCAAACAGGTAGGATATAACCCCACCCACTTTACCAAAGCACAGCCTCCACAACACGATGTAAACATCGTACTTTCAAAATCTTAGCTAGCAGTCATCATAATTCAAGTAAGGAAAGGGGGATACCTAGTCAGTTGTCCACCTGCATGAAATGTGTCTTCCACATTTAACCCAACCCCTCTGAATCAGAGAGGTGCAGGGGGGTTGCCGGAGAAATGTTCCGCCGAAGGGAGAAATGTTCCGCCGAATCCGCTGATAGCCAGGTGTAGTGGTGGTAAGGATTAACTCCATTGTGCTGGAAAGAAAGCTCTGTTGTTGGGACAGCTTTATGTAGGCCCTAACAGTTTGTGGGCACCGGTTGTCGCTGTTATAGTGCAATTAATGTATTGTTTAGTGTTGTTTTGGCTTTGCTGGCATGCATCTAAAAAAAATTGGTGGGGGGAGTTTGCCCCACAAAGATTTACATGGTAAAATCGCCACTGCGTAGGTTGCATAAAATGAGCAGGTCAAAGACATGCGATTATGGGTCTTGCGCTCATAATGGGGGTGCCACCATGCGACTTGTGCAACTTGTACGCAGTCGCTCAGTTACAGCCACAGAGAAGAAGGGGTAATGATTACACTTAGCGCTACGACACGTCTGGAAATCGCAAGACCAGAGAGGGGTCTAGACAGGTCGAAATTTGGAGCAAACTCGTGTAATATGAGCACACAGGTTGCAGACTTCAGGATTCCCAGATTATGCAGACACTTTGCTTAATGTGAGTGCTCCCAAAATGTCAAGATTTTAGTCCTAGTCAAATGTATGCCTAGTTTTAGGGTTCCATATAGAACACCAATCCAACTTCAAGGAAGAAAGGAAGGATGTATGTCTGTAGTATTCGAACAAGGCCCTTTAATGAGCACTAATCACCACCCAGCACTGACAATGACTGTGCTCCTGTTTTTGCACAGCACAATATTCTATTTTAATTGTATGGGATTTTAATGAGCTTCATTGTCATAATTAGATCACATCAAACATTAGTCATCATCTGGCAAGCTTAAATGTGGATCTGAATATACCTGATGAGAACATTTTTATGAGATTTTCTCTCTCTCTCTCGCTCTCTCGCTCTTTCTCTCTCTCTCTCTCTCTCTCTCTCTCTCTCTCTCAGTTCTCACATAATGAGGTAGGCTGCTTCCTACACAACACGGTCATTTCGGGCTGACACTAGGCTGATTGTCGACCGTGGACGGAGAACATACAGAAAAGGACAATTTCATCCCGAAAAGAATACAAGGTGTTCGTTTGATTAAAAGGGACATTAGCCCACTGTCTAGACTACAGTGTGTCCTAATTTGCCCTGCGTATAGGCTACAGTATGGTGGTCCAGAGTATGAATTAGAGACGAACCGAGTAGCATATCTAAACCGATGATGAGCGGGGTTACTTCGGGCACAGGCTCGGCTTCGTGCCGCTTCGCCCACTACTTCGTGGTGTGTGGATTGGACACGGAGACTGGTCTAGAACCCGAAGAATTAGCAGGTAAATATTCTGTTCTTGATTGATATTTGCCTAATTAATAGATGAAAAAATGTATCTTAAATTTAAGAATTAGCTCACGCAATCAAAGGCGAAAACCCCGAGAGATCTTCAATTGATTGATTGATCAATTTATTTATCAAAGTGATTGGGTGACAGTTGAGAGGTTTTTATTTGTGTCTGGGAGCAAGTCCAGTGTCATGTGAGACAACGTCGGGAAAACAGATGAGACTGGGAGCGGTGTTTATTGTTGTCACAGTCACAGCTGAGTGCATATGAAGCCCCTGGTTGGGTACTATGGGGTAACTAGCCCCCCCCCCCTACAAGAACAATGTCTAATTTCTGACACAAGAAGCAATGTTTTGAAGAAAATTGGTATGTGGATGAATGTCATGCTTAGATGAATAAACTATAAAGGAAAACAAATGGCTACAGTTTACACTTTTTTTTCTTTTTTCTTTTATGAAATGTTGTTTTTAGAAAAGGGTGTTTTTTTTAAAGTACCGGTAGGAGATTATGCCATAGGGTTTCACAGAAGTGTCTTAAAATCAATTTAATGAGTTTTAGACTTATCTTTTCATTATCTTATTTTAATTATTTAAATAAAATATGGAGGGGGATTGTGTTGCACATGTCACCATTAATATCCACAGTATGAGGGGTTTTGATGTTAAGTCCCTCTTTTTAACTCACCTGTACATACATTTTCTTTATTATTTCTTTGTTGTTCCTTTTCCTTACAATCCATTATGTACAATTGCACTAAATATTATTTGAATAATGCAATATTTTATATATATTTATCCCTTTTTCGTGGTATCCAATTGGTAGTTACAGTCTTATCCCTTCGCTGCAACTCCCGTACGGACTTGGGAGAGGTGAAGGTTGAGAGCCCATTCATCCTCTGAAACACAACCCAGCCAAGCCACACTGCTTCTTGACACAATGCCTGCTTAGCCTGAAAGCTAGCCGCACCAATGTGTCAGAGGAAACACCGTGCACCTGGCTACCGTGTCAGCGTGCATTGCGCCCGGCCCGCCACAGGAGTCGCTAGTGCGCAATGGGACAAGAACATCCCTGCCGGCCAAACCCTCCCCTAACCCGGATGACGCTGGGCCAATTGTGCGCTGCCCCATGGGTCTCCCAGTCACCGCCGACTGCGACAGAGCCTGGACTCAAACCAGGATCTCTAGTGGCACATGGGGCACTGCACCACTCGGGAGGCCATAATGCAAGGTTTTAAATCCCGGCAGTCTTTAAAATTACATTCAGGAGCAAAAGGTTTCAATAGTTGTCTTTAATTCATAAAAAAAAGATTAATTGGAATGGAATATAACTAATAACATTAAATAACATTGGAATATAACATTTTAATAACAATACTAACGAACTCAGTGTAAAATTGATGTGGAAACTCTCTTATGCTCTGCAACTGCACGATTATAATTTGTACATAGGTCACAAATAAAGCTATCCCCAGGAAAATTGGAGCACAACTCATGAGCCCACCTCTTGCAGTGCTCACACCTAATCCAGTCCCCACCTGTGACTGAAAACAGGGGGAGAGATGCCAATTGAAAAGCTCACTTAAAAACATAGCTAGCTATATGACATAAAATGCTGTGTAAAATAGCTAAAAGGCTATAAAGTAACATTAACTGTAAAGCTATCTGTGACTAGTGGAAACATTTACAACTGCAATGAAGTTACATTATCTTTTTAATGTATTTTACCTCAGACGATCTGACAGTAAGGTTGCTAGCTAGCATTCCTAGCAGCTTATGCTAACTAGCTAGCTGGCTAGCATTTACTGCTAGTGAAGTTGCTAGCTAGCAAGTTAGCATAAACTAGCGCTAACTGGGTTAGTCATTGTCTAAATGACAGTTTGCTCTGTTTGCTTCCATTTGGTTCTTAAACGGTTTCCCTTGCCAGACGTAATGAATACACCCCTGGTTTATCATAGTCCAGGTAGAGGTAAGGGTTATGGTTAAGGTTAGCACTGACCCAGCCAACCCACAGTTTCTTCTTCTTCGCTGTGGTTTTATGGCGAACTACACTCAAAAAGGTGTATTTCCACCACCACCCAAACAATGGTGAAAAAACTCACAAAAAAAGTATTTGCGTTACAGGGTAGGGGAAATGAACATTAGACCCCACAATCTACAAAAAATAATGAACACAATTTGTATAAATAACATATATTCCCATTACTTCAGTCATTTGAAAACTCAAATACCCTACTCAGGCTTTGGGGCCTGAGAGGGTGGGACCGCACGATACAGTATTCCATGTAGTTCCTCTGATGTGAAATCTTTTAGACCCAGAAATAGTTCAGCTGCAAAAACAATGACGTCCGTCAATTCTTGACTTCTTTTCAACTTGTGTAGTGCCGTTTACCACCATCGCTATAAAAGACACAAAGTCCACTTTATTGACGTGAAAAATGTTCTGCATTTATTAGCGGAGGAAGGCGGATACCAACCATGTATCCTATTCCACTCCCGCTCACTCTTGTTGATGCTGCTGCAGAGTAGCCTACACACAGGGATAAACAAGTGAATTAACATCTCGGACATGTTTATTCTGATCTGCACTCTTCTGTAGCTGGAACAGGGTGGATGCACACTCAACCAGATTAACAAAAGCCGTCTTGCTGGACTCTGCTTGGTACCAAATTAGACATGGCACTGTCAGGTGTGTGTGGTATCTCGTCTGCCAAGAATAGACCTCTGGCCTTGTGAGGTCAAAGGTGGTGCATGGCGGTTCTAGAGGGATAATCTCCACTGATGAGTCCGGTCTTATCACAGACAACCATCTCCCTGTCCCATCCTCTGGTGTAATGGGTGTGGTGGGTCATGTTCATTGATTATGGCACAAAATGTTTACAAAATGTTGTGCAACACGACACACAAATAAACAAGCCTTTTTAAAAGGGCCTACTGTTTCGTGCCCTGTAGTGAACACGGCCTGTTTCTTCTGTAGCCAACTCCGTTGTGGTTGTCGTAGCCTACCTAGGGGCCACAGTCTTTCCTGGTCAGGTCACTCGGACGCAGTGGATGGCGTGCTTCACGTTACCATGGCAACCGTGACATTCAGCCACGGTGATGCTTTATTGCCTGAAACCTGAGGGGGAGTGGCCACTTCCAGAGAGTCCCTGGCCTATGGTGTGTAAATGGTATATTGCAGGCTCTTGTATATTGAATTCTCCATACTAAGTCCCCGGTGAGGAGGCAAGGAAGTGTGTGTGCGTGCGTGTGTGCGCGTGCACATATGCATGTGTCCGTGTGTGTGTTCTATTTAGAATAAAACAATTTGCACCATCTTCCCACTGCCTCTCTGTTATTGTTAAATCACAGAAAACACACACACACACACACACACACACACACACACACACAGTCACACCCAGTGTTCTGTTTTCCTTGTGGAGTTGGGGGAGAATGACAGGGGAGGGAGTATCAAAGGCAGAATATCCTCTGTAGAATGTAGAATACGTCCACAGGGAACATTGCGGGGTGGTAACCGGACACATTTATCCCTCTGTGACTGTCGTCATGCAGCCTAGCTAGCCTAGTGCTTTGTCTCAGGCTATGAAAATGAAAAACCCCTTCCGTAACCCCCTTCACATTCACAACCCCCCCCCCCAACACACACTGAGGATCACGTTATCCAGACCATGCAGGAAAGGAAAGGACAGACTCAGTATTACTATTATTGGTTATAGTGTGTGTGTGTGTGTGTTTGTGTGTGTTTCGATAAATGCGATAAATGGATGTGTGGGCATGCATGTGTTATATTATTATATATATTGTTTAATGCATGCTCGTGTTTTTTCGAGGTAGGCGTGCATGTGTGAGTCTTGGTGTAGCGTTTCCAAGTAAGGACAGTAGTGATAGCAGGCTCCCTGCTGGGTGGGACAGGGTTCTGCTACCTGCTGGGTGGGACAGGGTTCTGCTCCCTGCTGGGTGGGACAGGGTTCTGTTCCCTGCTGGGTGGGACAGGGTTCTGTTCCCTGCTGGGTGGGACAGGGTTCTGCTCCGTGCTGGGTGGGACAGGGTTCTGCTCCCTGCTGGGAGGGACAGGGTTCTGCTCCCTGCTGGGAGGGACAGGGTTCTGCTCCCTGCTGGGAGGGACAGGGTTCTGCTGCCTGCTGGGAGGGACAGGGTTCTGCTCCCTGCTGGGTGGGACAGGGTTCTGCTCCCTGCTGGGTGGGACAGGGTTCTGCTCCCTGCTGGGTGGGACAGGGTTCTGCTCCCTGCTGGGTGGGACAGGGTTCTGCTCCCTGCTGGGTGGGACAGGGTTCTGCTCCCTGCTGGGTGGGACAGGGTTCTGCTCCCTGCTGGGAGGGACTGGGTTCTGCACCCTGCTGGGTGGGACAGGGTTCTGCTCCCTGCTGGGTGGGACAGGGTTCTGCTCCCTGCTGGGAGGGACAGGGTTCTGCTCCCTGCTGGGTGGGACAGGGTTCTGCTCCCTGCTGTGTGGGACAAGGTTCTGCTCCCTGCTGTGTGGGACAAGGTTCTGCTCCCTGCTGTGTGGGACAGGGTTCTGCTCCCTGCTGGGTGGGACAGGGTTCTGCTCCCTGCTGGGTGGGACAGGGTTCTGCTCCCTGCTGGGTGGGACAGGGTTCTGCTCCCTGCTGGGAGGGACAGGGTTCTGCTCCCTGCTGGGAGGGACAGGGTTCTGCTCCCTGCTGGGAGGGACAGGGTTCTGCTCCCTGCTGGGTGGGACAGGGTTCTGCTCCCTGCTGGGAGGGACAGGGTTCTGCTCCCTGCTGGGAGGGACAGGGTTCTGCTCCCTGCTGGGAGGGACAGGGTTCTGCTCCCTGCTGGGTGGGACAGGGTTCTGTTCCCTGCTGGTTGGGACAGGGTTCTGTTCCCTGCTGGGTGGGACAGGGTTCTGCTCCCTGCTGGGTGGGACAGGGTTCTGTTCCCTGCTGGTTGGGACAGGGTTCTGTTCCCTGCTGGGTGGGACAGGGTTCTGCTCCCTGCTGGGTGGGACAGGGTTCTGCTCCCTGCTGGGTGGGACAGGGTTCTGTTCCCTGCTGGGTGGGACAGGGTTCTGTTCCCTGCTGGGTGGGACAGGGTTCTGCAATCTGGCCTTCACCAATCTGCTTATGTAACAGCAGGCCATCCGCGTGTGTGTGTGTGTGTGTGTGTGTCTGTGGATGGTGTTTTCTGAGAGGTGTGTTTGTGTAGGTGAACAAATGTGTGTTCCTTTTGAGGGGTGTGTGTGTGTGTGTGTGTGTGTGTGTGTGTGTCTGTGGATGGTGTTTTCTGAGAGGTGTGTTTGTAGGTGAACAAATGTGTGTTCCTTTTGAGGGGTGTGTGTGTGTCTGTCGATGGTTAATGTGTTTTTTGAGAGATGTCGTGTGTGTAATTGGAGAGTGACTGCAGAGAGACAATCTGCTCTTGTTGGCCTCTCAATAGATGCCCCTTGTGTTTCTGCAGCCCCAATCAAATGTCACATGACGTTCCCGGCTGGAATGCCGGATCGCGGTGGTTTCACCTCCCGGCTGCTCCTGGCCGGCTGACTGTCCTACGGAAGGACATTATTGTCGTAGAGGGAACCCCACAGTGGGCTGTTCAGGGACGCCGAACTGTTGTCCGGTTTGGAACGTGTGATATTGCTGGATTGGAAAAGGCTTTTTGCAGAATAGACATTGAACAGGTTTCAAGGGAAGTTTTGATTTTTAGAGCCTATTACAACCTTTCTTAAAGTGATCATGAACGCAGCCTGTGATTAGTTTGTGTGAAGGAAGACAAGGATGGACTTAGCTCCTGTTGGCTGTATTGTAAAAAGACCTATTGAAGTCCTATTAGGCTATATTCAGTCACATTGAAAAGCTGGTGGCTATGCTTGTACAGTCGGTTTTGACCTCACATGAGCTCTCGGTCGCTTCTGTAACCAATCAATGATCAAACCCGAGTCGTCCATTCTCGTGAATGTGTTATCCCTCTGAGCTAAAGCCTTCATGCAAGTTCTCAAGTGTGGGAGTAATGTTGCATATCATTTCAGCAAGCATAGTTCAGCAAACCACTACATTTATTCAGGAGACGAAGACCATAGGAGATTATTATAATTGAGACGGAGTGTCTGCTCCTTGAATGAAAGCCAGTTGTCGTTCTGTCTTTTTATCGCTCTACCCACCTCCGTCTCTCTCCTTCTTCTCCTCTGCCCAGCCGAGGGTGTGATGAATTGAATGTGGTGGGGCAATTGAGTTGGTCGAAGATGAAATTACATCGCTCTTTATATAGTCAGTCATCCCTGTCTCAATCTGTCCGTTTTGAAGGATGGGACGCTGCGTACGACTGTTAATCACCCATTTAAATATCTATCAATCGTGAAATGTCAGCTGCTTTATCATAGGCCTCTTTGTCTTTTAGGTTTTGGAGCAGTCCTCTGTTCGTCTGCGTATCTACCGTATGAGAAAATTGGGTGATTTTTTTTATTTTTATATTATTATTATTATTTTTTTTTTTTTTACAGAATGCCTTTTGGCATCCAATGAAATTGTATGCGTTTGCACTCTTCTTTAACATCACCAACACTATAGACCAATGAAAACCAGATGTCATCCTGTGATCCAATCAGCAAGGTTCATTAGGGCACCCCATAGCAACATGTTTTGAAATGTTTCGCAACAGTAAACCAAGTCAGGAGTTTCTTATTGGACAAGGTCTGGTAGTGCCTCCCCATTTTGATTGTTTTCTTTCCGTAAGTGGGCCTACTGAACCAGCCTCAGGTTTGACAATGAAAGGGTTATATGTGGCATAAAATGGCGTCGTCCTCTTCCTGTCCTGAGAACTGATGTGACTGACTGAACTCCCCTTGAGAAATCTAGCCATGCTTGAAGAGGGATCCTGTGACGTTGAGATTTGCAGCAGTGTCTTGGAGACAGAGAGAAGTTTCAGTCCCTGGAGTGGAACCGTGAGACTAAAGGCCTGTTCCAATGCGAAGGAACTGCAGTCTTAATTCTTTCTATTGTTCCTTCCTTCCTCTGAGTAATTACTGATCCGTCATGGCAGAATTGGTGTTAGCATACATGTACATAGTAGAATCTTGCTTTCTCCTATCCGATGGTGTTACTTCTAGGTAGGATAAATGCATTTTTGTAGTGTTTTAACATGGCCAGCAGATCTGCTGTGGTTGTCTCTGGTGTGAGCTGAGCTGATTTCACAGTGCTGTGTGGGAGATGTCTAGCTAGGGCAATGATGATTATGATAGTCGCACAGCCTAACCGAGGCCACGTTTTAATCTTTCATCCGCAGAACCAAAACAAGCCACCCTCCCCTCCCCCTCCCTGCTTCACCATCTCTCCTGTTAGCTCCCTCTTTTATTTCCTCTGCTTCCATATCTCCCTATCCCTCTTCTCTTTCTGTCTCTTGAAACTTTCACTTCCTACGATTTTCTCTCTCTCTCTCTCTCTCTCTCTCTCTCTCTCTCTCTCTCTCAGCAACTTCCTAATATTTGACCTCTATCTCTGACACTAAACAGCTCAAAAACAACAGTGTACCATTCATTCACCAGTGGACTGTTCATTTCAAGTACTTATGTTTAAAATGCGTCCCGGTACCTTCGAAGAACAGGTTCAGTGAATGGACATGAGCAGTGAAACCCATTCCCAGGCACGGAGTGAATAGAGATTTGACCGCAGGTGGCTGGCAGCACCTTAATTGGGTAGGACGGGCTCTGGAGCCATCTTCCCCTCACCAGCCTCCTGTGGATTTTGCACAGATGTTTGATGTTGCCCTATGGCTGTGTGTGTGTGTGTGTGTGTGTGTGTGTGTGTGTGTGTGTGTGTGTGTGTGTGTGTGTGTGTGTGTGATGTGAACCTACCTAACTGGGTCAGCTAATGAAACGTAGCGACTGACTTCCTCTCCAAGGCCCCGGCAAACTTAATGCCGGCGGAAATGGCGACCATGGCAGCCAGACGTCCCTCTCTTCTCGACGGCTAGGCTCAAGGCTCTTCTGGTTTCTCCCTCCCTTTGCTTTTTTTTGTTGCCCTGAGGAAGATCAAGGCTTGGTAGATAACGTGTCACAGTGTGGTCTTACTGTTTGTCACATCTCTTGAGCTACACTGTTGGTTAAGGGCTTGTAAGTAAGCATTTCACAGTAAGGTCTTCACTTGTTGTATTCGGCGCGTGTGACAAATAAAACTTGATTTTGATTTGATCTCTGCATGTCACGTCCCTTGATTATAATACAAATAGAGGACCAGTATGGTAGAACGCTCAGCAAGATAGTGTCACTGTTGAGTTTTTTTGATACCAGCTTTGATTCACTTCCTTATCACACCAATATCCGACATTGGCTGCCCTGTTCTCATAACATCGCATTCGTATAATGGCTCCCACCCACCAGGGTCGTTTTCAATAGTGCACACCATAGCAAAATGTAAATGAGGGTTTCCCCCGCAGGAGGCTGAAAAGATTTGGCATGTGACTGGCTGCATCACCACTTGGTTTGGCAATTGCACCGCCCTTGACCGCACAGCTCTGCAAAGGGTGGTGCGGACAGCCCAGTACATCTGGGGCCGAGCTACTAAGCTATATGGAATTGTTTTAAGGTCATACCAAGGATCATTTTGCTATTTGATTTGGAATGTTAAGACCCCTTGAAGTGTGTGTGTGTGTGTGTGTGTGTGTATATATATTGATATATATATATATATATATATATATTTGGCCTTACTGCTATTAGCCCAATAACATATTCATTACATGGAACAACAGATAGGCCCCCCTCAAAAAAATCGAAAGGAAGTTTGTCCTGAAATGTGTGTTCTATATTTGAGAGATATAAGAACGATCAGGATATGTTAGTGAATAGGACCCAGCCTGCTTTCATACTACCCACCCACCAGCCTGCTTTCATACTACCCACCCACCAGCCTGCTTTCATACTACCCACTGTCGTGTCTTTGGCTATGCCGGATTAAGTGATATGACATGCTAACTTATAAAATGATTTCTCTGTAATTAATATTACCTGATTAAGCTAATCATGTAAATGTAATTAACTAGAAAGTCGGGGCACCACAGAAGAACGTTTATAGAGCCGTTATCTTCCGAATAAACTCTTAAAATACTTAGTAATATTTTACATCGATAGCAGTCAATATTAACCCTTATCTTATTTTCAGTCTCATAATGAAAGTTGTAAATTCTTGGTTAACAAGTTGAATCAGCAATACAAAATTGGGTTTAATTATTTATTTACTAAATACCTAACTAATCACACAGAATTACAAATACACAGAATACATATGATGTCATACAGAATTCACCCCTGGTGGACGGAACCTGTATGAAAGCTGGTTACACAAAGGAAAGGGGGTTGGGCTTGAATGAAAGAGCGGGAAGATTTAGGAACAGAGAAACAGCAGCTATGCTATCGTAAATACATTATCTTATGCATTCTAAATTACCGCCCATTTGGAAAAGGAAAATGCTATAAATATTTACTCTGAGCTGCGCTTCGGTAGATTGGTCGTAGATGCTGGCCGGGTTGGCCAACAGATCTTCCTGTAGTGGAAGAATGTCAATGGTGGTAAATTGGATACGTGGTGGTATCTTCGTCTGGTTGTTAGACTGGATCCGTCGTCCGTCCTTTCCTAGCCCACGTTAGCAGCGGCTAACTCAACGGCTAGGAAGTATCACTTCTGTAGTGAATAAGCTCAAAGTTCATACCAGTTCATACCATAGCTCACGCCGAGGTTGGCTTAGTTGTCATGTGTCCTTCTAACGTAGAGGCTGCAGACCTCCCGTACTGGAACTAACTGGTTATCTTTTCGTCAAAGGCTTATATAGTGGAGAGGGGGGGAAGGAGGTGTTTCATCGTTTATAACCCCATGTCTCTTCACAGGGTTGGGCCACTGATCGAGCAGGGCACTTTCCTTATGAAAACCCAATGCTCTCATTTGGAAGCTAAAATTACATTTAATCTCCTAACCTCTACGGGCTAGGGGGCAGCATTGAGAATTTTGGAAAAAATATGTGCCCATTTTTAACTGCCTCCTACACCAACTCAGAAGCTAGGATATGCATATTATTAACACATTCGGATAGAAAACACTCTGAATTTTCTAAAACAGTTTGAATGGTGTCTGTAAGTATAACAAAACTCATATTGCAGGCAAAAACCTGTGAAAAATAGATTTAAAAAAAAATGTGAATTTTGTGACTGTACTATTTAGTGTCATTGTTTTATAGATACCACAGTGAGAAAGGATTCATTTCGCAACTCCTACGGCTTCCACTCGATGTCAACGATCTTTATGAAGTTGTTTGAAGCGTCTATGATTAACAGAGAGCAAATTAGAATGCAGGGAAGTTGACATGTCGTCACTTCATTTTTCGCGCCTGCGCATAAATCTGAGGAGTGAATTTGTCATAAACGTTTTTCTAGACACAGGATAGGTCGTGTGAAAATATTACTGATGTTTCACGTTAAAAATGGACCAAAAGATTGAAGCTAAACAACGTTTGACATGTTTGAACGAACGTAAATAGATTATTTACTAGTTTTTTTTAGCTTTTCGGTGTGATTTTACACCCCCCCACCACGTTTTGTGGGAGCCTACTGAACGCTAACTACTTGGTGTTATTTGGACATCAATTATGAACTTTGTCAAAAGAAACCACATTTGTTCTGGACCTGGGATTCCTGGCAGTGCCTTCTGATGGAGATAATCAAAGGTAAGGGGATATTTACAATGTTATTATCGATATTAGATGCTGCTAACCTGTATAGCCTAGACTATTGTTCTTAGCATAGTACCCCGTTTTATTGCAAAATGTGATTTCCCAGTAAAGTTATTTTGAGATCTGGCCATTCGGTAGCAATTACGAGATGATAATATATTATTCTTTGAATGACAATATTAGAATTTACCAATGTTTTTGAATAGTAATTCCGTAATTTGTAACGCTGAATTCACTGGGAGCATTCGAGCCGAAAAAAATTCTGAATTTCACCGCGACTGTAAATGCTGTTTTTGGATATAAATATGAACTTGATGGAACTAAAAATGCATGTATTGTATAACATAATGTCCTATGAGTGTCATCTGATGCAGATTGTCAAAGGTAAGTGCATAATTCTAGCTGGTTTTCTGTCTCTGTTGATGCCCTTCTTTGAATTGGCTAAACATTACACACAGCTATTGTCAATGTACTCTCCTAACATAACCTAACTTTATGCATTCTCCGTAAAGCCTCTTTGAAAATCGGACAACGTGGTTAGATTTAGGAGATGTGTATCTTTCAAATAGAGGAAAATAGTTGATTATTTGAGTATTTGAAATGATTAGACTCTTGCAGTTTTGAATTCCCCGCCATGGTCACTTGACAATGAATCCCATTACCGGGATAAGATCCCCAAGCAATATCAAACATTTCAATTGCATAACAATTCCATGTGACTCTGATAACTAGAGGGTGTATACTTTCTCAGGTACAGTTTATGTCGTCCTGTCATCAATCATAATGTCCCAGATAACAATGAACTGACCTCCATACTCATTACGTTATCAAGCATATTTCCAACTGGTTTTATTATGTAAATATGGTTCCTTTCCCCATTTGTTTGATGTTCCCAGACTCTCTATATTTAACAGGACAGCAGTCCTTCAGTAGGGTCAGTAAGAGAGGGGAAGGGAGAAAGGTATTTATGGGGGGGGTCATAAACCTTACCCACAGGCCAACGTCATGACACCACCTACCAGCCTGCTTTCAAAGCAAAGCAACCCTCTTAGTTCGGGTAATCCATTTCTTGCCTTCGGCATCCTTTCTGTTCTCGGCTTTCCATGCGTCATTGGAGAAGTAGGTGGAATACTATAATCTGGGTGGATAGTGGATATGCGTCACAGCAAGCGTTAGATTGTAAGACACGTTGTTTTTAAGCACGAGTGTTGCTCTTCCTGCTTTATCACCGTGTTTTTGCCCATGGGTGTTTTGACAGTGCAGGGATGTGTGTGTGTGCGTGTGTGCATGTGCGCATCCAAATCCCAGGCAGGGTAGTAATGGGAAGAGTGATGCACTCTAGGGAATGATGGTGTTCTTTCAAAAAGGAGGTAGTTTGAGTGTACATACCAGGGTTGTGCTCAATTCTGAATTGAATTGAGAATGCCTCATCAATTCCAATTGAATTTGAATTGAAGTAGTAAATAGGATGCAGAATTGCAATTAGAATTTGAGTGAAAGGGAATTGAATTCAGTCAAATTCAATAAAATGGAAATGACTCTTCTATATTAGGTCTAGTCTATACAAATATACATCTTGTACAAATACAGGTAAAATATTGTTGAAACGATTGATTTTCAGGACAAACTCTTAATGAATGATCAATGAAAACAACCTCCATGCAAATATTCCAAGTTGTTATATTTCATTAATATTTCATTATTTCATTCATCAAAATAAAACATTTCCCAGAATGCATTAGTTTAACCCTCAAGTTGACCCTAAAGCCTTCAAAAAGAAAACCACAAATATTATGGTCGGTGGACATATAATTGGCTATTCTAAGCACAAAGGTTAAAAGAGGATATGAACATTGTTTCCAGAGAAAAGGGATATATTCTTTGGTATCTGGAAGTGTGACCTGTTAGAATCAATAAAACTCATGTTCTGTGACTGAGTGGAATTTCTTTGAATTGCACTGAATTAAATTCCACTTCCTGCCACTCAAATTCTACGTCATGTGGGGTGTGCCCAATTGGAATTTCAACTCCATGAGTTGAATGGGAGTCAATTCCTAAATTCTGGAGGGAGCGCAATGCTGGTACACACCAGTGACTTGCATGACACACACACACACACACACACACACACACACACACACACACACACACACACACACACACACACAGCTATCTGTATGTAACTGGAGCAGGAAGGTGACACGGGACAGTGAGAGAGGCAGGAGATGCATCAGGCAGACAAGGTTATACATAAAGGTCAGAGGAAGTGTGTGTCGCTGAATTCTCTCCTTCCCTTCAGTGCATGTACACACACACCATACGTATGTCAGAAAATGTAGTACGGCTGTGGATGTACTTGGCTTTTTTTCTTTTTCATTTGATAGTCTGCTACAACAAACCAAAAACATCCAATCACTTGCTGAAACTATGACATGGATGGCGCGGTATAGTGCATTTTCTTATTTCCAGCCAAACCAAAGGTCCTCTTTGCTATCAAGCCCCAGTTTCAGCTTGTATCCGCGTACCGTAAACAGTTAGGTTCACCCTGCAGAGCGTTGGGATGCATTCGGTGCATTGCTCCTGCTTCAACAACATCTGGAATCATTCCAAATCTCCCCCTCATCTCCTCTAACCCTTCCTCACCTATCTCCCTCTCCAAATCAACCCTCCTATCCCCTAGGGTTGTCATGATACCAATATTGCAATACCGCGACAATACTGGATTTTCATGAGGCAGACTGAACTTTATGGCCTTTTACAAACCAGCTCTATGTTAAATACTGTGTGATATAGCTTTAAAAAATTAACAAAAGTGACTCTGGGTGACAACAGAAAGTCAACTTAATGTTTTGTCTCCTTGCCATGATACTTCAGAGTATGGCTGGGATCATGACAGCCCTACCTGTCCCCCTGTTCTCTCTCTCTCCTCCTCGATCTGACTTTCTGACGATGGTGCAGTGTGAGGGGATGAGGGTAGCTGCTTTGAAGGCTCCTCAGGGTTGGTCGTTACGTAAGTCTGGACTTGGCAGGGCTTCCCCTCTTCACTGCAGAACCACCCCCATTGTCTCACTTCTCTATTGTCTCACTAACGGTCTCACCCCTCGAGTGCCTTACCCCTCGAGTGCCTTACCCCTCGAGTGCCTTACCCCTCGAGTGCCTTACCCCTCGAGTGCCTTACCCCTCGAGTGCCTTACCCCTCGAGTGCCTTACCGCTCTACTGCCTTACCGCTCTACTGCCTTACCCCTCTACTGTCTCAGTAATGTCACAAATTTATTGTATCACTTCTCTCTCACTTCTCCTGTCTCACTGATATCTCTTCTCTCTGCTGATGCCCAACTCTGTCTCACCTCTCTACATTTTCTACTAGCCTCGGGCAAGCGGGCAAACTTAATTTCCATCTCTGGTCTCACCATGTCTGTCTCACCTCTCCTACCATCTCACCTCTGGCTCATTAAAGGTATTCAACACACATAGAGACTTTAGCTGATGTCAGATGATGGGCAAAAGGTTTTGCTGTCTCCGATATTAAATCCTGACCCTGTCTGGTTACCGCAGTGTTGCTGTCCGCCCTGTCCCCTTATTAAGAATTCAAAGCGGGAATGAAGGTCACTTGTCCCTCTGAATTTGTCTGTGCCAGTATTGCAATGCTGACATACTCGTTCTCTCCATCTGTCTGTCTCTACCCTCTCTCTCTCTCTCTCTCTCTCTCTCTCTCTCTCTCTCTCTCTCTCTCTCTCTCTCTCTCTCTCTCTCTCTCTCTCTCTCCCCCCCCCCCCCCGCCACTCGTTTTCAACCCCTTTCTCTCTTCCCTAGGTGAGAGCTTTGAGCAGAGCCCCCTACGGAGGTCCTTCAAGTCCAAGGTTCTGGCCCACTACCCTGAGAGCACAGACAGGAGTCCCTTCAACAGAGATGCAGTCAACATGGTAAGGCAGTGGGGCTAGGATACATTTAGAGAACGTAGCAAAAGGTTAAGTCAGTCTTTTATGTCATTTTGGCTGTTTTAGCCCTTTATGGAAAGATGGTTGTTGTGCCACCATGTGAAAATGCATTTATTACAAGAAAGTATAGCTTCTGTTGTGCACATATTTTACACAGAATAGAATACTTTACATTTGTTGTTTGTGCACTATTGTTTTGTTGATGGGATAGTTCGGGATTTTGGCAATGAAGCCCTTCATCTACTTCCGTAGAGTCAGATGAACTGGTGGAGACCATTTTTATGTCTCTGCGTGCGGTTTGAAGAAAGTGGCTGACTAGCGTTAGCGCAATGCTAGCTAGCGTTAATTGAACCATTTGAAAGTGGTTGGGCAAATGTTTGATTGTTTGGCACTGCAAGAGCCTTAAATGCTGTGCCGTCACGTCTTTTGTTTTGTTCTCCTGTACCAAAATGTGTTTATCTTTACTGCGAATGAGAGAATATTTTCAGTTTTAAGTGTTTATTTTTATGGCACACACTTGTATAAACAAGTCTGGATGATAAAAGCATTAGGGAAGGAACTCAACATAATCTACTAATTCATGAACCAATTAAGTTGTTTTTGGTGAAAAGTTCAAACTTGTTGTGAGCAGTCTCCCTACAGACACTAAAGTACTTTGTAGCAGATAGAGCGCCTTTTCATGGAGCCACACTCTGGTTCTTTCCACAAATAAGGGCCCTTTTAACCGCTAGTCTTTAATGTTGTTTATCAGAATGAAAGCTCTTCAGAATGATTTGACCCCTCTCATCCCTGTTCATAATCACTTGTGTTTGACTTAAGAACATGCTATTGAAGGCAGCTGAGATTGTTTGTTTGCCACTCTTTTTGTACCTTCTCCTACCTCGTCTTCCTCTCCTATCTCTCTCTCTCTCTCTCCCCCTTTATTTTCCTTTTTCCTCTGCTACGTCCTCTAAAACATCCCAAATCGCTCTTCCTTCGACATCTCTCCCACCTCTATTCTATTCACCATCCTCTCACTCCTCTCTCTCTCTTTTTCTCCCTACCTCACCTCCTTGCTCTTCCCATGTCTCTCTTCCTCCCTTCATATCTCTCTCCTCACCCTCTCTCTCCTTTCTTCATCTCTCGTTCTCCATCTTCCTCCTTCATCTTTCTCTCTCTCTCTCTATCTCTCTCTCTCATCCCCAGCTCTGCATGCCGCACGGCCTGTCGTTCCGTAGTCAGGCGGACGGCCGCGAGCACCACTTCCACTCCTTCACGGTCGCCCAGGACGACGGTACGCGCTCCTACGGCTTCGTGCACACGTACTACGAAGCGGTGACGAGCGCCCAGATCACCACGGCGATGCAGACCCTTCATCAGATGCACCATGTGGAGCACTACTCCACCTCCTCTTTGTCATCTTCCTCCGCCTCCTCCCCCTCCACATCCAGCACGGACTCTCTGGTGAGCAGCATGGATGAGTTGGATGCCGACTCCCTGGCAGCGCGCCCCCTGTCGGCTTGTTTGGGCTGCGCGGCGGGCTCCTTCCAGCCGGCCCGGGACACCCTGTACGCCTCCAAGGCCCTCTGCCTCCTCACGCCCCTCCCCTTCCTGCACGCCGCCCGCCACTTCCTGTCCCAGCTGCACCAGGCGGTGACATCGCACACGGCCCCGCCACTGCCGCTGGAGAGCTACATCCACAACATCCTGTACGAGGTGCCCGTGCCGCCGCCCGGCCGTTCGCTCCGGTTCCACGGGGTCCAGGGGCCTATCGTGTGCCAGCAGCCCGGCCCTGAGGAGCTCCCGCTGGGGGACTACCCCCTGGGAGAGGCCTTCTCCCTGCTTGGGGTGGAGAACATGGTGAGGCTGCTCACCTCCGTGCTGCTGGAGACCCAGGTCCTGCTCTACTCACAGGGTAAGGACCAAAAGACCAGGCAGCGTTTTCTGAAAGCTCACCAGCCTAGGTTGTGTTTCCATCATTTTTCAAATTTAACCCAAAAGTGTGCACTTGTTAATTTCCCATCATGCGTCTCTCTGTCTCCAGACTACCAGCGGTTGATGACGGTGGCAGAGGGCATCACCAACCTACTGTTTCCATTCCAGTGGCAGCACGTCTACCTGCCCATCTTGCCCATGCCCCTGCACCATCTCCTGGATGCCCCCGTGCCCTACTTGATGGGCATCCAACGGAAGGATTGCTCCCAATGCTCCACTCTGGATCTGTCCCATGAGGTATTTGAGGGGGGGGGGGCAGGTGCTCAAAATGATACACCCCCCCTGAAAAGAATTCTACTTTCATACTTCCTAACATACCAAATTCCTCTGTAGTAAACATTTTTACATTTCTTTAAGCATAGGCCTATTTATTTCTGCAAGAACACACTCATCGTCACAAATTGTAAGCAAGCTAGTTACAGTGCCTCCTAAAGATATGATTGACATCGGGGAAAAGGGGTGGGCTATCAGCTGATCATTGATGTTGATGATTGATGTAAACCTGCAAGTTAGCTAGCTCCATTTCTTTGACTGGTTAAGATTTACCTCTGTGTTTCTGTCTCTCTCTGCTGCTGCGCGTATCAGCCAACCAGACCTAATATTGACGATGATGTAGGCAGTGTTAATCAAATGTTACACCGCTGTGGCAGTATTGTTGATATTTAAACTAGGTAGCTACACACACATTTAACCGGTGACCGCATCTCTCAAGCCATGCATGTTTTGGATACCGCGCATGTGCAATCTCAGTACAGGGCAGGCTGGGGGGAGAAAAGGCGCAACCGGGCGTGCGAGAGCTACGGAGTGCAGCCAACGGATGGGATGGGGGGGGGGGTGGCGGACATGACCACGACTCTGAACAACAATGACCAAAACATTTGTACAAAAATGTTCATTTTGGGGGAATTTCTACCACCACCCAAAAGGGCACTTTGGAGACTGGAAGGGCAAAGGGGCATGTGCTCTCCACAGGTAGAGTCCTATCTGTATATGTGCTTTCTTAGTGCTTTGTGTTTGGAACTGTAGACATGTAACGGAGGCTTTTAAAAAAAAAAAAAAACTATTTTTACCCTCAAAATGTCTTTATTTAACCAGTCAAGTTATTGAGAACACATTTCTTCTTTAAGTACGACCTGACCAAGAGGGAGCAACAATTTTAAAGTCTTTTGAAGTTGACCAGAACTGGAGGTACAGTAGGACAAACGATGTTCTCATGCAGTTCATATTTCTTTAATAAGAATGGGAGGTTGCTGAATCCACACACCTAGTTAGTTTTAAATCCACTATTCAATTACAATTCACCTGGCTATACCACCTGGCTATACCACCTGGCTATACCACCTGGCTATACCATAGACTTTGAAGCATTCTATACTGAACAAAAATATAAACACAACATGCAAACTATTCCAAAGATTTTATTGAGTTACAGTTCATATAAGGAAATCAGTCAATTGAAATGAATTCAGTAAGCCTATGGATTTATGGATTTCACATGACTGGGAATACAGATATGCATCTGCTGGTCACAGATACCTTAAAAAAAAGCTAGGGGCGTGGAACAGAAAACCAGTCAGTATCTGGTGTGGCCACCATTTGCCTCATGCAGCGCGACACATCTCCTTTGCATCGAGTTAATCAGGCTGTTGATTGTGGCCTGTGGAACGTTGACCCATTCCTATTCAGTGGCTGTGCAAAGTTGCTGGATTGTGTACAGATCCTTGCGACATGGGGCCGTGCATTATCATGCTGAACCATGAGGGGATGGCGGCGGATGAACGGAAGACAAAGGGCCTCAGGATATCGACACGGCATCTCTGTGCATTCAAATTGCCATCTATAAAATGCAATTGTCTTCGTTGTCTGTAGCTTATGCCTGCCCATACCATAACCCCACCACCACGGGGCACTCTCTTCACAACGATGACATCAGCAAACCGCTTGCCCACACAACGCCATACACGTGGTCTGCGGTTGTGAGGCTGGTTGGACGTACTGCCAAATTCTCGAAAACGATGTTGGATGCAGCTTATGGTAGAGAAATTAACATGAAATTCTTTGGCAACAGCTCTGGTGGACATCCCTGCTGTCAGCATGCCAATTGCACTCTCCCTCAAAACTTTAGACATCTGTGGCATTGTGTTATGTGAAAAACGGCACATTTTAGAGTGGCCTTTTATTGTCCCCAGCACAAGGTGCACCTGTGTAATGATCATGCTGTTTAATCATCTTCTTGATATGCCACACCTGTCAGGCGGATGGAGAAATGCTCACTAACAGGGATGTAAACAAATTTGTGCACAACATTTTTGAGAAATAAGCTTTTTGTGCGTATGGAACATTTCTGGGATCTTTTATTTCAGCTCATGAAACATGGGACCAACACTTTGCGTTCTAGCAGGCATTCACTGACCTTGCAAAGACATTCCAACAAGCATTGGAACACAATTAACGTTCACTGTAACGTGCATTCTAATAACAGACATTCCATTACGCAATGTAACAGGCAGTGAAAAGAGCTTTGTAACATTTGCCTGCACTAATCCATGCTATTCTAGTTGCATTATAACACCCGCTCCTCTGGCGAGCTCCTCCGCTTCTCCCTTCTCTCCCCAAATCCAATTCTCCATCCCTCTACGAAAGATCACGCCGTGTCGCATCAGCATTTCGCCAGGTAATGCGTCCCAAATGGCACCCTATTCCCTATGTAAGGGTGCAATTTGGGACACAGAGATTAGGAGTTTTCTTTGAAGTGGTAGAGCTGGCCCAGAGAGAGGGAGCATGAGACATCAGTAGAGAGAGAGAGGTGGGAGGAGGAAGGCACCGAGCAACACATTTCTAAAGAAATCAGACAACGTGAATAATTAAGGGTTAAGAATTGCACAGTTTATTTCTGGATGTATGTGAGAGGGTAGGAGGGCCACAGGAGGCAGCAATAGAATGCACACTTAGCAGGTTTTAGAACGCATCCCGACCCTATCCTGTGTATTAAATATCTATCTATCTAGAACCCCTTTTTTTCCCAGCAGGATTAAGTGTGTTTTATCTGTATCCTTATCCAAAGTCACGGCTTTTTAAAAAGCACATAGCTTTTGATGGCATTTAGCTGATGTGTCACAGTACAGTGGGATGTCAACATATTTTGTCATGGTAAATTGGGTCAACATACTCTGAGGGGGAAGGCGAGGGCGTGGTTTATGCTGCAAGCTTTCCCATGAGAAGTGGAGCGACGATGCTTCAATCCTATGAACTTTTAAAGGCACATTCTTTGATATTTACAGACATGTTTGATCATTTAAATGAATGATACCCATTGTTCATGCCTGTTCTTGAAGAATATCACTGTCTTTTTTTTAAGTTGAGGAGTGGGACTTTAAAATAGAACTGTAAACAAACGGTGGTCTGTGTGAATCTGTCACATCACTTGCAGTTAAGAAAAGAACTGGACCATGGCATAATGTCAGTGCTGAATCTGGACCAACAGAGTGTCACTTAAGCAGAGCACACTGTTGATGCTGTTATGGGATTTCATGGTGTCGGTCTCTGACATAGTCTGTGTCAGGCCAGTGCCTGCTAGGCTTCTTTCCAGAGGTCTACTCATTTCTCTGACTGTTTTCCGCATTGACGAACATTTTGTCAGTGACTTAGGGGATGTGCATGAAACAGTTTCACCTAATATCAGCATGTTAAATGTGCAACCAGAGGGAAAAATATTCTAGACCACCTTTACTCTACACACAGAGACGTGTACAAAGCTCTCTCTCGCCCTCCATTTGGCAAATCTGACCATAACTCTATCCTCCTGATTCCTGTTTACAAGCAAAAATTAAAGCAGGAAGCACCAGTGACTCAGTCTAAAAAAAAGTGGTCAGATGAAGCAGATGCTAAACTACAGGACTGTTTTACTAGCATAGACTGGAATATGTTCCGGGATTCTTCCGATGGCATTGAGGAGTACACCACATCAGTCACTGGCTTTATCCATAAGTGCATCGAGGACGTTGTCCCCACAGTGACTGTACGTACATATCCAGAAGCCATGGATTACAGGCAACATCCGCACTGAGCTAACGGCTAGAGATCAAGGAGCGGGATTCTAACCCGGAAGCTTATAAGAAATCCCGCTATGCCCTCCGACAAACCATCAAACAGGCAAAGCATCAATACAGGACTAAGATCGAATCGTACTACACTGGCTCTGACGCTCATCGGATGTGGCAGGGCTTGCGAACCATTACAGACTACAAAGGGAAGCACAGCCGAGAGCTGCCCAGTGACACGAGCCTACCAGATGAGCTAAAATACTTCAATGCTCGATTCGATGCAAATAACACTGAAACATGCATGAGAGCACCAGCTGTTCCAGAAGACTGTGTGATCATGCTCTCCGCAGCCGATGTAAGTAAGACCTTTAAACAGTTCAACATTCGCAAGGCCAGACGGATTACCAGGATGTGTACTGTGAGCATGCGCTGACCGACTGGCAAGTGTCTTCACTGACATTTTCAACCTCTCCTTGTCCGAGTCTGTAATACCAACATGTTTTAAGCAGACCACCATAGTCCCTGTGCCCAAGAACACGTCTGTAGCCATGAAATGTTTTGAAAGTCTGGTCATTGCTCACATCAACACTATTATCCCAGAAACCCTAGACCCACTCCAATTTGCATACCGCACCAACAGATACACAGATGATGCAATCTCTATTGCACTCCACACTGCCCTTTCCCACCTGGACAACAGGAACACCTATGCGAGAAAGCTATACATTGACTAAAGCTCAACGTTCAACACCTTAGTGCCCTCAAAGCTCATCACTAAGCTAAGGACCCTGGGACTAAACACCTCCTTCTGCAGCTGGATCCTGGACTTCCTGACAGGCTGCCCCCAGGTGGTAAGGGTAGGTAACAACACATCCGCCACGCTGATCCTCAACACGGGGACCCCTCAGGGGTGCGTGCTCAGTCCCCTCCTGTACTCCCTGTTCACTCATGATGGCACGGCCAGGCACGACTCCAACTCCATCATTAAGTTTGCTGATGACACAACAGTGGTAGGCCTGATCACTGACGAGACAGCCTATAGGGAGTTAAGAGACATGACCGTGTGGTACCAGGACAACAACTTCTCCCTCAATGCGATCAAGACAAAGGAGATGATTGTGGACTACAGGAAAAGGAGGACTGAGCACGCCCCCATTCTCATCGACGGGGCTGTAGTGGAGCAGGTTGAGAGCTTCAAGTTCCTTTGGCGTCCACATCACCAACAAACTAACATGGTCCAAGCACACCAAGATAGTCGTGAAGAGGGCACGACAAAACATATTCCCCCTCAGGAGACTGAAAGGATTTGGCATGGGTCCTCAGATCCTCAAAAGGTTTTACAGCTGCACCATCAAGCGCATCCTGACTGGTTGCATCAAGGCACTACAGAGGGTAGTGCGTACGGCCCAGTACATCACCGGGGCCAAGCTTCCTGCCATCCAGGACCTCTATACCAGGCGGTGTCGGAGGAAGGCCCTAAAAATTATCAAAAACTCCAGCGACCCTAGTCATAGACTGTTCTCTCTGCTACCGCATGGCAAGCGGTACTGGAGCGCCAAGTCTAGTTCCAAGAGGCTTCTAAACAGCTTCTACCCCCAAGCCATAAGATTCCTGAACAGCTAATCAAATGGCTACCTAGACTATTTGCTACCTAGACCCCCCCCCCCATGCTGCTGCTACTCTCTGTTATTATCTATGCATAGTCACTTTAATAACTCTACCTACATCGAAACCGGTCACCCCCCCACATTGACACATTGACTCTGTACCGGTACCCTCTGTATATAGCCCCGCTATTGTTATTCACTGCTGCTCTTTAATTATTTGTTATTCTTATCTCTTACTTTTTAGGGATTTTCTTAAAACTGCATTGTTGGTTAAGGGCTTGCAAGTAGGCATTTTACTGTAAGGTCTACACCGGTTGTATTCGGCGCATGTGGCAAATAAAATTTGATTTGATTTGAACTTGGCCTGGTCCCAGATCTGTTTGGTTGATTAGCCAACTCCAATTGTTCTGGTTGACTATACAGCGCAAAGAGATCTGGGACCAGGTTATGTGAAACTAGTATGCCAACAGAGACAGGGTTTTTAGAGAGGAAAGAGAGAGAGGAGGTGAAAGGAGAGATGAGACATAGGCGAAATCAGGAAAGGAGAGAGTGACCTGGGGAAGAGAGGGATTTGAAACAAGCATTTCGCTGCACCTTTTTATACCCCTGTAAACTGTGTACATGACGAATAACTTGTTATTTGATCTGTCCCACTTCCAGGCCAACCTGTGCTTTGTGGACATAGACAATCACCGCGTGGATCCACCCGAGGACCTGCCCCTCTTCCCAGACCAGCCCGAGCTCATCCAGGAGCTGAACGAGGTGCTGCTGCGTTTCGGCCTCCAGCCACATGGTGGCGCCACCACCAACCCTGCCCCTGCCGCTCCCCCCTGCCTCAGCAGCCTCGTCCTGGAGGACCTGATGGAAGACAGGCGCAATGGGAACCTGGGAGGGGAGGAGTTGGCCATGCTGGAACGACTGCAGGCACTAGCAAGGAGGTGTGGAGGGATGGAGGGGGGAAAGACCCTTGGACGGGCGTTCCAGGAGGAGGAGGAGGAACTGAATGCAGCCAAAATGAACGTGCAGCTGAGGGAGGTGTTCGCGGGGCGTTTCACCGCCATTTTCGGGAGGTACGAAGAGTTTGTGATCCACAGCGCTCCTGACCTGGAGTCCTGGCTAGGCAACCGTGACGGAACGAGCAACTTTGATAAGGTAATGGTGAAGATTGATCGACAGTCACTCACTGAAGGAATACCATAGACACACATTATATCCGTAGGCTACTCCTTCACAGTCAGTAATCACACATACATTCACAAGAAGCTCTCATTCAGGATAGAAGCAATATTCTCCCGCTGTTACTGCTTTAACTGGTTAGTGGTATCACCAGGGCTCCTTCCTGTCGGCGCAGCCTGCCCCGCACCTGCACTTCTTGTCCTGGTTCCTGGAGACGGCCATGTTCTCGTCATTCTTGGACAGCAAGGTGTTGTCTCGCTGGGCCGACCAGGAGCCGCTGCAGCGTGTGTTCGACGGCCGCCTGGAGAGGGAGCACCTCTACAACACGTTCGAGGATGACCCCGGCAACCGTCGCTACAGGAAGTGCAGCGTGCTCCACAAGTCAGGTGGGTGGGTGAATACAGGGTGTGGAAATTGGATCCAGGCGTGCTACAGCAGTACTCAAGTTTCCATTATTATTATTATTATTATTATTATTATTATTATTTATTTTTATTTTTTTATAACTGCATCCGGTGGGCGAGCCCCCCAGTCCACCTATCTCTGGGTCATGTTCATTAGGGCACGCATTAGAAAATGTTTTAAAATCTTTTGCAATGGTAAACAAAAATTAGTTCAGATAGCCCCTCACTCTTGTAGTCTGCTGGTGCCTGATGAACAGAGAGAGAAAAGGGGAGAGAGAAAAGAGGAGTGGAGGGTAAAAGAGGTAGAAAATGATATATGAGGCGGAGAAAGGGAGGTAGACTGAGAAGGGGATACTTTAGAGCGGTGGAGGATGGGGAGGGGGGATAAGTAGCATATGATGAGAGGAGGAGGAAGAAAACAGTACATTTTTTACCTATAATGAGAGCCCCAAAACTCTCGGCTTTGAAGTACTGCCAAGTGCTCTGCCAAGCTCTCTCTGTCTCTCTCTCTCTCTCTCTCTCTCTCTCTCTCTCTCTCTCTCTCTCTCTCTCTCTCTCTCTCTCTCTCTCTCTCTCTCTCTCTCTCTCTCTCTCTCTCTCTCTCTCTCTCTCTCTCTCTCTGTTTCTCTCTCTCTCTCTCTCTCTGTTTCTCTCTCTCTCTTTTCTCTTTTTTTTCTCTCTCTCTCTTTTTTCTCTTTCTCTTTTTTTTCTCTCTCTTTTTTCTCTCTCTTTTTTCTCTCTCTCTCTCTTTTTTCTCTCTCTCTCTCTCTTTTTTCTCTCTCTCTCTTTTTTCTCTCTCTCTCTCTTTTTTCTCTCTCTCTCTCTCTCTCTGTTTCTCTCTCTCTCTCTTTTCTCTTTTTTTTTCTCTCTCTCTCTTTTTTTTTCTCTCTTTTTTCTCTCTCTCTCTCTTTTTTCTCTCTCTCTCTCTCTCTCTTTTTTCTCTCTCTCTCTCTCTCTTTTTTCTCTCTCTCCCTTGGGTTTCCCAGAAATGTGTCTTTCAAAGGGAACCAGATAGCGTTCACTTCCATATCTTGACAACAACACATGACCGTGGTCATGTACAAAGAGCTTTACAGATCATAGACTTACATATACAGTATGACACTGATCAAAAATTCTCTATTCGAAAAACAGGCTTATACAATGGTCATTCAATGTAAGACTTCTATGTACAGGCTTGAAAAGCTAGAAATTAAGAAGTGATAACGCTGCCCTGTGTGGCTCAGTTGGCAGAGCATGGCACTTGCAATGCCAGGATTGTGGGTGCGACCGTCCATACAAAAAAACGATGCACGCATGTGCACTATAATGTGAAAAGGTTCATTGGCACTGCCTCTCCTACAGCATTCTCCAGTAGGCCCCACTCACATCTCCCACCTCTATTTTGCTCTGATCCCTAGCCCAGGCCATAGAACGCAGGCTGCTGAAGGCTGACCACACGGCCATCCACCCCCACCTGTTGGACATGAGGATCGGCCAGGGCCGACACCAACAGAGCTGCTTCCCCAGGCTGCAGGCTGATGTACTGGCACAGGGACATAACACCAACAAGTAAGTAACATACATTCATATATACACACCGACACACACAAGAATGACCTACACACACATGCACACAAGAATGATCGAAGCACACACACACACAAATCACCTGCATGCACACAAAGACACAATGTACATTGAGTCTGATGCAGTTGCCCCTGTGTGCAGGTGGTCAAGCCGTAACACTCGCAGGAGCGACATTAAGAGACCAGTGACCACTGAGACGACATCAGGACTGGGCAATGACCAGAGAGAGGTAAACACCTGCTTTACCTATGGCCCTGTCCAAAAATCAACCACTAGCCCTTTCCCTTAACTGGTGTAAGCAATATGGTGATGACTTCCCATTTCGTCGCATGACCATCATTCTGCATTCTTCGTTTTTTTTTTAAAGTGTAAAAAATTAAATGAGCCAGGTAGTCCCTCTCTATTTCAGTCCAATCTACAAACCCAGGATGGGTAGGGGAAAGTGTGTATCTGATTGGCTTGTGCTCTCTGGGTTTATCCATTAGAAGTATTCCACGGGGAGGAGGAGCCTGCACCAGTCCAAGCTTCTTGACCCCTCCCCCTCAGCTGTCACTCAAATCCAGCGGGGGTTCGTGGAGGGGCTCCTGAGTGAATGTCGCCTGAAGGTAAGGGGTCTCCAGACCCACCACAGCAGGGGCACAGCGTCTTTCAGTTGGGCATCGACTCTAGACAATAACACAGCATATTAGAGGTAGATATACAGAGTGATTGTCCAAAATGGCACCCTATTCCCTATATAGTTCTCCACTTTTGGAGAAATGCAGTGTGAGTGAGTGTGCAGTGCATCTGTAGCTGAAAATGTTTAGTTTTGTGACCTCTGATTCTTGAAATGATAACATAAATCAAGACTACATTGGATGAGGGCCAAGTCCTCCTAACTTGAGTTGCGGGTGCTTAATTCTGACCCTTGCATGAATCATGTATTGATATGCGTCCCAATTCTCCACACTTCTCCTAAAGTGTGCCCTAGCACAGCCCCCGTCATGGACTTAAAATCCTTAAATCAAGTCCACACTTCGGTAGAAGGGTGTAGAATTGGGACGCAACCTAAGAGTAAGAAGTCAGGATTTAGGCGATTTAGTGTTTGTTGTGTGTCTCTGTGTCGTGCAGACCAGGCGTATGTTGATGGAGAGGATGGGGAAGGAGAGTGTGGAGCTGGGTCAGGGCAAGGCCAGCATCACGGGCCTGCAGGAGAACACACTGATCCACAGCCTCTGTGACCTGCTGGAGCGGACCTGGGGCCACGGACTGCTACTCAAACAGGTTAGTAATAAACATACACAAACACACGTTCAAACATACTGTAATCGCACACTGCTGTTTTGCCGTGGTTGAGTGTGTGATTGAGTGTTTGTACCGTCCAGGGAAGGTCGGCTCTGTGGTCCCACCTGCTCCACTGCCAGGCCAATGGGGAGAAGATGGAGCCACCATCACCTGCTGAGTCTCCAGGTCAGAGCAGATACATACTGGCCTGTTTGTGCTGTCAATGACAATGATCATTGGAATTGAATATACAGCACAAACAGATCTGGGACCAGGCTAGACACATACTAGGAATGTAGTACAGTAATCTATCTATCTAATCATGCCTCAATCATTCTATGTTCTGGTCTGCTAGCGTCACCTGTCATTAACAAGATAAGAGTTTGTCTGTTAGGTGTACTCTGTCAAGTCTGATCACATCTGCCAATCACTCTCTCTTCCTGGTTACAGTGTCCAATGGGCTGGACAGCATGAGGCTAGAGGAGGGACTTGCACCCCCGAAGGGCTCCTTTGTACAGGATATGAGGTAATAAAGCGCAACATAACCCAAAACACTGCTATCTTTGAAAACCATAGAATTTCTGGTAGCATTTTTTTTGTAATTTTTTTTTTTAGGTTTGTCCAGACTATGAGTGAGGGTCTCAGTGAGGTGGGTCGGGCGCGGGCCTGGATCCATCTTTCCCTGGAGAAGAAAGTGCTCTCGCAACACCTCAAACTGCTGCTGGCCAACCAGAACCTAATCAGGTATACACACATATCACATATACCCTCTTCACACTACTGACCGCCATCATTCCTGTTCCTACGAACTTCATGCTCCAATGACTATCGCCCTGTAGCACTCACTTCTGTAATCATGAAGTGCTTTGAGAGTTATGGCACACCATCAACTCCGCCATCCCAGCCCCCCTAGACCCACTCCAATTTGCATACCGCCCCAACAGATCCATAGACGATGCAATTGCTCTCCACACTGCCCTCACCCACCTAGATAAGAGGAATACCTATGTGAGAATGCTGTTCAGTGACTAAAGCTCAGCATTCAACACCATTGTCCCCAAGCTTAGGACTCTGGGTCTGAACACCTCCCTCTGCAAATGGATCCTGGATTTCCTGACGGGCCGACCCCAGGTGGTGAGGGTAGGCAACATCACATCGCCACCCTTTAACACAGGGGCCCCACAGGAGTGTGTGCTTAGCCCCTTCCTATACTTCCTGTTCTATCCACGACTGCGGGGCCACGCGCGACTCCAGCACCATCAAGTTCGCTGATGACACGACGGTGGCAGGCCTGATCACCGGCGACGATGAGTCAGCATACAGGGAGGAGGTTAGTGACCTGGCAGTGTAGTGCCGGAGCAACAACCTGTCCCTCGACGTCAGCAAGACCAAGGAGCTGATCGTGGACTACAGGGAACGGGAGGCGAGCACGCCCCCATCCATATCGACGGGGCGGCAGTGGAGCAGGTAGACAGCTTCAAGTTACTCGGTGTCCAAACACACACGCACGGTCGTGAAGAAGGCGCAACAGTATCTCTTCCCCCTCAGGAGGTTGAAAAAGTTTGGCATGGGCCCTCAAATCCTGGAAAGGTTCTACAGCTGTAACACTAAGAGCATATTGACTGGCTGCATCATTGCTTGGTATGGCAATAGCATCGCCCTCGACCGCATGGCGCTACAGAGTGTTGTGCAGACAGACCAGTACATCACTGGGGCCGAGCTCCCTGCCATCCAGGACCTCTATATCAGCGGTCTGAAAAGAAGGCGTGGAAAATCGTTCAAGACTCCAGCCACCCAAGCCATAGACTGTTCTCTCTGCTGCCGCACGGAAAGAGGTACCAGTGCATCAAGTCTGGCACCAACAGGCTCTTGAACAGCTTCTATCCCCAAGCAATACGACTGATAAATAGCTATCATAATAGCTACAGACTGTCTGCGTTAACCTTGTATCTTTATTGACCCTTTATTTGTGCACTGTCTCTATACACACTCACTCCAACATTTTCCCACTCGCACAGAATACGCACATACATTATACTGACTCTACACACCCGCACAGCCACTCACATACTAGCTGCTGCTACTGTTTATCATATATCCTGATGTCTAGTCACCTTACCCCTATACATATCTACCTCCATCACTCCAGTATTCCTGCACATTGTAAATATTGTATTGGAACTGACTTAATAATTGTTTTCCTGTATATAGTATGCTTACTTACTTTATTGCGCATTTTTTATTCAATTGTTATTGATTAGTGCATTGTTGGGTTTTGAGTTTGTAAGAAAAGCATTTCACTGTATTTGTGCATGTGCCATTAAAACTTGAAACTTGAGCCGAGCAGAGCCAAGCCAAGCCGTACTGAGCTGGCTTGGTTGCACCTCCGCGATAGTTGCTAGGACCGTGCTGGAAAGGACAATGTGTAAATGAAAATATTTGAGCCGTCACGATGACATGAAAAGGGTAATGACCGGTGAATCTTCAGATGTATGCTTCATTTTCTCCTCTCTGTGAGGTAGGTGTGTGTTCACTTTTCGGTCCCCTCCCTACAGGCAGCTGTACAAGTCCCATGCGTTCCTACTGTGTGAGGAGGAGAGGGAGCAGTTCCTGTTCCACCTGCTGTCCCTCAACACTGTGGACTACCTCTGCTTCACACGCACATTCACCTCCATCAGTAAGTCTGGCAGATTCCCCAGAGCTGTGTTCAATGAGAAGCGTTCCTTTTAGTTTTCTGCTAAATGTGTTTATTTGTTGCGGGTCCTAATGAACACGTCCCAGCTTCCAAGATACTGAAACCAGAAACGTTCCTAGAACATATCGGGGGGGGGGGGGTGTTCTCATTGGGTTCCTTATTCCTATTTGGTTGTATGATAACAGTATGAGAATGTTTTCCTAGTGTTATTAGAGCGTTACAGTTATTAGAATGATATTGCAAAAAACATTATCTTCATATCATAAGTCAACATCTACATGCAGTTCTGAGAACAGTTCTTAGGCAGTTCCTGAAACGTTTTAAGAAGGAATGTTTTTAGAACACTGGCATCTTGGATAGTGGAACGTTACCACTAGCGTACTAGGGAACCGGACATTGTTAGCTGGTTTAAACTAGAGCAGGGATCATCAACTAGATTCAGCCGCGGGCCGTTTTTATTTTTTCGATTTTTTTTGTCTTGAGTAAATGATTAGGGGTCTGGAACATAATTATAAATAATGTGTAGGCTGCAAATTGACCGCAAGAAGCCCAAACAGATATGTTTGACTAAAACATAATCATTTCAGACCTTGTTTACATTTGTATACGATCCCATGTCTCTATTATGCGTGGTAATACTTGGGAACAGATTTCTTAAATGAAAATCACTTGGAGCTGATTTCCTGGTGTTTTGACAGTCTTATGTCTGATAATGATTATATATATATTTTTTATGTTCAATTTTGGTGGGGGGGGGGGGCAAATAAAACCACCCGCGGGACAAATTCTGTGAGGTTGGGGAACCCTGAACTAGAGGTACCTGTAAGGCCAAGGTCCGTAAACATCTAACATTGCACTGAAATGTGAAATGTGTTCACTGCCTCGCTCTAGATAAGAGCATCTGCTAAATGACCAAAATGTAAACGTTATTGTCTCTTGTGTCCCTTCAGGCATTCCATACCGTGTTGTCATAACGCCCATGAAGAAGCTGAGCATTGCCATGACAATGTCCAACCCCTGGGTGTGTGTGTCTGGAGAGCTGGGTGACTCTGGGGTCAGGCAGATCCCCAAGAACACACAGGAGATCTTCTTCCAGGTGAGATGCTCCGTTCCTCTGGGCTACTGCTTTGGGAATTCTCCATCAAACACACATGTGCAAACACATGCATATACACACACACACACCTACATGTACACGCATTCTCACAAATCACTGTCTCACACACACACACACACACACACACACACACACACACACACACACACACACACACACACACACACACAGTTCTGACTTTGGTCTCTCTGTCTGTTTCTGTGTCAGTGCCAGAACCTGGGCAGGCTGAGCACCCTGCAATTGGGGCAGGAGAACTCTGGCCTACTGTCTAAGTGTCTGGTGGACTGTGTGGTTGTGCACAACGAGATCACTGGACACACCTACAGGTAACGCACACATACTGTATGGATACACTGTTTTAGCTGTGTGTCAAACCTGCAACGAACTCCACATCTTTTTGATCAAGTTAGTCGGAAAAGTGTTGCTTTAATTTCTGCACTCACCTAGGTCATGTTCATTAGGGCATGCAACGGAAAACATTTTAAAACGTTCTGCAACAGGAAAATGAGTGTTTATTATTAGACAAGTTCAGGTCGTCCCTCCCTTTTTGTTTGGTGCCCAATGAATGTGACTCTCCTTCAAAATTCTGAATTGCCCAATCCCAAATGACTTCTCGCTTGCCCTATTTCACATCTAACCTCTGACCCCATTATCTATCTACATCCACGCTCTCCTCCCAGGTTCCCGTGTGGCCGCTGGCTGGGGAAGGGTGTGGGTGACGGCAGCCTGGAGAGGGTGCTGATTGGTCAGCTGGTGTCTCCCAGAGGAGAGGAGGAGTCTGGGAGGTGGACGGGGACGCCCCCGGAGCAGAGTTCGCCCCCTCAGAGTGGACACATGGGGGGTCTGGGGTCACTGGGGCGCAGCAACAGTAACAACAGTATGTATGGGGAACAGACACACACACAGTTTGCACCTATAATTGTTAAAACGACAGTCAAAACAGATATTCCACTTTTTATATAAACAGTCAACCATAATATTTTCTTTCTTTTGTCATGAGTAAAATATGCCTTTTTTTTTAAAGTCACTCATTGCTATACCTTACTTTTAATGCTCTCCTTATCGTCTTTCATGCCATTGTCCATCTTCACGTCTCTTCCTCCTCTCAATCCCTCCATCTCTTCTCCATTATCCTCGCTCTCTCTCTCCTTCATTCAGGACTGTCTTCTGTCCAGGTGCAGGAGGAAATGAGGGAGGCAGTAAACAACCTCGTCAAGCACTTCCACAAAGCAGAGCAGGAGGTATGGGTGGGTGTGTAGGTGTGCGTGAGAGAGATTCCAAAAACAGAAAATAGAGAGCACAGCAGAGAGGTCTAATCTCTGATGAGAAGAGTGTGTGTGTATGTGTGTGTGCTGGTCTGCACAGGCCGGCGTGTGTGCGCTAGGCTTGGGGAATTTAGAAGTACCTATAGTATGATTTTCAATACCGTACTCTTGTGGTGGAAATTCTACCTTTTAACTAATAATGAGGAGAGGCAAAGTCAATTGTCACGTCTGTGTGTAGGAACGGACCAAGGCGCAGCGTGCGTATCGTTCCACATCTTTATTATATAGTGAAACTTAGCCAAACAAACTATAAACAAAACACAAACCGTGACAACAGCGGTGCAACATGCACTAACTCAAAATAATCTCCCACAAACACAGGTGGGAAAAACAACTACTTAAATATGATCCCCAATTAGAGACAACGATGACCAGCTGCCTCTAATTGGAATCATACAAAAACCAACATAGAAAAAATAAACTAGAACACAACATAGAAAAATTAAACTAGATAAACCCCCCCCAGTCACGCCCTGACCTACTCTACCATAGAAAATAAGAGCACTCAATGGTCAGGACGTGACAGTCAATAATCAATCAAGGTATTACTTTTATTAAAAACGTATTACAATAAGGAGGCTGGTCGCACCAGCCACGCAGGTGAAATGGAGCGAGAACCTGCACACAAAGAGTACAGAAGCCTTATATAGTCAAGCTATCTCATGCAAGCATCTGCAAAAACACGTGACCCTATCTATGTGTGTGTGGGGAGCGACGACTGGGTGAAAAGGTTGCCTCCGTCTGTCGCAACTGAGTGAGGACAATAGGTGCCAAAGTGACAGGAAGTCACTCCAGACATACTTCCTCTAACAGCAGTGCCTTTGACTGTCGGCCCAAATGATGTATGTCCTACCCCTAAACACACACAAAACATGAACCTTTAACCCAGAAACAGGCTCCAAACAAAACAACAGCTCTATCACTGGTGTGTAGAATATAACACTTTACTCTGTCTCCAGTTAAGCTGAGAGGAACCAGTTAGTTTCTGTCATTCTTGGCTGAGCGCCCAGACATCATTCCTTCTACACACACACAACACAATTAGAACAGGCCTCTATTAATGCGCACTCACACTTTTTTACCTTGTATGAGTTTGTTAAAGAAACAATCTCACGCCCAATGCCTAGACTTAAAGAAGGATATTTTCGTACACAAGCATTAGTAAGGTTTAACAGAAAATGCCCTCGCAACTCCCCTTCCCCCCTCCAAATAAACGGCTCTGTAACAGTCTGAAATCCCCTGTATTAGTGGAGGCTGGTGGGAAGAGCTATAGGAGGACGGGCTCATTGTAATGTCTGGAAAGGAATCATCTTTTTGGCCTTCCAGTGACATCGAGTGCTGTAGGTGTCCTGGAGGGCAGGTAGTTTGCCCCTGGTGATGCATTGTGCAGACCGCACTACCCTCTGGAGAGCCTTGCGGTTGTGGGCGGAGCAGTTGCCGTACCATGCGGTGATACAGCCCAACAGGACGCTCTCGATTGTGCAGCTGTAAAAGTTTGTGTGTTTTAGGTGACAAGCCAAATTTCTTCTGAAGAGGTGACAGGGCCTCCTTCACCACGTTGTCTGTGTGGGTGGACCATTTCAGTTTGTCTGTGATGTGTACGCTGAGGAACTTAACTTTCTACCTTCTCCACTACTGTCCCGTCGATGTGGATGGGGGGATGCTCCCTCTGCTGTTTCCTGAAGACCACGATCATCTCCTTTGTTTTGTTGATGTTGAGTGCGAGGTTATTTTCCTGACACCACACTCTGAGGGCCCTCACTTCCTCCCTGTAGGCCATCTCGTCGTTGTTGGTAATCAAGCCTACCACTGTAGTGTCGTCTGCAAACTTGCTGATTTGAGTTGGAGGCGTGCATGGCCACGCAGGCATGGGTGAACAGGGAGTACAGGAGGGGGCTGAGAATTCACCCTTGTGGGGCCCCAGTGTTGAGGATCAGCGGGGTGGAGATGTTGTTTCCTACCCTCACCACCTGGGGGGCGGCCCGTCAAGAAGTCCAGTACGCAGTGGCATAGGGTGGGGTCGAGACCCAGGATCTTGAGCTTAATGACGAGTTTGGAGGGTACTATGGTGTTAAATGCTGAGCTGTAGTCAATGAACAGCATTCTTACATAGGTATTCCTCTTGTCCAGATGGGATAGGGCAGTGTGATGGTGATTGCAACGTCTGCGGACCTATTGGGGTGGTAAGCAAATTGGAGTGGGTCTAGGGTATCAGGTAGGGTGGAGGTGATATGATCCTTGACTAGTCTCTCAAAGAACTTCATAATGACAGAAGTGAGTGCTACGGGACGATAGTCATTAAGTTCAGTTACCTTAGCTTTCTTGGGAACAGGAACAATGGTGGCCATCTTGAAGCATGTGGGCACAGCAGACTGGGATAGGGATTGATTGAGTATGTCCGTAAACACACCAGCGCATGCTCTGAGGACACGACTAGGGATTACATCTGGGCCGGCAGCCTTGCGAGGGTTAACACGTTTAAATGTTTTACTCACGTTGGCCACGGTGAAGGAGAGCCCACAGGCTTTGGTAGCGGGCCGTGTCAGTGGCACTGTATAGTCCTTAAAGCGAGCAAAGAACTTGTTTAATTTGTCTGGGAGCAAGACGTCGATGTCTGCGACAGGGCTGGTTTTCTTTTTGTAATCCGTGATTGGGTGTAGACCTTGCCACATACGTCTTGTGTTTCAGCCGTTGAATTGCGACTCTACTTTGTCTCTATACTGACGCTTTGCTTGTTTGATTGCCTTACGGAGGAAATAGCTACACTGTTTGTATTCGGTCATGTTTCCAGTCGCCTTGCCATGATTAAAAGCGGTGGTTCGCGCTTTCAGTTTTGCTGCCGAATGCTGCCATCAATCCATGGTTTCTGGTAAGAGAAGGTTTTAGTAGTCACAGTGTGTACAACATCACTGATGCACTTGCTAATAAACTTGCTCACAAAGTCAGCGTATACGTCAATGTTGTTGTCTGAGGCTACCCGGAACATATCCCAGTCCACGTGATCGAAGCAGTCTTGAAGCGTGGAATCTGATTGGTCAGACCAGCGTTGGATAGACCTGAGCACGGGCGTTTCCTGTTTTAGTTTCTGTCTATAGGCTGGGAGAAACAAAATGGAGTCCTGGTCAGATTTGCCGAAGGGAGGGGAGGGAGGGAGAGCTTTGTATGCATCGCGGATGTTAGAGTAGCAATGATCCAGAATGCTACAAGCGTGTGTCGCGCATTTGATATGCTGATTAAAATTTAGGAAGCCTTGTTCTAAAATTAGCTTTGTTAAAATCCCCAGCTACAATAAATGCAGCCTCAGGATATATGGTTTCTAGTTTACATAGAGTCCAGTAAAGTTCTTTCAGCAGGGCCGTCGAGGTGTCTGCTTGGTAGATAATTCGGTCGGCATTTGATTGCAAGGAATTTTAGGTCAGGTGAACAAAAGGACTTGAGTTCCTGTATGTTGTTATGATTACACCATGAGTCGTTAATCATAAGGCATACACCCCCGCCCTTCTTCTTAGCAGAGAGATTTTTGTTTCTGTAGTGTTAAGATTTTCCTTCACTTGGAACTAAGGGGCCTAGCCTGAACTATGAAAAATCGCCCCAGACCATTATTCCTCCTCCACCAGTTGGCACTATGCATTGGGGCAGGTAACGTTCTCCTGGCTTCCGCATACCCAGATTCATCCGTTTGACTGCCAGATGGTGAAGCGTGATTCATCCCTCCAGAGAACACGTTTCCACTGTTAGAGTCCAATGGCGGTGAGCTTTACACCACTCCAGCCGACGCTTGGCATTGCGCATGGTGATCTTAGGCTTGTGTGGAGCTGCTCAACCATGGAAACCCATTTCATGAAGATCCTGACGAACAGTTCTTGTGCTGACGTTCCTTCCAGAGACAGTTTGGAACTCTGTAGTGAGTGTTGCAACCGAGGACAGACAATTTTTACGCACTACAAAATGGTATATCATAACCTGCAGTTGAGGAACAATGGGAAAGTAGTTCTGCTTTGAAAGTTGATTAATTTGAAACTCCACTTTTGAGAAAATGTCCCTTGAATGTTTTGGTATGCCTACTGGAGAGCTCTCCTTTGTCGACACCTATTCAGCATCGTTCACACCCTCTGAAGCCTTAGCCCCACCCATCTCTTTAAGGATTCACATGTGCTAAACAGAGTGAGTAAGGTAGTGTAGTAAACAACCAAAGATTTCAAGACTGAAAAGAGTGAAAGTAGTAGCCTACAATAACGAATAACTCCAGGTAAAAATACACTTTATCTAGTCCTTGGCCTATATCCTAATCTGACTTTGCACATTTGCGTAGTAGCGATATCAAAAATACAAAGTGTCCAGATAAAAAATATTTTATAATTATTAGATGACGCTTACCCAGACACACTTGTCTAAATTGATGGGTCATGTGAAAGGAATGCTATAACCACCCCCCAGCCAAATCTACCTAAGAAGATGGGTCACTTTTGTCTAGACATGTATACATGTTCATGAAATTCAATAGATGGCCGTAATCACCCCCAGAGACACACCTGACTAACTTAATGGGTCATGTAATCATTTAGTGAAGTGGAGTATTTTTGTTTAGACATGTAGGTAGCTAGCTAGCTAAAGAAGGAACCATAATCCCAACCCATACTACTAGCAATACAAACAGATTTTCATAGCTAGCCACCGTGCATGAAATGCTGTAGTATGAATCTGCAGGTACCTAAAGCTAACCAACTACATTCAATGTTAACTAGCTAGCTAACATTAGAATATAACTAGCAATGCAAATGGATTTTTGAGATATTAATAATATTATTACACAGATCATACATGTAACGCAAGCTAGTGAGCCAGCAAGCTAACGTTCCCTAGCTAGCTAACAGTACGCTTTAACTTGCAATGAAAACAACTTTGACAAAATTAGAAACGTATAATAACTGAAAATGTAGCTAGACTCTTACCCGTATACATGGATGATCGCTTTACAGCAGACTGGAACCCCTGTTACTAAGTAAGGCATTCTGTGTCATGTACATTTTGTTTGTACAGCTTGTTTGGCCCGCGTTGTGTCAAATCACTCCGGTTCACACTGATCGTGTGCAGAAAGTAGTCCATCACAACTTTTTCCCACTGATCTTTGTCGATAGTGCCTGCTAAATTCAGGGCAGCAATGTTGTTGAGAGTAGTAGCAACACTTGCCGTTTTCCATGGCTAATGTTAGATCTTTAAAAAATGCCACAGTAGCAAGTATCTACACATACTGAGCAGCTCATGTTATAGACAGAAGCATGCTACATGGCAGACCAATCCGAACTCATCTCTCGGCATGTCCAGCGTATCCATTATCTCAGCCAATCATGGCTAGAGTGAAAGTTCCTGTATTTTTCTGTGGCTAAACCAACTAGGCTCATAATTTTAATAATTGTATTTGTATTTACAGATGGCATACAAGTCTGTTATTAAGGCACATGAAAGTTCACATGTTCCAAAAGGCATTTCTGCCAAAAAACACATTGAGTTCAAGTTCAAAGGCCTCTCCTGTGAAGTAGTGACGTGCGAAATATGCCTAGCTTCCTGAAATGGGTCACATTTGTGCTTTTCTAGAGCGCATTTAAGTTTGGCAAAGACTATATATATTTTTTATTTGTATTGCATAGATACATAGCCACTGACCAATCTGCATTAACCTCTTATAGGAGGAATCACCAATAAGGTCACACTCTCAACTGTGCAACAGTGTAGGACAGATTCATGCTGGAAGAATCTACTGCCATACTGTGTTCGATCTAGTCTAGCCATCTTGTCTCAAGAGGACCACAATGGAAATAAGTCCCAGACTTTATTGTGTGTTAACCTCGATGATTTTATTAATGTGCATGTATGGCGGTTTAAGTTTTATGTGTGCTTGTTTTTTTTAAATGGTCGAATTAATAAACAAAATAAACTGAACTAAAGGGGAAAGGAGAGGGATTTATGGTTCTATTTTTATGTCTTGTTTTTTTGTGGGAGGGGTATTGGAGGACAACTGGAGGTCTACTTAGAGTTAGTATGGATACGTATTTCAAAATGGTGGTAAGAACAGTGATAAGTATATCAAAATGGTGGTAAGAACAGTGATAAGTATCTCAAAATGGTGGTAAGAACAGTGATAAGTATCTCAAAATGGTGGTAAGGACAGTGATAAGTATCTCAAAATGTAACCCATCATGGTAACCGGTGAATTAAGTATAGCTAGCTATAACTCCAATGGTTTGGCTGATAATAAGAAAGGAAGAGCAGTTTTTACCTGGCTAAAGGGATAAAGATGACCATATTTATTGTCTTCAGGAAACTAATTGAATATCTTCCTGAAGAAGTGGCCTGGGATTTTTTTTTTTTTATAAATCTATTTCAGTTATGCGTTAAGAAATTCCAAAGGTGTTATGATCCTGTTAAAAACAATTTGGATCTCGAGGTACAATCCGTTAAAATAGATCCTCGAGGACGATGGATTGCCTTCTACTTGATGATAAACAGATCTATATGGACCAAATAATTATGATCCAAACTTCTTTGAAAACAACACATAACACCCAGTCGCAACTGAATTGCGGTTGCATTTGGCTTCTTGCTAGGAGGTTGGTAGTTATCCTGAGGTTCATTGGGTCTTCGTGTCCTCTGGGAGGATGGGAACCCAATTGCGCACAGCCATGTTGTGCAACACACAGCAAGCCATTACAATTCTGCACGCTTTCTCAGGCTTGTACAGGTGTCTCCCACCGCGTGTATCAAGGCACAGACATCTCCCTTTTAGTGCACCTATTGTGCGCTCCACAAGGGAGTGGATGAGACCGTGGAGCTCATTGAAGCGCCTCTCTTGTGCGCCCTGGGGGTTGGTGATCAGCCAGGGATTAAGGGGATATGCCCTATTACCTGGGAGGAGGGAAAAACCTTTACATGATGCAGGGCAAATAATTGTGACTATTTCATAATTAGGCCTGCTAACTACAGTTGATGTTGGAAGTTTACATACACCTTAGCCAAATACATTTAAACCCGGTTGTTCACAAATCCTTATATTTAATTCTAGTAAAAAAAATCCATGTTTTAGGTCAGTTAGGATCACCACTTTATTTTAAGAATGTGAAATGTCAGAATAATAGTAGAGTGATTTATTTCAGCTTTTATTTCTTTCATCACATTCCCAGTGGGTCAGAAGTTTACATACACTCAATTAGTATTTGGTAGCATTGCCTTTAAATTGTTTAACTTGGGTCAAACATTTTGGGTAGCCATCCACAAGCTTCCTACAATAAGTTGGGTGAATTTTGACCCATTCCTCCTGACAGAGCTGGTGTAACTGAGTCAGGTTTGTAGGCCTCCTTGCTCGCACACGCTTTTTCAGTTCTGTCCACAAATTTTCTATAGGATTGAGGTCAGGGCTTTGTGATGGCCACTCCAATACCTTGACTTTGTTGTCCTTAAGCCATTTTGCCACAACTTTGGAAGTATGCTTGGGGTCATTGTTCATTTGGAAGACCCATTTGAAACCAAGCTTTAACTTCCTGACTGATGTCTTGAATATATCCACATAATTTTCCTTCCTCATGATGTCATCTATTTTGTGAAGTGCACCAGTCCCTTCTGCAGCAAAGCACCCCCACAACATGATGCTGCTACCCCCATGCTTCACGTTGGGATGGTGTTCTTCGGGCTTGCAAGCCCTCCCCCTTTTACCTCCAAACATAACAATGGTCATTATGGCCAAACAGTTCTATTTGTGTTTCATCAGACCAGAGGACATTTTCCAAAAAGTACGATCTTTGTCCCCATGTGCAGTTGCAAACCGGAGTCTGGCTTTTTTTATGGCGGTTTTGGAGCAGTGGCTTCTTCCTTGCTGAGCGGCCTTTCAGGTTATGTTGATATAGGACTCGTTTTACTGTGGATATAGATACTTTTGTACCTGTTTTCTCCAGCATCTTCACAAGGTCCTTTCCTGTTGTTCTGGGATTGATTTGCATTTTTTGCACCAAAGTACGTTCATCTCTAGTAGACAGAATGCGTCTTCTTCCTGAGCAGTATGACGGCTGCGTGGTCCCATGGTGTTTATACTTGCGTACTATTGTTTGTACAGATGAACGTGGTACCTTCAGGCATTTGGAAATTGCTCCCAAGTATGAACCACACTTGTGGTACAATGTATTTCAAGGTCTTGGCTGATTTCTTTTGATTTTCCCATGATGTCAAGCAAAGAGGCACTGAGTTTGAAGGTAGACCTTGAAATACATCCACAGGTACACCTCCAATTGACTCAAATGATGTCAATTAGCCTATCAGAAGCTTCTAAAGCCATGACATCATTTTCTGGAATTTCCCAAGCTGTTTAAAGGCACAGTCAACTTAGTGTATGTAAACTTCTGATCCACTGGAATTGTGATACAGTGAATTATAAGTGAAATAATTTGTCCGTAAACAATTGTTGGAAAAATGACTTGTGTCATACACAAAGTAGATGTCCTAACCGACTTGCCAAAACTATAGTTTGTTAACAAGAAATTTGTGGAGTGGTTGAAAAACGAGTTAATGACTCCAAACTAAGTGTATGTAAACTTCCGACTTATATAAGCTAAACTGTATTTAGCTTATATATTGTCTGTTGCCCACACTGCTGTTCATCTGGATGAACGAGTCGTGACTTGAACCGGGCCAATGGTCAACAACATTGGTGAGTGTCATTTGTAGATCACAAATCACTTGCACATTGATGGAGTGGAAGTTTTTCCAGTTCACATACACAAACTTGTTCTCACTGTTGCCCTTATTGCAACACGAGGGCAGTCGATCGCCCCGATAACAATTTGGAAAACCTTCCATTGCTACATATTGCAGTTTGTTTGCCTGTTCACTGGCTGTGTAGGGGAACCGTATGTACCTCAGACGAATGATGCCATCCAACACTTGGCATTATGCGGCTGGGGGAGGGCTGTGATATGCCCGATCTGTCACACTATTCCCTCTGAAAGGTCCCTGTGGCTAGGAACCCAACAGTGGTCAAAATCTGCACATGGACAGGTATTGCCTGATTGCGGCGTGTAGGCCATGCAAGCATTTACCCAAATTCAGCACATCGGTCCAACAGAATGGCTCTGGGGAACCTGTATTGGCTCATAAGCCAGTCATCATTGTGGGCAAAATAAATCTGCTCGTCTCAAAAGACGCTCGCGGAGAATAACCATGCCAAGATTGCCAACACAGCCCTGGTCTTTGGATGTGGCTAGTCTAGAACACACATGGGTGTATTTATATAAACAGAGACAATTTTGAGTAATTGCTTGCACCAGTGCAGTGAAATGCATCAATGTTAAATGTTAATGAGTGAGAATTGATTAGCCTATAAAGAATAGCCATAGGCCCAAGTGACAAATTATATTTAACCTATAATGGAAAAATAGTTAAAATAATAAGTGACATTAAGAATACAAAATAATTATGCATTTTATTTGTATAGCACTATTTTAACAACACCACATGCATGCTATACATAGGCTTAAGCCTAACAGGATACTGTTTAGTGTGTATTTTTAGCTTCTTGGCTGTGCGTAGGCATGGTCTAAAGTTTGCCGAGAGAAAAGCACATTCTCACGTTTAGTTCTTATAAATTCAAACTTTTTTTGTGAAAACTGGCATACACGTTTTGTTGTATATGTTGTACGTATGCAATGTTTATAAATGAGCCCCCCAGGGCTCCAGCTATGCATTTTGTTTGCTAACTTGCTAGTTAAGTGGCTCGTTTGCAAGATCAAGCTTCTTGGTTACAACAAGAATCAAGATTGCTGCTGCCTAAATTGTTCTGTGTGTTTTTTATGTTTGGAAAGAAATCCCTTGTGTCCACTGCGGGTAATACCGTATACCCCGGTATGGTACAGGAACTGTATGATCATCTGGATACCGCCCAACCCTAGTGTGTTCGTGTTTCTTGACCTTCACTCTGCAAGGCAGAATCTCTCACAGTTAAAAGGCAGACTGGCTTTTTTTCTCTCTAGTCTATGGCCTTCTCTGACCTCCCCTTTAAAAGCCTGCTCTGGAGCCGTATCCACAGTGTCTCAGGGTAAAGAATTGGTCATAAGTCTGAGAGTAGACGTTTTACTCCTACTCTTATGGCTAAAAATAAAAGCTATTCATGAAGCCCTTTTAGTCGTAAGAGTCCTACCTATTCGACAGATATTCAGGAGAGCTCGAGCTGTCCTAACCAGTTAGGTTACCAGCAGGTGTCTTGATGATTGGCAGAGAGTCAGTGGGTCCTGCACCATAGACAGGCAATACTGTATGATTCAGTGCAATAGGCCCATCACATTATTTGAAAAAAAAGAGTAGGCAAAGTGTTCATGTCAGGTGAAAATTATAGGCCGTTAAATGTTTTACCATTGCAACATTTGGTTCACCTTGGTTTTCTGTAGCGTGCTACAGAGTTCACAGCTGGCAATTCCTACTCGCGATTGGTTATTCCCCATGATTGGCAACAACGTCACCACAATCTTTCCTTTACGTACCTCCAACTGTCCTGATTACGAGCCCAGTTCAACTTTTATGGGTTGATTTTACTCCTGGATCAGATTTTCTCTGAGCAGCGTTTTTAATATCATCCTAAAACGTACTCTGAGCGAAGAGGTTTTTTGTTGTTGTCCTAAAACGGGTTTTAACAGGATTCCTAGGACCTTTTCTGAGACGCTTGATCTCCCCTTTAAACACCAAGCCCTGTAGTGACTGTTGGTGAATCACGGTAGTATTGCTACTATGGGGCCTGTGGCTCACCTTAATAACATTTTAATTGGATGACACTTAACCCCTGCCACCAGGACAACTCCTCTATCAATCAGCTTGAATAAATTACCCTTTCCTTGGCACAGTAGAAGCTGAGGAGCCCTGCAGATTTACACAGACCCTCAGTGAATTGTAAATGAAAGAAAATTGGAAAGAAAGTGCCTTAAAATCCATTTAATTATAATGTATAAAAACACACCGCTTTGGGTGATTGTGTCACAGCAAGTGCTTTGGATTTGGTTGTTTTAATTCTCAATACGCTGTTGGAACCTGAAGGGAAAGCTGAAGCGTGGTACTTTGAAAGCCCTCTGGAAATGAAGTGTAGTAAATACTATCGCCCTGTGTTGGGGTTTGTCACCTTGGCGACCATAATACAACTCCTCCACACTCCAGCCCGACAATTGTACAGTAGAAGCAAGTCAATAGTGCCTCATTTGCAAGGACACTTTATGGGATGTGAAAATTGGCTACTCATACCATTGAACTCAGGCATCAAATGTCATTGTGGTGGACACCTGGCTTACTAAACCTGCGTTCCAATTTCTGTGATGATATGCCCAAACGTTTCTGAACGCAAGACCTCTCCTCTCCTCAGAGGGGGAACCTGACTGCTCTGCTGTGTGGAGAGGAGGGGCTGGTGCGCTCCCTGGAACAGTTCCTCCTACATGGCTTCAAGTCCTCCCGCTTATTCCAAAGGAGTGTGTTCATATGGGACTTTGTGGGTAAGTGGGTGTGTGTGTGTGCACGTGGACAGACTATGTGGATTGTAGTAATGTCAGTCCATATAACTTGTCTCAATCTAGTGGCTGGTTAGTACAAGTTCACTTTTACATTATTCATTGTTAGTGCAACACAGCATGATTCATCCATTACAGTAAACAGCCTCATCTTTGCCTTCAAACAGTTATTTTTCTAGAACAGTACTTACACTTACTGAAATCATAGAACGACTTCTCAATTTGGCCGACTCCTTAGCTCAGATCCTTATTCCATAGTTATCCAAGGGTCATCCTTGACATAGAAATAAAATTACTAGAATTCTAGTGTAGGAATAGTAATTTCTATGAACCCTGTCCTTCTAATGTGTTACCTGCTCCGCACCTCTCCCCCACAGAGAAGGTGGTGGTTTCCATGGAGACGGCAGATCAAATGGGTGACTTGCGGGGGTCAACGGAACTGTGTGACTCTCTGTGTCACTATGCCAACGCCATCAACGCCTCGCCGCGGAACATCGGCAAGGAGGGCAAGTTCCAGCTGCTGGTCTGCCTGGGAGTCAGGTGAGAGGTCAAAGTTGAAAGTTCAAACGGCAATTGAGATGGTAGGGGCCAGGAGGATGTAACGTCACATCACAAAACATTCAGATATACTGTAAATATATTTAGTATGTTAGGTTCTAATTTTCAGAGTTCAAACTCAACGGACGCTATGAAAGCGTCACAGGTCTTCCCTGTGGCTCAGTTGGTAGAGCATGGTGTTTGCAACGCCAGCATGGTGTGTGCAACGCCAGGGTTGTGGGTTCGATTCCCACGGGGGGCCAGTACAAAAAAAAAATGCATGAAATGAAATGTATGCACTCACTACTGTAAGTCGCTCTGGATAAGAGCGTCTGCTAAATGACTAAAATGTAAAAGCTTAACCAAGTTTATTCTTCCCAGAGGGTCAGTACAGCTGCATTAGACAAAAACATTTTCACACAAGCACTGATATTTAACCCTTCCTCCAAGGCTGAGTGTCCACTTACACATCTGTACAAACATTGTCTTTACTGCTAGGCAGGACACTTAAGTGATACGGGCCATAAACTTTTCTTTCTCCCTTAATAACGTGACCTGAGCTGATCTCGACCCCCCCCTTCATCACTAATCCACGGCTCTCTCCCCTTATCAGTGCCTGCCACATGTGATCGCTTTCCCTGCACTCAGCACATTCCAAGCTTAATTGCACACACCACATACCTTCCTCCTACAGATAACCATTTACTTCTGGTGTAGACCCTCTAAACCTAAGCACTCAATATTTCAACAGGATACCTGATATAATGTAAACGTTATACCCTCTCTCCCTCAGTGACATGAATAAGTATATTTCAGATTCTCAGAACCCAACAAGTAGAACAGATATGACTGTCATGCAGAATAGGGAATCATTTCAGCTCTGATCATCATATTTCTATCTGCGTGTTCAGAACGCCGCATCCCTCAGAATAAACCCCAGTTGAGACCCCACTTGTGCAGGTGGGACTTGGATAGATGCATTCGAACAGGGCCTTCTAATGAAAATCGGAGCGTCACCCCTGCCCTCTGGTGGTTGTGTTAATTGTGTCAGTCAGAGTTACACACTTTCCCTCCCCCTGAAGCCCCTGAGCGCTCCTCAGACAGAGTGGCTTGCAGCAGGACTGGGCCCGTATCCACACAAAGTAGAAGATTGGTCGTAAGTGCTGAGAATAAACATTTTACTCTTATGAGTAAAAATAAAAGCTTTAATCATAAGAGTCACCCCTAGTCGACAGATATTTAGGACACCTCATGAGCTGTCCTAACCAGTTAAGAGTTACCAGCACGTGTCTTGATAATAGAGAAATGCAGTGAGTCAGTGGTTCCTGCACCACATGTACCGTAATTTCCGGACTATTAAGCGCACCTGAATATAAGCCGCACCCACTGAATTTAAAAAAATATATTATTTTGAACATAAATAAGCCGCACATGTCTATAAGCCGCAGGTGCCTACCAGTACATTGAAACAAATGAACTTTACACAGGCTTTAACGAAACACGGCTTGTAACAAAAATAAATAGGCTTTAACGAAACACGGCTTGTAACAAAAAATAAAACATTTGCAGTAAGCTTTAGTTGTCTTTTTGCACTGAGTCAATTCCTCACGCTGCTGTTTCAAACGTCTTATCATCGACTCATTAAGACCAAGCTCCCGTGCAGCAGGTCTATTTCCTTTTCCAACAGCCAGATCAATCTCCTTCAACTTGAAAGCTGCATCATATGCATTTCTCCGTGTCTTTGCCATGATGAGGGTGACAAAATGACTACCGTAATCAGAATGATGGGAAGTTTGAGAGTGCTCGATTTAATCTAAACAGTAAACAAAAAAGTTGTTTGACCTTAACCCGTTCGGCAATTTCATTGGTCTAATGAAAGCTTCATGCCGCCAAAACTGAGCACGTCACAGAATGTTTTTTGGAGAAAAAAAAATTGAAAGCGGGAAAAATCCATATATTAGCCGCGTCATTGTTTAAGCCGCGAGGTTCAAAGCCTGGGAAAAAAAGTTGCGGCTTATAGTCCGGAATTTACGGTAATTGCTTTGGAGTAGTTAAAAATAATGTTTTGATAATTCTATATGGTAGGCCGTCATTGTAAATAAGAATTCGTTCTTAACCGACTTGCCTAGTGAAATAAAGGTTAAATTAATACAACATTTTGAAAATGTCAACATTTTAAATACATCAATAACCTAGATGTGTATGCAACCTTTGACAATGATTTCACATGCTATACCTAAATACTTATAACAAATAGGCTAATAAATCAACATTTTGATTATTTAATTACCTGCATTGTTATTTCAAGTTGTCCCTTTGGAGTGCAATATCACATTGTATGAATTGGCTCAGACTTTGCCTGGGCAGTCTTAACATCATCCTAAAACCTAGCTCTGAGCTTGGAGTTTTCTTTAGTCTTAAAACAGGTTTTATCAGGATTCCTAGGACCTTTTCTGAGAGGCTTTGTGGATACGGGCCCTGGTCTCCAAGGCCCAGGGGTGGCACTATACAGTTTTCACTGGGGGTAGGTAAGGAGTAGCTTGGTCCATGCATACAAGTGCTTGCAATATATGGTACATGCGTGTATGTGCAAGGGCTATTCTAGAGGGGGCTTCAGCACAGTCTTGCCCCTTCCTGGAGCCGCCAAGGCCTCACAGTCGCCAACCTGACTCGTTTACATCACACTCTGTTATTTCGGTGAGGATTTTGGGCTGTAAGTGGTCTGAGGTGCTTTGTTTTGACATAGTACTCTCCTGTATATTGTATCTACATTTTCCTGAGATGGACCACCTAGCTAGTCACTGACCACTACTGGAAGAAGCATCAAATAAAACCCATATCGAATGAGCTCACTTAATTGATGCTGTTGAATTTTAAATAAAATGCCTAACTTGAATCTGAGGACCTAGTCAACAGCTCCAGGTACAAGTTGCCTCTATAGGCACAGATTTAGGATCAGCATCCTCTCGCCAATTCCAATCCTTAACCATTATAGCATAAATGCAAGACTTTGCTTAGATCAGTTGCCTTAGGGCCACTTCGTCCTTATCAGAGTAATCACGGGGTGTATTTAGAGAGGTAGAACATTGCAGATAGAAATGTAATGAATAGAGCTGACATGATCCCTCTATTTCACATGGTAGGCAATCAGATTTGTTTTACACAATGCATTTCTGTCTGAACGTTAGGTAGCATTGCGCCCTCTTGAACAGGCCTGTGAAGAAAGTTATGATTTGACCTTTGACCCTCTGTGTTGGCAGGGACCAGCTGCTGCCCCAGTGGCTCCCCTTGTTGGCCGAGTCCCACCTGACGGCTCGTCTCTACGAGGAGTCGGCTTTGGTCCAGGACCGCGCCGCCGTCAACTCCCTCTCCCGCATCCTCCATACCCTCCACGAGTTCCCCATCACCCTGGAGACGGCCCTCATTAAGGGGGTTGACCTCTAACCCCACCGCCGCTGAGGACACTGGGATATGGAGTTTTACCCCTATTCACAGAATGCACAACGTACACAGGGTAGCAGGACCTCAACAGAGTCGAGTGACTGCTAGGGCTGGCACAATTACCGTATAACCGTGTAACTGACGGTTATGGATGAAGACTGTCATGAAAATAAAATCACCTTCATAACCATTTAAATTATGATCATGTTTTTTTGGGGGGTGGAATGAACAGCTGACAGGACGGCTGGGCATTTGTGCAGTTGCGTCGGTTTCTGCTGTAACATGGACTCTACAACGGTGAAACTTTGTTGCTCCTTGGTGAAACAAGCAGGATGTTGTAGCAAACTAGTATTCGGTTGCCTAGGCAGCAGTCAGGAGAAAGAAAATGTGCGTCTTTAAAGCGGCAATCTGCGGTTGAAACGATAAAAAAAGCGCCCCTGCTTTGGAATAAAGCTAAGGGATGGGGCAGGTGAAATGTAACCACTCTCAAATTCATAAACAGAGCTATGGATGCAAAGACTGACCATCCATGATGTCAGAATTATAGTTTTAACCATGTTTTAGGGTAAAGTGTTTGTTTAGAGTTACTTTGTTTACAAACATTGGAGTAAAACAAGCTTATATTTTAGGTTCCGATGGCGTATAACATTTGAACTAAATGAGGCATTTGTAAGTTATATTCTTCAAGAATCAATGGGTACATACCAATCAATCACAAGTCCCAAAATGAATGTAGCAACTGCAGATTGCCCCTTAAAAAAATACAAAATCGATCATTTGTTTTGCTATTCATATGGTTATATTACGGTGACTGCGTTTATTTGGCTGACTAATTACCGTCATCCAAAATGACATGACCGTCACAGCCCTAATGACTGCCTCTCACTGTGTCCTCTTCTTCCTTTCCGCACCGATCTGAGAAGACTTGGCAGTTGTAAGTAAGCAGTGTGGCACAAAGCTCGTCATTGGATCATCACCTCTTCAATCCCGTCCGATCTAGTGTAGAGGAAGGAAAGGAGACAGTGACAGGAAGTTACTTTAAGCCGAAGTCACACGAAGCAATCTGAATGCAATTTTTTTAATGCTTGCAACAAAGTCGCGTCTGGGTTGCTCAATGTGTCAACCCACAAAAATGGCCAACAACTTAGTTGCATTGCAATCGCAAGTGCTAGAAATCGATCTTATTTCACAAACTGACTGTATGCAATGTCCAATCAGTGAGCTACAAGACTTGTCATATCGTTCTGTTCGGGACTCAGATGTCACTTGCAACCAGCGTTGGGTATGTTTCTTTCTAAATGTAATCTGTTAGTTACTAGTTACCGGTCCAAAATGTAAGGGTAAAATAACTTGGATTACCCAAACGCCATAATGTAATCTGATTACTTTCTCGCTGATTAAAGTTATATGAATTTTATTTTTTTATCCGATTACATGTAATAAATTACTCCCCATGCAACCCTGCTTGCAACTTACGTCTACAACAGAAATTGCGTCCAAATTGCTTTGAGCGACACAGGTTTTAGACTATTGAGACACAGCCAGCAGGGCTGGTCAAAACTAGACAGCTGAACTCTCATGAAAAGAGGAAGTTATTTGTGGGTGGTGTCTGGGAGGGGAAGGAACCCAGAAACAAGCCACTGCCAACCGGCAGCTTCTGCAGGCCTATATTGCCACAGCACAGCAGGCCTACTGCCTTGTCCACTAAAGAAGTCAATGTCATACATACTGTACATACACACAGAAGAAAACAACATGTTTTCTTATTTCTTTTCCTCTTATGCTTATCTACACTGTGATCTGTCTCTAGGAGGAGTGAGGCGGAGTGATTCCCTTTTACTCAAGCAGCTTTGATGTCTCAGCTCACACAGGAAGAACAGGGGAGGAGAAAGGAGTTGTGGTGGTAGTGATGGTCATGAACTTTGACCTGCCCACCAGGCCTACTTTGAATCCTATTGCTGTTATGCTTTCCCTGGGAATATAAACCTGACAAATGCATGCATGGCCATATCAGGGGTGTATTCACTAGGAACCAAACGGGCCGAAACGAGGAGGGACGAACTTGTCCAATAAACGCAAATTTTCGCTACCGTTTTCAATGGTATGCACTAATGAATACACCCCTGTTTTTCTCTCTCTGTGGTGTATTCTCTAGACACAGTTTTTCTGCCCGCCAATCATGTGTATTTTTATGGTATGGGCATTGTGAATGGATTAATTTAGAATAGTTACTCTGCTCAAAAGCTGGTGTACATGTTTGTCCTCCAAACCTTGGTAACACTTTGTAATATCTTTCATGAAAAAAAACATCAAATGCTTTATAAACTATAAATGTTATAAAATATTATGCTTATAAAGGCTTACAAACAACACTTAAGTTTATAAATTGTTTATTAATGGCCTCCCGAGTGGCGCAGTGGTCTAAGGCACTGCATCGCAGTGCTAGCTGTGCCACTAGAGATCCTGGTTTGAGTCCAGGCTCTGTCCCAGCCGGCCGTGACCAGGAGACCCATGGGGCGGCGCACAATTGGCCCAGCATTGGCCGGGTTAGGGGAGGGTTTGGCCAGCAGGGATGTTCTTGTCCCATTGCACTCTAGCGACTCCTGTGGCGGGCTGGGTGCAATGCACGCTTCTGAGTTAAGCAGGTATTGTGTCAAGAAGCAGTGCTGTTCGGCTGGGTTATGTTTCGGAGGATGCACGGCTCTTCGCCTCTTCCAAGTCTGTACGGGAGTTGCAGAGATGGGACAAGACTGTAACTACCAATTGGATACCATGACATTGGGGAGAAAAAGGGGTAAAAAAATATATAAAAATGTTTATGAATGCCTATTCATGAAAGTTGATATAAAGTGTTACCAAAAACTCATGTAATTTTCTCTTGAAATTGTCTCTGTGCAACAGTTGCCTAGTCCTGTACATTGGAGGTTTATTTTACCTACTGAAGCCATAAGCGGCACGACTCTTAATGTTCCCTGACTTATTGATCTGTGTTGTTCGATTCACTGTTTGCCTCCGGGGTCATTCTGGTTTTGCTGACAAATATAGGTTAGTGAAATATTGAAAATGGTCTTGTGTTAAATGAACATTTTGTTCACACAGCTTTTTTTTTTTACTGTGAATGTTTGTTTATTTGAACGTCGCCTAGTAAAAAGTTGTCCTTCAGTCATCCAATGTTACAATATACATTGTTTTCACAAGTCTATTGTAAGTAACAATCTGTCAACAAGTAGAAAAGTGTTTTCTGCATTTTCTGATCGTAATATCATGTTGCTTATTTAATCGTAATTGCTAGGTCAAAACACTGAGTACAGAAATAAGCTTCATATTGTATTGATATTACATGTGCTTTTTGTGTTGACAAGGTCCCAAGATACTGTCTCGTGCGCTGTCCTGCAAGCACTATCCTTAGTCAAAGCCACAGTGACCAAGTCTACTAATATTACCTGAAAATAGATATTGGGGTAAGCAATAATGTATTATTGTTACTTTGAATATTTATGAAACGTGTCATTAAAGATTAAAGTCTAAGATAAACTATTTGCTTTGTTTGTCTGGTGATATGATTCCATAAGATAAGACTCCATAAGATAAATAGCCATATGCAAGGACACTATAGCTGAGTTACAGTAATAGGCAATAAGAAATGTCTGAGAATGGAATTACATTGTAAAATGTATGGATTCACATAAGGCATAAAGCTTAAGTTACAAAGCATTAACAAGTATTACAAGGTATTATTCTAAGCATGGTCAGAGAGAGAGAGCTAGAGAGAGAAAAAGATAGCATGGCTTTTGCCCATAGGTCATGGGAGAGGAAGAGGGAAAGAGAGTGTAGGTATCTCACCACAGCAAGTCAAGAACAAAAGGAAAAGAACAATGAATCTTACACCCTTTTTATAAGCATCTCATTTGTTGACCAATAGTTTTACTGTAAAGTTCATCTCTAATTAGATATCAGACATACATGATGTAATCACAAAAGAACCTCTGCTTCTCAGAGGTGTGACAATGGGGGTTGGGGAGATCAACACAGAAAAGGCTGAATTCCTGAAAAGACAAAATCTTTTGCATAGAGTGTAGATAAATGTAAGAGTCACTTCGGGGGCTGCCCTGCAACAGTACAGATGCAAACCGGTAAAAACGTTGTGCAGGTGAGTTGGAAACCAAAAGGGCTTATATGAAAACCCCACCACAAAAATACAATATAAGTACAAGAAAGGTATGCTCAATCAGATAAGCAAAGCATACTAATTATTATTTGTGTTTGTTTACTCAGTAAACACGTTTACTGAGTAAACATGAAAATATATGTTCGTGCTGGTGTGAGTTAAATCAAATCCAATTTGTCATATGCTTCGTGAACAACATGTGTAGACTAACATTGAAATGCTTACTTCAACAATGCAAAAACGTTTTAAAAAACAAAAACAAAATAATAAGGAATAAATACACAATGAGTAAGATAGCTTGGCTATGTACAAGGGGTACCAGTACCGAGTTAATGTGCAGGGGTACGAGGTACAGTTGAAGTTGGAAGTTTACATAAACCTTAGCCAAATACATTTAAACTCAGTTTTTCACAATTCCTGACATTTAATCCAAGTAAATATTCCCTGTCTTAGGTCAGTTAGGATCTCCACTTTATTTTAAGAATGTGAAATGTCAGAATAATAGTAGAGAGAATTATTTATTTCAGCTTTTATTTCTTTCATCACATTCCCAGTGGGTCAGAAGTTTGCATACACTCAATTGGTATTTGGTAGCATTGCCATTAAATTGTTTAACTTGGGTCAAACGATTCGGGTAGCCTTCCAAAAGCTTCCCACAATAGGTTGGGTGAATTTTGGCCCATTCCTCCTGACAGAGCTGGTGTAACTGAGTCAGGTTTGTAGGCCTTGCTCGCACATGCTTTTTCAGTTCTGCCCACAAATTTTCTATAAGATTGAGGTCAGGGCTTTGTGATGGCCACTCCAATACCTTGACTTTGTTGTCCTTAAGCCATTTTGCCACAACTGTGGAACTATGCTTGGGGTCATTGTCCATTTAGAAGACCCATTTGCGACCAAGCTTTAACTTCCTGACTGATGTCTTGAGATGTTGCTTCGATATATACACATAATTTTCAATTCCTCATGATGCCATCTATTTTGTGAAGTGTACCAGTCCCTCCTGCAGCAAAGCACCCCCACAACATGATGCTGCCCCTACCGTGCTTCACGGTTGGGATGGTGTTCTTCGGCTTGCAAGCTTCCCCCTTTTTCCTCCAAACATAACAATGGTCATTATGGCCAAACAGTTCTATTTTTGTTTCATCAGACCAGAGGACATTTCTCCAAAAAGTACCATCTTTGTCCCCATGTGCAGTTGCAAACCGTAGTCTGGCTTTTTTTATGCGGTTTTGGAGCAGTGGCTTCTTCCTTGCTGAGCGGCCTTTCAGGTTATGTCAATATAGGACTCGTTTTACTGTGGATATAGATACTTTTGTACCCATTTCCTCCAGCATCTTCACAAGGTCCTTTGCTGTTGTTCTGGGATTGATTTTCACTTTTCGCACCAAAGTACGTTCATCTCTAGGAGACAGAAGGAGTATCCTTCCTAAGAGGTATGATGGCTGCGTGGTCCCATGGTGTTTATACTTGCGTACTATTGTTTGTACAGATGAACGTGGTACCTTCAGGCGTTTGGAAATTGCTCCCAAGTATGAACCAGACTTGTGGAGATCTACAATTTTCTTTCTGAGGTCTTGGCTGATTTCTTTTGATTTTGCCATGATGTCAAGCAAAGAGGCACTGAGTTTGAAGGTAGGCCTTGAAATACATCCACAGGTACACCTCCAGTTGACTCAAATGATGTCAACTAGCCTATCAGAAGCTTCTAAAGCCATGACATCTTTTTCTGGAATTTTCCAAGCTGTTTAAAGACACAGTCAACTTTGTGTATGTAAACTTCTGACCCACTGGAATTGTGATACAGTGAATTATAAGTGAAATAATCTGTCTGTAAAAAATTACTTGTGTCATGCACAAAGTAGATGTCCTAACCGACTTGCCAAAACTATAGTTTGTTAACAAGAAATTTGTGGAGTGGTTGAAAACGATTTTTAATGACTCCAACCTAGGTGTATGTAAACTTCTGACTTCAACTGTATATAGTTTGCACCACCAATATTTACATGCTAAAATCACCTCTGCTTTTACTCAAGTATGACAATTGGGTACCTTTTAAACCACTGGAAAGTGGTCAAAAATGTCAGAATAAAGTATACCTGTTTTAGTCACATTACTCAAAGAATTTGTAAAAAATATTATCAATAAGGGTGGCAGATGAACTGGTCACTCTTATGGGCTTGTAGATGAGGGGATATGCCTCTACAGGATCGGTGGGTCCCCCGCGGGATGGTTGAGCTAACGTAGGCTAATGCGATTAGCATGAGTTTGTAAGTAACAAGAACAATTCCCAGGACATAGACATATCTGATATTGGCAGAAAGCTTAAATTCTTGTTAATCTACCTGCACTGTCCAATTTACAGTAGCTATTACAGTGAAAGAATACCATGCTATTGTTTGAGGAGAGTGCACAGTTATGAACTTGAAAAGTTATTAATAAACCAAGTAGGCACATTTGGGCAGTCTTGATACAACAGTTTGAACAGAAATGCAATGGTTCTTTGGATCAGTCTAAAACTTTGTACATACACTGCTGCCATCTAGTGGCCAAAATCTAAATTGCGCCTGGGCTGGAATAATATATTATGGCCTTTCTCTTGCATTTCAAAGATGATTGTACAACAACAACAAAAATACAACAAAAAAACATGTTTTTTTTCTTTGTATTATCTTTTACCAGATCTAATCTGTTATATTCTCCTACATTCATTTTACATTTCCACAAACTTCAAAGTGTTTCCTTTCAAATGGTATCAATAATATGCATATCCTTGCTTCAGGTCCTGAGCTACAGGAAGTTAGAGGTGGGTATGTCATTTTAGGAGAACATTTTTTGAAAGGGGCGGATCCTTAAGAGGTTTTTAAATAGCTGGAGTAAAAAAAAGTTGTGTATTTTTTTTAATTACTGCACTTTTGGAACTAGGAACACAAGCGTTTCGCTACACCCGCATACCAATACAATTTGATTTGATCTTGATTTGATAAAAAGTCAGATGTCAGTGAGTGGTTCTCACTTTGAAATAAATGTATGTTGGAGTTACCCAGCTACACGAGTCCTTGTCCACTAAACGAGACCTAGTCCAGTTACTAATGTTTTGTTATAACGGCCATTACTCAAGCGACTGCATTTTAACAAGCCATCTGGCGTTCCATAGTAAAAGATTGTCTCCGCCTCTTTGCTTACATTCTTCAACGTGCCATAGCAACGAAAGACGAGCCCCCTGTTCCCGCGCAATGTTCCCATCCGTATAATGCCAGCAGAGCGCAAACGCGATGAAACGTCAGCCGTTTATGCAAATCAGGTTGATTGAAGAAAATCAGAAAATGGAGGCGTGGATGGAGCGCAGGCGCACTGAGTCCACAACTACCAAGTCCCATACACAGCAAACTAGACATCAACAAGAGAGAACGGTATCCGATGCTGTGGAATTGTGAAGAGTAGTTAGGCTACATTGTAACGACGCGTGTTCAAGGTTATTACTTTGTATCAGCTACGTTCGACTTGCATTTAAGGTAAGAATTGTGTTGGCTATTGTTCAGGTCTAGGCTTCTCAAAATGTGCAAAAAATATTTGTGTCAGTTTGCTTGGCTATTGTAGGCTTCAAAACAAGCAAGCTCCGAGTTGTTTTGGCCACTTGAGAAGGCGAACAATTAACAACGATTTTCACAGTTAGAGAAACAGAATTAATTGGCCTATAAACCTAGCCTATTTATTCGTTTAACCTTTTTTTTTTTTTAAATATATATATATATACCGGATTTAATAGGCTAGTTTAAATGGGAATGAAACGATTGCAGCAATATGCCAGTTTGTTGACTTCTGATGGTGAACGTGAACTAAATAAACCCAGTCTGCAACATATCAAAAATGGGTGAACAGTAGATTTAGGCCTACGCATTTTATCCTCTTTATTTCGAGTTATATAGTCTCTTCCCGATTTAATTCATTTTTAGTTGTGATTCTTAATAGGTGGATTCCTGAGCCTTCCGAGTACACTTAGTTTGCGATGTTGAAATGTGCATGTTCCGCTATTTATTCGACTGCTTACTGACGTAAGTAATACCCAAGTTCGAGACCCCATCGTGCCTGCCTTCCTACCCGAGATGGTGCGCTTTCAACACGCGGGCGATTGCTCTGTCAACACGGATGCATCTATCACAAAACAAGTAGTAGCCTAACCAAATGATAGCAAGATTAAACCACAATTTTAAAATAATTGATGTAGACCTACGTTGTCACTGTTAAAAACCGAAGCTTTGAACTTCGTGCGCATTTGGTGTTTGGAGTTGCACTGGCCAGTGACGCGACGTCGCCTGAATAACAATGTGTAGCCTAAAGATCACATTACACGACTATTCCAAAGCCAAATTGTCTCGCTTTAGAGAGGACTATGTTATTTTTATGTAAACAGTTTGATAATGCGGTTGTGTCAATGACATAATCGAGTTTATGGACTCAGACGGTGGGTTGAAACGTTCAGTTAAAATGGGTGCGCATTTGAGGCTGCTCTTGTGCCATGCTTCCTCGTGTAAGTGGGCGGGGAACGTATCGATTTACAGTAGTCTTTCTTCGGTGCTAAGGTTATTTTTCATCATGACCGACTCATTTCGTTTTTAAACATAGGCCGTTTTTAATGACAAACGATGTAGGTCGGTTTTACAACTTCAAAATTCTAAATATTACGCACATAATAGCACACAAGCTCCATTCCTCCCTCACACACATCCCCTGGCCTCCTCCCTCACACACACACACACACACACACACACACACACACACACACACACCCTGGCCTCCTCCCTCACACACACACACACACACACCCCCTGGCCTCCTCCTCCACACACACACCCCCTGGCCCCCTCCCACACACACACCCCCTGGCCCCCTCCCACACACACACACACCCTCTCGCCCCCTCCCTCACACACACCCCCTCTCCGCCTTTGAAGTCTGTTGCCATGTAGAGTTACGTCACGTACTGTATTATCCTGCTACTGTCTGGTTGTGCCACTGCACTGTCAAGAGATCCGAAGGACTGCCACTTATATGGCAAAACAAGTAGACTGTAGGGGGCGCGGCTCACGGTTTTGCCGCATGATTATTTTGAAGGCTTCCACGCATCGTGATAGGGTTTGCATGGCAACATAATATATACTTCTCCTTTAAATGCAAATGAGAAATAACCCGTTCTTCCACATTTTCTTCACATTTCTTGCACCACGAGGTATTGACACAAGCAGCAGGTCAGATAAACTTAGCTTAGGCCTTGGTTATTTCATTTACCGCGTCGGTGCGTCTGTCTTTTAGCGTCAAACCAGAGTTTACAATTTTGTCCTAGCTAAGGATATGTAATATTTGGCCATATCGCTGCGGCAGCTATGCAATGCAAATCTCCGAAGACGATAAGAGCGCGGCAGCAGGGTTACATTATCTGTATGACACGCAGACAGACAGCTGACCTATATTCGCTCCTTTTGGGTCAGGGCATGGCAAGATGCTCACTTTCATCTGCTGCGCGTTATTATTTTTCACCTTTATTTAACGCGCGAGACTTCTGAAAAGTATTGCATGTCTATCAACCATTATTACAATAGTTGGCCTATACGGGGGAAAGAAAGATTGAAATTGTAACCTGTTGTTCCGCTGGTTGGTACACAGGCTGAATCTTTTGCAAATAAATCACTTTTGAACAAAATTGACCATAACCATATCTTATTATAGACCATTCCCTTTCATAATGATTTGTACCATTTTTTTAAATTTATTTTTATTAAACTGCAAATGCCCTTTCTGTTTTGTGTTTTTGAAAACAGATGTTTGGCTTTCACAAGCCAAAGATGTACCGGAGTTTAGACGGCTGTTGCATCTGCCGCGCCAAGTCCTCCAGCTCACGCTTCACCGACAGCAAGCGGTACGAGAATGACTTCACGAGCTGTTTCGGGTAAGCAAGGATTTCTGGCAGTTACCGCGCCCTTATAGCAGATTTTGACATCTATGCATTCTTGCAAAAGTAGAATGACTGCAGGCGTTGTAAAACATTAAAAAAAAAAAAAAGCTGAGCAGTCAATAAAATATCACACATTGAGTTCTGTTTCCATAGCACTCAGTGCATAATTATGCATGGGGCCTGTGCAGCAAATCGGTGGGCTGCAGCCTCCCAAACACACTCTGAAAATTAACAAAATATTAATATCCCTAATGAGTGGACAGCTACATGTGAATTACTGTAAAATGGTCAGAAATTGTGTTCCTCCTGGTAAGCTAAATGTAATGTCATTATGAACATCCATAATATTTACATTGTTCACATGGTCCTGCTTAACCCATATTTCACATGTTTTCCCCACATGTAGATTATGTGAAACTCGGTCTGGAGAAATCTGCAATGCCTGTGTACTCCTGGTGAAACGATGTAAGAAACTCCCAGTGGGGTCTAAGAAAAACTGGAATCACGTAAGCTCCACGTTTTTGTCTACATCTGCTCCTCACTACTCACCTGCCTGTTGGAAATGGTTAAGAAGGAAACAAAGTGATGGGAGCACCTCTTCACTTCTCTCTTCACGTTCTTCTATCCTATCCTAGGTGGTTGATGCCCGAGGAGGCCCCAGCCTAAAGATTTCCTCCAGGCCAAAGAAACGGAAGTCCCTCTCCAAGAGAGCCATGCCGATCCAGATCAGCCGACTGCAGAAAGAGCTAAAGAGGAACAGTAAGTCCTGTTCAGTGCCCCATAAACATATTAAGGTTTGACCACTTTTAGATCCGTTTTGCTAATTCAGTAATGGATCAATGCAACAGTAAGACCCAATCTCAGTGCTTTTCAGATGTTCAGGCACTGAGTCAGACAATATGTATTTTCATTTCACAAGTAGCCTAAATTTGTGCATAATCCGGAAGGTTGAGATTCAAACATTGTGCGACATCACCAAACTGAACATACTCCTTCAGTCTATCCAATGATGTACGCTACAGTATAGCCTTCTACATCATCTCCCTCCTCCAGACTCTGATGCCCACAGCACCACGTCCAGTGCCTCCCCGGCCCAGTCTCCCAGCTACAGCAACCCTTCAGATGAGGGCTCCGACACGGAGCTCTCCCCAGGCTCCAGCCGCTCCCCTGTCTTCTCCTTCCTGGACCTCACCTACTGGAAGAGGTAAGGCCGCAGTCCCCTCCGATCAAAACAATGTGTCTGTAATATCCAGCCTGGAAGTGTCCTTGTTCATTTTCACCAGATGCTTTGGTACTCGGATAAGAGAGAAATAGAAAAAAAAGGAAACACGAGCCATCTAAGACTTTGTATTTTATATGCACGTATGCATTCGTCGCTGTAACAATAATTGACCAAATCTTGTATGGTTGCATAAACTATCAGTATTACATGAATAATCCCATGTTCCTTTGCTCCTCCACCAGGCAGAAGGTGTGTTGTGGGATCATCTACAAGGGCCGCTTTGGGGAGGTGCTCATCGACCCTCACCTCTTCAAGCCCTGCTGCCGCAAGAAACGGCAACAGCAGGAGCTGGAGGAGGAAGAAGAGGAGGAGGAGGAGGAAGAGGAGGTTGAGGAGGAGGTTGTGGAAGAGGTAGAAGTGGCGGAGGAGGTGGTGGTGATGAGGAAGGAAGATGAGGAGGTGAGGTCAAACAGCCAGGAAAGCTCAGAGAGTCCTCAGCTACAGGTCATCATGACAACATCTCAGACCAAAGAGGAGGTCGAGGAGGAAGACTGGCGATATTGCACCACAGTGTGAGCATCTTTGAGGAAGCCTACGGAGTGCTTCTGGTTTACAAGCTCTTACAAGAAGAAGTTACCGCTGATTGCCTTTAGTCAGCGAGCAGCTGAATTCCGTCATTTTGTTTGTTTGGTAACTTATAGACTGACTGAGGCATATGGACTAGTTTTTCCCAATTCATCTGGTCTTGTTGTACTTAGTATTGTCCTGGGTTCGTCTTCATTAGGCTTGGGCATGCAACGGAAAATGTTTGAAAACGTTTTGCAACAGAAAATGAGCATTTATTATTGGACAAGTCCATGTAGTCCACTCCGTGTTGCAAATCCATTTTCTTCCGTTTGGTGCCTTATGAACACAACCCAGATGTTCGGACACCTCTCTTGGTGTTTTTCTCGACATAAAATGCTGTAGTTTTGACTGATCGGCAGAATACCTTAATTAACAGGTTACAGCCGTACAGTAGCACTTGTATTATTGTGAAACAAATTCACATTCACACTATATTTATCTATTCTGTATATATGGCCTGTGTATTTCTATATGGGCCGCGGTCGAGAGCCTGTTCACAGCACCAACAGCCAATACACCAGCCTTAATTTAGTGAGGGAAGGCAGTGCTAGTGTTTTGTCAGTGTTGGTACTTAGGGATGATATTAAGGGAAAATGTTCAAATTGAAACTTCATATTCATCATCTCCAGCACCACACCAACATCAGTGTGTAAACTGTGTTTCTTTGTTTTATGTACTCAAAAAGATGCACACCAGAAAATATATAATATTATTCTGGATGTCATCTGGTGTGCATCATGTAATTTGAACCAATTATGAGTTAGTACTTTTGACCAGATAATGCTCCTGCTCAGACGTGCATGCATCAACCAATGGTTGCGTGCCATTCTAGCAACTGTGACATCGACTAGCAGATCGCTGTAACATAGGTGGTCCTGTGTGGCTCAATTGGTAGAGCAAGGTGCTTACAATAGCAAATATCATGGGTTCGATTCCCACTGGGGCCACCCACATATAAAAGTGTCTGCTAAATGGCATATGTATAATATTATTGTGTGGTTAGCTGATACGCAAAATACCTATCCAGGTGTAAGATCTGGCAGGTGTCAACAACGCCTGGGCAGAGGAACACGTCCAATTTCTAACGTGTTTCCCGAATGATGTCCTCATCCTTTTGTTACTACAAAATATAGAAATGGGCTTATATACAGTATGTTGATGTTTGGGTGGTGGAGATGACTATGAAGTTGAAAATTGTGAAATGTCCCTTTTTGTAAGGCAATAGTTAGTGCTAGGTAGGTCGTTTTGAGTTTTCTCCTGCTTATTATGTTAACGTTTGCAATGGAGGCCTACGGTTATCAAAATGAAGTAAAGCAACACTAGTGTGCTTTGCATAAATGCCGAAGAAAAAACCCCTCTCATCCAAAAGAGCTGTAGATCAGATGCATGAGTCAAATAAGCTATTTCATGGCCTTAAAAGCATATTACTCTTATTTTAAATCTTGCTCTTATTTTCCAGACCCAATGCCCCAAAGTATTTTTTATTTATATATTATATATATATAAAAAATGTCTTCGCCATATTATAAAGCAGCAAATACAATAGTAACCTGTTCAGATCGTGAACTATTCCTCCTGGAGGCCAAGCTGGATACCTTTTTTGTTTATTACTGTCAATAATGGGACATGATTATGTCATTACCACACACACAGTGGATCTACTTCAACAACTTAGACCTGCATTGAAATAACCCATATGAGCACAACTCGATCTGTCCCCCCCGTTGTCAAAACCAGTGGGTTTTTTTTTATTCTGGGGAATTGTTATTTTCTTTTCTTTTATATTCAATATTTCTTTTGTCTGCAGGACTTCCGTATAATTTAAACTTCATGATACATATGTCAATTCTATTGATCGTTATTTAAGCATTTTATACTTTTGAGGACTTACTATCATGTTCAAACTTAGGATTCATCATTACTTGGTTAGTTAAGCAACTACGATATACTAGCCTACATTGTCAAACAAAAACCAAAGCACACTTAAATTCATTCAATTTCAAATGCAAAACAGGTTATTTAGGCATTTTATTTGTAAATTGAGTGGTATAAGAAGGACACTAAAATCAGTTTTTAATTATCCATACTATAGGGAAGATTGTATGTATATGGACATATTTCAATGGGGGTTGAGGGCTTTCTAATTAATTGTTAATTTATTTCATATTGACTCGGTACTGGTACTTCCTGTATACTGTTATAGCTATGTTATTTTCTACTCCCTATATACAGCCATGTTTATTTTATTTGTTATTTACTGTATTTATTCCTCATCACTATTTAATTTTTTTTCTAATTTTATCTCTGCATTGTTGGAAAAGGATCCATAAATAAGCATTTCACTGTTCGTTTGCACATGTTGTCTGCGAAGTATGTGACTAATAAACTTCGATTTTGTATTTGTGCATTTTCCCCATGTGACTATTCTGATGCTGGTTTCTCACTATGTAATAACTTAGATTTCACATTTAAAGTTTGTTAGTTCTGTGATATGGTTAGCATTTAATGTAGTTCTTAAGCAATCAGTCTAGTCTGAAATTCACAATTAACAGTATTTGTGAATTATTGGGAACAATACTCGTTTTTATTTTATCAACATTAATGTGTAGTAATTTATTCTGTAATATACTGTACAATAATTTGATTGGACCTGTATCTTTGTCTTTGTATCAGGTATCCAGCCTGTTGAACTATGAATTTCAGTGATTTTTAAGGTAGCCTATATTCCAATTTTACTTTCCTCTCATCTTTGCCCTGTAATGTTGCATATGACCTGCAAGTTGAATCTTCGCTTTAGTGCTTCATGCATGTATTGTAGCTATGCAATTGCATTTATTTACCAAGTTAGATCTAGACAAAGCAATGTTTTGTGTTTTATACATGATGTACTTTTTTTGTACTAGTCTTTCAATAAAAGTAATTTGTGATTTTTGAGTCAGAATCTTCTGTTTTGCTAAAAACCTTGGACTTGTATCCTGTTTTGGGGTAGTTTATAACCACTCCCAAGTAAAGCGCCCCCCCCTCCCGGACAAAGCTGGGCCAATTGTGCGCCACCCTATGGGACTCCCGGCTGGTTGTGACACAGCCTGGGATCAAACCCGGGTCTGTAGTTAGGCCTAAAGCACTGCGATGCAGTACATTCAGGCGTTTGGACATTTTTGCAGGTGATGTGTGACGTAGTGCACATAAAAATAACTGTTGCTGTAAAATTCCAATATAGGCTACCGAAAAAAAGAAAAATACTAGTTAAATGGGCTTTAATCTTTTCAATTCTACTGATGGTGTGGTCACAAATATATTGAGTTGTATAGCGAATGTGCCCACTCTACCAAAAAATTGGCAGATATAGCCTGCATGAGATTATGGACAAAAGAGCAAGATTGACAAAAAAAAACAAATGGCAGCCAATAATCGATCATGTCACCAGAATATGACCCTCTATTTATTGGAAAGGCGCATCAAGCTCATCACAATGCACTTTCACCACCCTATGAAGTTCATAACTTATTTCATCAGTAGCCTAATAAACTTCATGCATTCCCGAAATGTAGCAATATATACAGTTGAAGTCGGAAGTTTACATACTTAGGTTGGAGTTATTAAAACTCGTTTTCAACCACTCCACAAATTTCTTGTTAACAAATGACATTTTTGGCAAGTCGGTTAGGACATCTACTGTGTGCATGACACAAGTAATTTTTCCAACAATTGTTTACAGACAGATTATTTCACTTATAATTCACTGTATCACAATTCCAGTGGGTCTGAAGTTTACATACACTAAGTTGACTGTGCCTTTAAACAGCTTGGAAAATTCCTGAAAATGATGTCATGGCTTTAGAAGCTTCTGATAGGCTAACTGAGTCATTTGGAGGTGTACCTGTGGATGTATTTCAAGGCCTACCTTCAAACTCAGTGCCTCTTTGCTTGACATCATGGGAAAATCAAAAGAAATCAGCCAAGACCTCAGAAAAATAATTGTAGACCTCCACAAGTGTGGTTTATCCTTGGGAGCAATTTCCAAACGCCTGAAGGTACCCCGTTAATCTGTACAAGCAATAGTACGCAAGTATAAACACCATGGGACTACGCAGCCGTCATACTGCTCAGGAAGCCACGTTCATACCGCGTTCTGTCTCCTAGAGATGAATGTACTTTGGTGTGAATAGTGCAAATCAATCCCAGAACAACAGCAAAGGACCATGTGAAGATGCTGAAGATGCTGGAGGAAACAGGTACAAAAATATCTATATCCACAATAAAACGAGTCCTATATCGACATAAACCGAAAGGCCGCCCAGCAAGGAAGAAGCCACTGCTCCAAAACAACCATAAAAAAGCCAGACTATGGTTTGCAACTGCACATGGGGACAAAGATCGTACTTTTTGTAGAAATTTCCTCTGGTCTGATGAAGCAAAAATAGAACCGTTTGGCCATAATGACCATTGTTTTGTTTGGAGGAAAAAGGGGGACGCTTGCAAGCCGAAGAACACCATCCCAACCGTGAAGCACGGCGGTGGCAGCATCATGTTGTGGGGGTGCTTTGCTGCAGGAGGGTCTGGTGCACTTCACAAAATGAATGGCATCATGAGGAGGAAAATTATGTGGATATATTGAAGCAACATCTCAAGACATCAGTCAGGAAGTTAAAGCTTGGTCGCAAATGGGTATTCCAAATGGACAATGACCCCAAGCATACTTCCACAGTTGTGGCAAAATGGCTTAAGGACAACAAAGTCAAGGTATTGGAGTGGCCATCACAAAGCCCTGACCTCAATCCTATAGAAAATGTGTGGGCAGAACTGAAAAAGTGTGTGCGAGCAAGGAGGCCTACAAACCTGACTCAGTTACACCAGCTCTGTCAGGAGGAATGGGCCAAAATTTACCCAACTTATTGTGGGAAGTTTGTGGAAGGCTACCCGAAACATTTGACCCAAGTTAAACAATTTAAAGGCAATGCTACCAAATACTAATTGAGTATATGTAGCCTGGTTCCTCTCTAGATTTCTTCCTAGGTTCTGGCCTTTCTAGGGAGTTTTTCCTAGCCACCGCACTTCTACACCTGCATTGCTTGCTGTTTGGAGTTTTAGGCTGGGTTTCTGTACAGCACTTTGTAACATCAGCTGTGTGTAAGAAGGGCTTTATAAATACATTTGATTGATTGATGTAAACTTTGAAAGAAATAAAAGCTGAAATAAATCATTCTCTCTACTATTATTCTAACATTTCACATTCTTAAAATAAAGTGGTTATCCTAACTGACCTGAAACAGGGAATTTTTACTAGGCTGAAATGTCAGGAATTGTGAAAAACTGAGTTTAAATGTATTTGGCTACGGTGTATGTAAACTTCCGACTTCAACTGTAAATATGATGGGCACAACTTTCACTGGGGACAGGGGGTTTCATGTCTCACACATTTAGAAATTAGGACCACGCGGACGCCTCAGCTGTTGGGTAGGCTGTTTGGAGTGCTCAGAGGCTGGATTTACGACCATGTGGACATCACAGAGCGGGCTGACGGGCTGTGTGAAACAATGCTTCTGGAAGGCTGGCTGGACCAGCATGGGAGAGTTTAGCATAGTTCAGTGTGTATGTGTGCTTTTTTTTTGTACTGCCCCCCTGTGGGAATCGAACCCACAAGCCTGGCGTTGCACACACCATGCTCTACCAACTGAGACTGTAAAACAAACATACAGTCAATAATACAGTAGAAAAATAAGTCTATATACAATGTGAGCAAATGGGGTGTGATAAGGGAGGTAAAGGCAATAAATAGGCCATGGTGGCAAAGTAAATACAATATAGCAATTAAAACACTGAAATGGTAGATTTGACAGTAGATGAGTGTGCAAAGTAGAAATATTGGGGTGCAAAGGAGCAAAATAAATAAATAAATACAGTAGGGGAAGAGGTAGTTGTTTGGGCTATTTATAGATGGGCTATGTACAGGTGCAGTGATTTTTTGAGCTGCTCTGACAGCTGGTGCTTAAAGCTAGTGAGGGAGATAAGTGTTTCCAGTTTCAGAGATTTTTGTAGTTCGTTCCAGTCATTGGCAGCAGAGAACTGGAAGGAGAGACGGCCAAAGGAGGAATTGGCTTTGGGGGTGACAAGTGAGATATACCTGCTGGAACGCGATGACTAATTGTTAATAATAATATTATTATTAATATGAATATTAATTAATAGTTGACTGATGTAGCTGGCAAGGTAACTGCTGTTTAACGTAACAGAAATAAACATAACTATTTTTATTCGCAGTGCTGAGCTAGTATTGTAACTGACATGTAACGTTGGCTAATGTTTCATACCCTCTCGAGTGAGGTGAATGAATACCACAGCCAGGTCAGCTCTAGCCTCTAGTTATCTGTCAGATAGTGATATTTGTTTTGTTCCGTTTCGGGAGTGAATGAACTTGGCAAACTTTCGCCGGTTTCTGTACAGTTAGAGAGAGACCTTTCCAAAAGTAATAAACAGCTCTATCATTTCAGGCTTCACATACACCATGACGTTGAAGCCTGCAACGTTAGAGCTGTTTATTACTGTGTCAGTGTGAAAAGTTGAGAATTAGCTATGGAAACTGACAGATCAATAACATTTCATTGCCATACTGACTAATAAAACTCACATTGCACTGAAAAAACGTCAGAATATAAATATTAAATCGTTTGGCTGATGGTTTCAACGTTTGATTCTGGTTTAGTGTGATTGAGGGAAAAAGAAAAGCTAACATTAGCCAACTTTTGGCCAGATATCTGTCTAACTTTAAATCAACTGGCGAAACCTAGCCACGTTCATTTACTTCGGAAACGAGACAAAACAAAGGCTACAAAACCTTTCCATACAAACAAAATCTGTTACACAGTAATAATAGCCACCTCATATTTCTATCTGACAGATAACTAAAGGCTAGAATTGATCTCAATCAGGTTCATGGCAATATGTATTTAGATGTTCTTGAATTAGTGAATTTGAAAAGACTTTGTGTTAACAGACTTTGAGCCTTTTTTGTTATTTCTTTCAATCAAAGCATATATTCTGCCTAGAGGGGTGCTCTTGAGTTTTGACGCATGAGAAAATACATGTGACTAGCCTATTGAGCTTCAGCTACTAACCATCCTAAAATCTCATTAGAAATGAGGGGTTTTTGGTGTAGCAGTAATTTTACAGCCCTAATATTTTATGTTATTATATTTGGTTATGTAACATGCAAATTAATCATTTGGGAGACATTGATTCTTTGATTAGACTTTACTAAACGAGCATTGTTAGAACAGATAATCTATTTGTAATAATACTAATAATAAGTGATGAGTATGACTATTAAAGGAGCAGGCAAAAGATCTTGATGAAATTTCATTGTAAGCGAAAGGACTGAAAGAACGTTTTAACCGAAAGGTGCTGAAAGGACAGAGCCGGGATTGCGCAATTACGTTAATGAAAGAAGTTTACCCAAATTGTGACGCTGAAGAATAGTTGAAGCATAGCTCTGCCATTCGGCCAGTTCAGGAACATACAACAATAATTTGCAGTAGACCTATAGCCTAATAAAATAAAACAGAGAAGTGAAGTATTAATTCATAGAATTAATTTGCATAGAAAAAAAATGCTATCAAATCAATTGGCCAAGTAGTGAACATAAATCAGTACAATGTAGAATTGCACAGCCATAAAATCTACTTATTGGTGTGGTGTATTCACGCCACAGGAGGTTGGTGGCACCTTAATTGGGGAGAACGGGCTCGTGGTAATGACTGGAGCGGAATCAGTGTAATGGTATCAAACACGTGGTTTCCAGGTGTTCGGTGCCATTCCATTCGCTCCGTTCCAACCATTTTTATGAGCCGTTCTCCCCTCCACAGATTCACGTCTAAAAACTAGAACCTAAATGCATTATTAACTCCAACTTAGCCCAATTTACATTTCCAATTGCTCACACTGACATACCAAGCTACAACGGGCCCTGTGTCTCAACCAATAGCCAATGTAGGCTAAATATACTAAGCAGGGCTACAGCAACTTCCAGAGAGGGTCAGGCTCCTTGGGCTTTGCGGTGGCCACTCTGGTTTGGGTGTCCTCTGCAAAACGCCGTCGCCTTAAGCAAGTGGTCACATATCGTTCTGGGTTCCACATATCGTTCTGGGTTCCACTGCACAATAGGGGTCCATGGAGTTTTTGGCAGACACAGTGATTTGTTTTTGTATTGATTTTTTACCTACCACCATTTACCTACCTTTAGGCTGCTATACATATTCATTTGGTTTGTCATTCTATAGTTTTTCATTGAAATTTAGTGGTAGGGCCTAGTTAAATATAATTTTTAAATATTTTTTTGTAATGAATTTTCCAAAAATAGTTTAACCGTGTATTCTCAAGTCAAATAAAAAAAAGTGAGGGAGCGCAGCTCCTCTGAGCTCTGGCAGCACTACACCCATAAATTTAAATGTTAAACATTTATTTTCATTGTTAGAGCGGCCACTATCTGGTCAATATAATGGATAATCTGTGTCAAAAGCAATTACTTTTTCCATGCGACCCCCAGTTCGGGTCGCATTAGTTTGGGTCCCATATGATTAGTTAGACCTAGAGTCAGGGTTGGGTAGGTTACTTTCTAAATGTAATCCGTTACAGTTACTAGTTACCTGTCCAAAATTGTAATCGGTAACGTAATCTTATTACATTCCGTTACTTTTAGATTACTTTCCCTTTAAGAGGCATTAGAAGAAGACAAAAATGTATGTTACCAATTGAACAACATCTATTGCAGGATAAACCAATGTTAAAGTTTACATAGCTGGCCATAAATAGATGTCAAATTTTACTTTATGGGTTAGTTATGTAGGCTTCTTCTAACCCATCGCCTTCTACTACATATAATAATATGATTAAATTATATCTTTAGATTAAAAACCAAAGTCTATCAGAATTCCAGTCATTACAGTAAATGTTATTCCTCTTGATCTTCAAGAATAGGACTTGGAAATATGGAAGAACAGATTAGCCAAATTGTTTTACCTGAGCATGACCCCAAAACTAAGGACTTATTAGCCAGCCCTACTCTGTTGTTCATGGAGGACTGATTGGGCTCATTGATTCAAGTTGAAAAATCAATGCTGCACTCATGGAATGGCATGCTTTGATCACTACTGAAAAGTGTTATTTACATGTGAAAAATGAATGCCATATGCTGCATTTGCTATAGGACTATTGTTAACCTTTTTGTTGGTGACACTTTGAAATCTTAATAATATTCAGCTGTTTAAAGGGCAAATCCACAGATGAAACAATAACAAACCGACACCCCGTCTCTGTTTTGGTAAAAAAACTGAGGGATGGGCCTGGAGAAATGTAACCACTCTCAGATTACTAGACAGAGCTATGGATGCAAGGACTGACCATCCATGATATACAAATGATTGATAAGTCCAAAAACGGATGTAGCAACTACAGATTGCCCCTTTAAGTCTATCAAACATGTGCAAGTGTGAGCATGTGTCCCTTAGGCCTATGTGTTTTTTTATCAACATTAATTAGATTGAGCAATAAAAGCCCCACTTTTATTCCATGGGTTTGGATCCGCACTATGCAGATGTGGCAAGAGCGCATTTTCACTGGCTGTCCACTTGTTTCCAAAACAATGACTGATAGGCAGTTTAAACGTCTTGAATTCAACCATTATTGGGTTCAAATACACGTTTAGATTTGTGAACAGCCATCCACAACAACCACAATCCGTAAGGCGCAAATAGCTAAATGAGAGAGCATCAGTGTGATTCACATCAATGCGCTATGTAGATATCAATAATAAGTTATATCCGTATCGCTGTAGACTACACAACTGCTGTCATCCTTACATCCAAGCGTTTATTCAAATTGATCATCTTTGGATGCCGACAGCAGTCCCACCATTGGAAGACATTGCTTGGACTGTAGCCTACCAAAGCCTATTCCTGCTCTTTTCCTGCGATCCATCAAACACATTTGGTGTGTCAACATAGTGGTCTCTGATTTGTGGTCAGACACGCTCAGGTGGAACAAACTTAAACTTGCGCCTTTTTTCAATGCTGATTTGAATGTCATTGAGAAAACAGAGAAGTGTAAAATATTTATTTCGCAAACATCCTTTCTGAATTTAAAAGTAATCCTCGAAGTAATCTAGTTTTTCAAAAGTATCCGTAATCTGATTACAATATTTTTGCAAGTAATGTAAAGACTAATCTGTGACCCCCCCCCAACCCTACCTAGAGTTCTAAATAAGGTAAAAACAATTATAATAACTCCCTTTGGTTTGCTGTGATTGGCATAAAGCCACCGGAAATGACAGATATTCCTTTCCTTTGTCACGTGATCAACATTTCCACAACACGGAAGTGCGGTACAGCGTTAAGTTTCTCCAGAAACAAGAAATGTTTCTCTTTGCCAAAGACTGCTAAATTACATCTAGTTCCAGTTATGAAAGTGAATGTCAGTAGCTCAATGTAAGAGTTTATATTGCCATTCAAGTGTTAAAGAAAATTCACGGATATAACGAGTTTGGGACATATCTAATCGTAAGTATGTTAGGCTAGCCTGCTTATCGTTACCAAATATTTGTATAACTAAGCTCGTTCTGTGTGACGTTACGAGTACTGTCTATAGTCTAGTCCGTCAAAGTTAGGTAAAGTTAGCTTTAGCACACTGAACAAAAATATAAACGCAACGTAAAGTGTTGGTTTCATGAGCTGAAATAAAATATCCCACACATTTTCCATACGCACAAAAACGTCTCTCTCAAATTGTGAACAACTTTGTTAACATCCCTGTTAGTGAGTATTTCTTCATTGCTAAAATAATCCGTCCACCAGACAGATGTGGCATGTCAAGAGCTGATTAAACGGCATGATCATTACACAGGTGCACCTTGTGCTGGGGACAATAAAAGGTCACTCAAATGTGCAATTTTGTTACACAACACATGCCACAGCTGATTCACGTTTTGAGGGTGAGTGCAATTGGCATGCAGACTGCAGGAATGTCCACCAGGACTTTTGCCAGATAATTGAATGTTAATTTCCCTACCATTAACAAACGTTGTTTGGCAGTACGTCCATCCAGCCTTAAACTTGTAACCATGCCAGCCAAGGACCTCCACATCGGGCTTCTTCACCTGTGGGATCGTCTGAGACCAGCCACCTGAACAGCTGATGGAACTGTGGGTTTGCTCAACCTAAGAATTTTGGCACAAACTGTCTCATAGAAGCTCATCTGCGTGCTCGTCGTCCTCACCAGGGTCTTGACCTGACTGCAGTTTGGCGTCGTAACCGACTTCAGTGGGCAAATGCTCACCTTCAATGGCCACTGGCACGTTGGAGAAGTGTGCTCTTCACGGATGAATCTCGGTTTCGACTGTACCGGGCAGTGGTTTGCTGATGTCAACTTTGAACAGAGTTCCCTATGGTGGTGGTGGGGTTATGGTATGGGCAGGTATAAGCTATGGACAACAAACACCATTGCATTTTATCGATGGAAATTTGCACAGACATAGTGATGAGATAATGCACTGCCCCATGTTGCAATGATATCTACACAATTCCTGGAAGATGAAAATGTCCCACTTCTTCAATGGCCTGCATACTCACCAGACATGTCACCCATTGAGCATGTTTGGATGTTCTGGATCGATGTGTACGACAGTGTGTTCCAGTTCCCGCCAATATCCATCAACTTGGCACAGCCATTGAAGAGGAGTGGGACAATATTCCCCTGGCCACAATCAACACCCTGATCAACTCTATGTGAAGGAGATGTGTCACACTGCATGAGACAAATGGTGGCCACACCAGATACTGACTGGTTTTCTGATCCACGCCCCTACCTTTTTTTTTAAGACATCTGTGACCAACAGATGCATATCTGTATTCCCACTCATGTGAAATCCATACATTAGGGCCTTATTAATTTTATTTTAATTGAGTGATTTCCTTATATGAACTGTAACTCAGTAAAATCTTTGAAATTGTTGCGTTTATATTTTTGTTCAGTGCTGTTAAGCAAACTCTGAACGCATAATAAGCCTTGTATCTTGCCAGTGCTAACAAGGTAACTGCTTCATAGCGTTTCTTGACTACGATAGGCCTGCTCCCTAGCAGGTTCATATTTTGTGTTAGCAAGCTATTTGTTGTAATTTGTAATGCAAACACCTAGCTGTTTGACATTCATGTATTCACAGTGTTGATGGTGTATGTTTTCCAAATGCTTTCCATTAATCATCAGCACCATGGAACCCACAGCTTCTGGAATGTTTTGCAACAGAATGCTTAGCATGGTAAACTCTGAGGATGTCAACGCCATCATCCAAGCCCAGAGGCACATGTGAGTAACAGTCCGGACTGCTGCACAGAGCACATCCTATATCTGCTGGGAGCATTTCTATTTCTCACACAGAGCAATGTTTCCCAACTCCAGCGCATATTTGTGTTATTGCTCCGAACAACCATACCTCATTCAACTCGTGTGCTTGTCCAGGGCTACAATAAAAATTTGTACTGTTGGGGGTACTCGAGGACTGGAGTTGGGAAACACTAACATAGAGAGCAGACTAGCTGGCTGCATGGGGTCTTGATGGATGGCCTTGCACTCACTGTGATATGTTACAATAGTCAAATACAGCACAACATTGGTTCATTTTGGGTCAATCAGAACTGAGGTGATTTTATTACACCAATAAAACAGTCTAGACCTACTCATTTCCTTGACATTCAATCCTGTAACTGTCAGCTTGTGCAGACTGTGGCAAAACAGGCACAGCTTTGCCAAAGACTTAACACAAATAAGACACCATTAATTTCATATTATCGATATAATAGAGCCTATTTGATCTTGCTCGTCATTGGCTCCTGTCCCAGGCTGGACCGCTTTGAGAAGACCAATGAGATGCTGATCAACTTCAATGGACTTTCCAACGTGCGGCTGCAGCAGATGAACGAACACTTCCTGCTTCACACTCGCACCCTGGTGGAGATGAAGAAGGACTTGGACAGCATCTTTAGGAGAATCAGGTGATGGACCCATCCTAATACTACCCCCGTTGTCTTCTGACAGATGGCGTCGTTCTAACACGACACGCCGTTGCCGTCACTCTATCCGACGTAAGACAATGAGGCTACCCCTAAGACCCGGACTCTAGACCCCTTATACCCTACATACAAAAACTTCCCCAAGCCTTACCCCGAAAACCTTTCTGTAGATCTGACACGGGTTGGATAAGTGTAAGCAATATGGTAATGTCTCCACCCAGCCTATCAGGGGACAAGATGGGAACTACTTTCATACCTATCAAATTTTCAGATCTACGCGAAGTGTTTAGGGGAAGTGGCAAGGGGTTGTTTAACAACCATTTTCTTGGTGGATTGTATACTTCCTCCAAGTACATATTATACTAACTACGAATGGAAACTTTCACCTGACTGTGACGGTCAGTCACATACTGTCTCTTATCCAATTTTCACTCTAGCTCGTGGGAGGAGTCACAAAATTATAGCTCTAACCTTGGTTTCTTTCTGTTCTGTGAACATAATCCACATATTCATGGTTTTATCTGTCCACGCAGGACTTTAAAGGGCAAGATCGCCAAGCAGTACCCAGAGGCCTTCAGCAGTGAGTTTGACATTTTACAGTCATCACGGCAACATTGGCAGACCGACAAGTTGTTTACTGTAAATAGTTGCACATTCAGGCATTTTTCACAGTACAGTAGTTTACTCGTCTTCTTAATTAGATCTACACATATCCGACACTTTCAAACGTATTTGACGTAACGTAATTCAATGTTTTGATTCCATATTCAGTAAGTCTTTCACCTCAGTGCCTCTGAGGGTGCATCTTAATATTATTAAGTGCTGTTCTTTCTTCCTCCATCTGCACAATGGGGAAAGAAATTGGTGGTGAATTGCTTTCACCTGTGGTGTTTTTTTTCTCTCCAATTAATGTAGAATGGAGGCTACTTTAGACTATCGAGAGTCACCCTGTGTCTCTCCCTCACAGACGTCCACGAGTCGCCGGTCCTGGAGGACGACGAGTTTGATCCCACCCCGCCCAGTGTCGCCAGGATGATCACCGCCACCATGTCGGGGCAGAGCACCGAGTCATGTGACACGAGTCCCGATGTAATTTCCCCGAATGTTAGCCGGTGTTCCGAAGACCTCTCCCAGGAGCAGGCCGACACGCCCACCTCTGACCAAGGCCTGCCTAGCCCTGAAACGGACATGCTGAGGGACGAGGGCCCGGACTCAGTACCTGCAGAGTAGAGCCTTCGTAACCCAGGCCTAGGGCTCTACTCAGTACCTGCAGGGTAGAGCCTTCGTAACCCAGGCCTAGGGCTCTACTCAGTACCTGCAGGGTAGAGCCTTCGTAACCCAGGCCTAGGGCTCTACTCAGTACCTGCAGGGTAGAGCCTTCATAACCCAGGCCTAGGGCTCTACTCAGTACCTGCAGGGTAGAGCCTTCATAACCCAGGCCTAGAGCTCTACTCAGTGCCGGCAGCGTAGAGCCTCCGTAACCCAGGCCTAGAGCTCTACTCAGTACCTGCAGAGTAGAGCCTCCATAACCCAGGCCTAGAGCTCTACTCAGTGCCGGCAGCGTAGAGCCTCCGTAACCCAGGCCTAGAGCTCTACTCAGTGCCGGCAGCGTAGAGCCTCCGTAACCCAGGCCTAGAGCTCTACTCAGTGCCGGCAGCGTAGAGCCTCCGTAACCCAGGCCTAGAGCTCTACTCAGTACCCGTAGATTAGATAGAAGCAGCAGGAGGCCAATGTGATTGATTTAGCTTTTGGAGTTTTGACCAGTTATCTGGTTTGTCGGGTCTGAATCAGTAGCTGATTTGATGGTCAGGATTTAAACCAGCACACTGACTGCTGTTCACCTGTAACTGCCAAGACTGTGTCCAAAGATCCCTTTTGTTAGACACGCTTGTCCATCACTCGCCACTAACAATGAAGAAGATACTTGAATGTGTGTTGTGCTTGTGAAGAACTGAATCCTTAATTACTGACCGCAGGAGGACTGCACCCAGCTAGTCGTTTGTTTGTTTGTGTGCACAGGAGTCTCTCTCTCATTAATAATGGTTGAGCTTGGAAATATTCACTCATTTAAAGAGGTAGTGAGCTTTGTTGGTCATGGGTAAGCCTATTGGAAGCCAGCTAATCGCAATAGTACGGCCTACCAAAATATGGTTCCATTTTTTTAGTAACACACCTCAGTGTTATTTAATACGGATATATCTGATATACTGTTTTACAGTAGGGAAATGAAAGTGTCATTTTCCACACTGAATTCTCCTAAATTGCCATTCAGAAGAGCAGTTGTCCAAGAAATATGCTGCTAATGTTGATTTCTAACATTGTGACATAATGAGAATGGCCGCAAACATTCAGATCAGCTTGAGATACCCTTTTTTCCCCCCATCCTATTTATTGAATATTAGTTGTCGTGGAATTGTCGGCTGATACCGATAAAGCGTTAAAATGCCAATATCAACAGATCAATTCGGCGACGCAATATATCGGTCAGCTTCTAATTGAAACCTCACCACCACAGACTTTTTTCTTTTTAAACATGCAAAATGTGTGAGTCGCTGCATGGAAGAGTTCAGTATTATTGTTTTCCGTTGTTTCTCGGATATGCATTTTATTTTGTTGGGATGACTTGAGCTCGAGTACTAGGCTACATTGTAAATTACCTCTCGGTGAAGTGGCTAACTTAAGCTTTCTAAGTCTTTATCTGTATCACGATTACGGTAAATGTTACGTAACAACTTGAATGCTAACTTATGTTATTTGGTTTGTTTAACAATTAAAATACTTGAAATATAACCCTCCCCCAACAACAAAAAACCTCCAGCTTTTAATGTAACTTTTAGAAGAGACGGCGCTTCAGACGGGTTTCCTCCAACAGTGGACCAATGTTCCAGCCATAGGTATGAGATTTCCTAAACTAGTTGTGTCGTTCCGCAGCACATGCACAGAAGGTACGGGGTTTTAGCTATTGGGAAGAGGTGTCCAGAGAGAGGTCACGCAGCCACTCTGCCAAAACGGAATACAACGTGCTCCCTTGCCACGTTGGAAAGGGTTAGATTAGTAGCCCCAGGTGTTCATTCTGAGCAGACAATTCTCTCTGGTTGTAATTAAAAGAAACTTAAGCACGCTGATGATCTTAAATGCGATACAGATTAAAGGATTTCACGCCAATTTACGCCAAGGATTTATTTTCTGGTTGTGAGTCGATGTTGATTTCTTACATTGTGATAAGAATGATATGGGAATGGCCACAAGCGTTCAGATCAGCTATTTATTGAACATCAGTTATTGGTGGAATTATCGACCGATATAGCGTTAAAATGCCAATATCGGCCGATGATGTCGGTGATGCGTTGTGTCGGTCAGGTTCTAGTTGAAACTCAACTTCTGACAGACCTCATATCGTGGGGATTAAAATACTTTGTATTTGAGCTGAACGCTGCACCTTGCCATCAATAACCTGCAATACTAATCTGCACTATACTGCGTTTGCACTACACTGTATATGCACTATATATTCGTTAAGGCAGCATCCCTTCCTCTGCAAATTGTATATCCTCACTGTAAATCACCTTCTACTCCAGAATGTTATGTTTACTGTAAGTATATTGTATATCCTGCATGTTGACTGTCTGTATTCTGTTAGTACATTGTCTATTGCTGGCAGCGCCTACTCACCAAGGCGACGTACTGTACTTGACGAATATGGATTCTGATGCCCTCTGCTGGCCAGACACTGATCTTATGGATCCCTCACAGATCCAGGCCAAAAGCCAATTTTCGATTTCACTGGAAGCCACACCTACCGCCCAGAACAAACCGTTAAAGCGGGGAAACGATTTATCTTTTGACTCTGCTGCTCAGTCTGATAGGGTGTGTTTTACCATGGCAGAAGCTGTTTTAGATAATGATTTGATGACCTGTTCAATCTGTCTGGACCTACTGAAAGATCCAGTGACTACTGCCTGTGGACACAGTTACTGTATGGGCTGTATTAAAGAAAGCTGGGATCAGGATGATCGGAAAGGTGTGTACAGCTGTCCCCAGTGCAGGCAGACCTTCACCCCAAGACCTGCTCTGGGGAAAAATACTCTACTGAACGAATTAGTGGAGAAACTGAAGAAGACAGGACTCCAAGCTGCTCCTCCTGCTTACTGTTATGCTGGACCTTCAGATGTGGGGTGTGACATCTGCGCTGGGAGAAAACTCAAAGCTGTCAAGTCCTGTCTGCTGTGCCTTGCCTCTTACTGTGAGACTCACCTAAAACTTCACAATGACCTCAACCAAGGAAAAAAACACAAGTTGATTGATGCCACTGGTCTACAGGAGAAGATTTGCAATCGCCATGACAAACTGCTGGAGGTTTACTGCCGTACCGATCAGCAGTGTATCTGTCTGCTGTGTGTGATGGATGATCATAAAGGCCATGATATAGTCCCCGCTGCAGAAGAAAGGACTGAAAAACAGGTAAAGATGAGAACAGTCATCACACAATACATTTGTTCATTTCTTTTAGCCTGGCATTACATAATCTGTTTTAACATGTCTCATCTGGTAGGTTGATGTCTCTGGTTCCTCATACAAAACAGAATGAGGAGGTTCAATTTGAAAAGGGGTCATCCAATCAGTGCGAAGCCCAGCCCGTTTGAGCTGACAATAGTTTTCAGACCGTTAAGCTAGTGGTTGCACGCTTGATGAGTCAGATTGAGAGAGAGGTGCAGCTGAAGTTTCAAGGGGGTGAGAGAGCCAGAGAGGCGTGGACACGAAGGGGGTTTAGCTTGAAGCGCTGAACATCATGGCGTGAATAGAAAGGTGCTAGCATCATACATTTCACTGAAATTACAGCATTACATACTAGACATTTAGAAACAAAAAAAATAACATTATGCTGCTCTCAAGATTTGAAAATAACGGTTCCACTTCCGGAACACTAGAGATCTCTTTGGCCCGGTTCTGTTTCGATACCTTGAAAAATAACGGTCTTTTCAGGTTCCGTTCCTTGAACCGGTTCCTTCAGAACTAAAAGTGTAGATGGCTTCAACGTCAGACAAAAACGCCTTTTCAGCATTTTGTTTTCTGGGTACCTTGTCAGATGCACAGTGGCCTACCTGATAGTAAGCTATTTGTTTTATGCATATGATAATATTCTCTGCAGAAGCAGTTGGGGGAAAATAGTCTGAAATCCCAGCAGAGAATCCAGGAGAGAGAGAAGGAAATGCAGGAGCTGAGACAGGCTGTGGACTCTCTGAAGGTGAGCGTTGGGGAACATTTGAATTGCACTCAGGCAGTCTGGGGGTCCTGATGAAAGCTAAGTGAATAGGGTGGTTGAAATGGATCCCCTCTTCTCTGTGTCCTAACAGCGCTCTGCACAAGCGGAATTGTTTGACAGTGAGAGGACCTTGACTGAGCTCATCCACTCCGTTGAGAAAAGGCGCTCTGAGGTGAAGGAGCTGATCAGTGCCCAAGAGAAGGCTCAAGTGGGTCGAGCTAAAAGGCATATGAGGCAACTTGAGCAGGAGGTCGCTGGACTGAGGAGGAGAGCTGCTGAGCTAAAGCACCTGTCACACACAGACGATCACATCCATTTCCTCCAGGTGACATCTCTAACTTAAATGACTTTTCTATGACTAGGTCTAGAACTCTGTCACGGGTGAAATGCGCTGAAATAAAATGACCGTGGCCTTTCTCAATGTCGTAGCATTTCCAGTCTCTCTGTGTCCCTCTTGGATCTGAGGGCACACCCAGCATCATTGTCACATTTAAGCATGTGAAGAAATTTGCCGCTGAACTGCAAGAGCGACTACAAGACCTCTGCAAGGTGCAAATGGACAGAATATACGGGAAAGGTTGGTAGAAGGCATATTTCAAGCTCATAAGTGCTCCTGCATGTTTGCTATTGTGCCTTCTGTAGAGATACATGCAGTATGATTTGCGGTGTTTGTACCGTTGATGGCTAGGTTAGCATCGCTGAGTGACGTTGCCCTCCTGAAACTTGTTGCATAGCGTCCTAATGATGGGTGTGCCTGTGTCCTATAGTGGCTAAAGTTCCAAATGTTCACCTTCCTGAGCCCAAGACCAGAGAGGAGTTCTTAGAATGTAAGTAAAGCACACACACACACACACGTGTTCACTCACTTTGTAAAAAAAACAGCTAGCTGGAAACATTTTGAGCGGTCAGCTTCTGAGACCTCACTTCCTATATACTCATACAACACTGACTGCTGTTCAACACTGACTGCTGTACAACACTGACTGCTGTTCAACACTGACTGCTGTTCAACACTGACTGCTGTACAACACTGACTGCTGTACAACACTGACTGCTGTACAACACTGGCTGCTGTACAACACTGGCTGCTGTACAACACTGGCTGCTGTACAACACTGGCTGCTGTACAACACTGGCTGCTGTACAACACTGGCTGCTAGGGATATGACCCACCACAGGTGGTCCAATAAGAACCAGGCAGATGCTTAAAATGTTTCTCTCCAACCAGACCTGGGCAGAAAGTAGTTTTATTTTGTAGTTTATTTCAAGGTACCAACTTTACAAATACTCGAGGTGGTCGAATATGGTTTATTTACAGCATGCTGGGAAATATGATAATGATGGGTGTGGATTTGGTTCAATTTGATGTGATGTGTATGAGTTTCAGGCCCTTGTATTAGGGTAAAACTAGGCCCACATACATACATACATACATACATACATACATACATACATACATACAGTACCAGTCAAAAGTTTGGACACCTACTCATTCAAGGGTTTTTCTTTTCTTTTTGTATATTTTCTACATTGTATAATAATAGTAAAGACAACAAAACAATGTAAAAACACATGGAATCATGTAGTAACTAAAAAGTGTTAAACAAATCAAAATATATTTGAGATTCTTCAAAGTAGCCATCCTTTGGCTTGATGACAGCTTGCACACATTCTCTCAACCAGCTTCATGAGAGAGTCATCTGGAATGCATTTCAATTAACAGGTGTGCCTTGTTAATTTGTGGAACTTAATGTGTTTGAGCCAATCCGTTGTGTTGTGACAAGGTAGGGGTGGTATACAGAAGATAGCCCTATTTGGTAGAAGACCAAGTCCATATTACAGCAAGAACAGCTCAAATAAGCAAAGACAAACGACAGTCCAACATTACTTGAAGTCATGGAAGGTCAGTCAATCCGGAAAATTTGTGCAGTAGCACAAATGCTGTCGCAAAAACCATAAAGCGCTATGATGAAACTGGCTCTCATGAAGACCGCCACAGGAAAGGAAGACCCAGTTCATTAGAGTTACAGTACCAGCCTCAGAAATCGGTAATTCATTTCACCACAGAGTTCAAGTAACAGACACATCTCAACATCAACTGTTCAGAGGAGACTGCATAAGTCAGGCCTTCATGGTCGAATTGCTGCAAAGAAACCACTACTAAAGGACACCAATAAGAAGAAGACTTTTAGGCCAAGAAACATGAGCAATGGACATTAGACAGGTGGAAATCTGTCCTTTGGTCTGATGAGTTCAAATGTAAGATTATTGATTCCAACCATTGTGTCTTTGTGAGACGCAGAGTAGGTGAACGGATGATCTCTGCATGTGTATTTCCCACCATTAAGCATGGAGGAGAAGGTGTGATGGTGTGGGGGTGCTTTGCTGGTGACACTGTCAGTGATTTAATTTAGAATTCAAGGTACACTTAACCAGCATGGCTACCACAGCATTCTGCAGCGATACGCCATCCCATCTGGTTTGGTCTTAGTGGGACAATCGTTTGTTTTTCAACAAGACAATGACCCAACACACTTCCAGGCTGTGTAAGGGCTATTTGACTAAGGAGAGTAATAGAGTGCTGCATCAGATGACCTGGCCTCCACAATCAACTGACCTCAACCCAATTGAGATGGTTTGGGATGAGTTGGACCGCAGAGTGAAGGAAAAGCAGCCAACAAGTGCTCAGCATATGTTGGAACTCCTTCAAGACTGTTGGAAAAGCATTCCTCATGAAGCTGGTTGAGAGAATGCCAAGAGTGTGCAAAGCTGTCATCAAGGCAAAGGGTGGCTATTTGATTTGTTTAACACTTTTTTTGGTTACTACATGATTCCATATGTGTTATTTCAGAATTATGTCTTCACTATTCTACAATGTAGAAAATAGTAAAAATAAAGAAAAACCCTTGAATGAGAAGGTGTGTCAACTTTTGACTGGTACTGTGTATATATACACAGTATACACTGATCAAAAATATAAACGCAACATGTGAAGTTTTGGTCCCATGTTTCATGAGCTGAAATAAAATATCCCAGAAATGTTCCATACGCACAAAAAGCTTCTTTCTAAAATGTGCACAAATTTGTTTACATCCCTCTTGGTGAGATGTCCCAACTTTTGAGGGAGTGTGCAATTGGCATGCTGATGGCAGGAATGTCCACCAGCACTGTTACCAGAGATTTTTTTAAATGTTAATTTCTTTGCCATAAGCCTGCCTCCAAAATCGCTTTCAAGAATTTTCCACTACGTCCAACTGTCCTCACAACTGCAGACCACGTGGGTGAGCAGTTTGCTGATATCAACGTTGTGAACAGAGTGCCCCGTGGTGGAGGTGGGGTTATGGTATGGGCAGGCATAAGCTACGGACAACAAACACAATTGCGTTTTATCGACTGCCATTTTAATGCACAGAGATACCATGACGAGATCCTGAGGCCCATTGTCCTGCAATTCATCCACTGTCATCACCTCATGTTTCTGCATGATAATGCACGGCCCCATGTCGCAAGAATCTGAACTCAATTCCTAAGAGCTGAAAATGTCCCAGTTCTTCCATGGCCTGCATCCTCACCAGACATGTCACCCATTGAGCACGTTTTGGGATGCTCCGGATCGATGTGTACGACAGCGTGTTCCATTTTCCGCCAATATCCAGCAACTTCACACAGCCATTTGAAGAGTGGGACAACATTCCACAGGCCACAATCAAGTGTGATCAATCTATGCGAAGGAGATGTCACGCTGCATGAGGCAAATGGTGGTCACACCAGATACCGACTGGTATTCTGATCCACGCCCCTAGCTTTTTTGTTGTTGTAAAGGTACAGTGTCTGTGACCAACAGATGCATGTCTTGGAATAGTATAGTAGATTGTGTGTGCTCTACTCATTCTATTTCCATCTTCAACATGCAGTTCCAGATACAGTCCTGCCATTAGTTGAAGGCAGCCAATCCAATAGTTTCAGAAAAGTAGTCACTTCCTGAGATCAAGTATTTGATTAAATATCTGAGAAAGCAAATACTTTTTCAAAATATTTGAATAAAGTAGTCACATCCAAAGTAACAGTTTTTGTTCCCCCGGAAATTGTTTTACTTTCAACAAAGCATAGTTAAAACTATAGTTCAGAAAGAAAACATGTTTAACATTTATTAAGCAATGAATAGAAGGCGAAAACCGAACAGTAGCGTGAATATGTTAGCATAGCAAACATTATTCAAACACTAAGCCTACTCACAGTTTAGTGGATGCACTAGGTCATCTCTTCTCCTGTATGCCCATTTCCCACTCTTTTTCTCTCTAAAAAAACCCTCACCCAAGGGAAGAGCGCCAAGAAGGTGATTGGCCAACATATGGGAGCAGAGATTGGTTGACTGGCTTGTCAGTAAAATACCCTTAAATTCACAGGGTCTTTTAAAAATATATATATTTTTTTCCTCTTCCTAGACTGCTGCCCGCTGACATTGGATCCCAACACAGCAAATCAACTCCTGTGTCTGTCTGAGTGGAACAGAAAGGTGACCAGGAGCCATACGATCCAGGCCTATCCCAACCATGAACATAGATTTAGCCACTGGAAACAGGTGTTGTGTAGAGAGGGTGTCTGGAGTATTTCTGAACCCTGCTACTGGGAGGTAGAGTGGACTGGGGTGGAGGTTGATGTAGCTGTCTCGTATAAAGGGATCAGCAGGAGAGGAAGTGGTTATGAGTGTTGGTTTGGCGCTAATGACAAGTCCTGGAGGTTGTACTGCTCTGCATCTAGATGCTGTTTCTACCATAATGGTAAAGAGACTTCTGTCCCTGCCATCCGCTCAGACTCCAGAGTTGGAGTGTACTTGGACCACGGGGCAGGAACTCTGTCCTTTTACAGCGTGACCGTCTCAGACACCATGACGCTCCTTCACAGAGTCGAGACCACATTCTCTCAGCCCCTCTACCCTGGGTTTGGGGTTGGTTCGTCTGTGAGGATACTAACACCATTTTGAGTAGTAACTAAATATGTACTGTGTAAAATATGAACCTAGATTACGATACTTCCCTATGGAACTACTGTGCGAATAGAAAAGTATTAGGAACACATTGTAAAGTGGGACGGTTATTTTTTTTGTACTTTTTGAAAACTTTGAAAAAGCCCTTTTGATTTACATCAATCATTCTCTCTGTGTATAGTGAACAATACGTTCAGCTGCTGTTCATCATATTCAATGCCAACCAACCATAAACACAGACAATGTGTTTAGACTTTGCAATGTAAGTAGGGTAGTATACCGGTCACTTTGTACTTTACTAACCATAACTCTGCCTTATTATATTAATGTATGTATACTATGCATGACTCTACTATATTAGTTCATTAAAAGTGAGTGATTTGTCGGGAGTTGTCTGTCTGTATTTTGTCCAGTGACATCACTTCTGCCCTCTTCTGGCCAGACCTGGTACCTTATACCTCAGCACAAACAGGAAAAGGAGAAGGAAACTTCTCTTTTACTGTCCAACTAGTTCATAGAACCAAGGCTTTGTTTCTACACAGATCATTTGTTTTCCAGTATGATTATCCATTATTACACTGTAGCTTTATAGAATGCTCCTCATACAAGTGCCCATAAATCATACTCCTAACTGATACAGAAATCGCACTAATAGTGGAAGGCGCCATCAATAGAACCCTGGGAAATATGTTACTTTGCCCCTGAGCCTTAAACCAAAGATGAGTTTGGCTTATATCAGTAAATGTTTATTTTTCTCCTAATGTTGTCTCCATTACTGGCAGAGTGAAATTAGACACAGCAATCACTATTTATCCATAATAACAATGCAACATGAATGTAATGAACTTTCACTTTTATAAGTTAATTCCTGTAGAATGTGACATGTCAAAATAAAACGCATAATTATGTCAGTGGAAAGGCTTTATTGTTGACTTGACAAAACTCAAACTACTTACTGTAACGGTATATACATTTTGACAAATAGATGGCAGTACATTATACATTGTTTTATATGTACACATTGACAAATAACACATTATACATATTTCAGTAGTACAGAGCCCATCTGTAAATAGCCCACCCAACTACCTCATCCCCATATTTTTTTTGCTCCTTTTCACCCCAGTATCTCTACTTGCACATTCATCTTCTGCATATCTATCACTTCAGTGTTTAATTTCTAAATTGTAATTATTTCGCCACTACGGCCTATTTATTGCCTTACCTCCCTAATATTACTTCATTTGCACACACTGTATTTAGATTTTTCTATTGTGTTATTGACTGTACGTTTGTTTATTCCATGTGTAACTCTTGTTTGTGTCGCACTGCTTTGCTTTATCTTGGCCAGGTCACAGTTGTAAATGAGAACTTGTTCTCAACTGGCCTACCTGGTTAAATAAAGGTGAAATAAATAACATTTAAATAAAAGGAACATAAATGGTTGTGTACATACAAACAAGTCTATGAGCATCTGAAACGACGGTCTAAACTGACTCAATGGAAATAACACACATAAATAACACAAGTGTAACGCCAGCGCTACAGGGCACAAAGGTGGTGTGGAGATCACAAGACCGTTTCTATGGAGGCGGTTGTGTGGGAGCGTTCCATGGTGTCGTAGAATCACAGGCAGGCTTTGTACTGCAGGAGCTTCTCTGCCAGAAGGTGGCTTCCTACTCTACTCTGCACAGCTATAGGTACCTGGGACACAACACAGACTATTCTGATATGTTTTTCAGGTCACCTCAAGGGGGTCAAGGAAATTGTCAAATTTGAATCACTGAAAATCTTCAATGCCAAGATTGAAAGAACTCTCGTCTTCTCCTTTGCAATGACTAGATTGATACCCATTTAAATGAGATGTTACACGGGGTCAAAGGAAATGTTAAATCTGACTATTAGACTGCTGAAGACTGGTTCTCATATTGTACCCGTAAGACATCCACCAGAACACTAGATTATTTATGGCCATTAATGTGAAGAAGAAGAAGAAACGATCCAGATTCCCTTCATGCAGTGTGTTTGGGTAGAAGTTACCTGAAGCTGGACAGGAAACAGTGCTTTCATTGGCCATAGAGCGGAATCACCTTAATGCAGACAGACCGCCTACCAACATCAGCAACGGTCGTCAAAATGGATAAAAAGGTCCAAAATACAGTTCTGACAAATGTAACAGCGCATAATGGAGTAAGATACTTAACCATTTTTAATGAGAAAAAAAAAATCTGTCAAATATTGACTATTATAGCAAATAAATAATTGTATGAGAGACAGAAAATCAGTGGAATTCAGACATTGGTGGGACTGAATGTCAAATATCAAAAATACATGCCAACGTTTTTAAACCACATATGGCCCTTTTATACGTTCTGTTATTATATTGATAGAATAATAACGTTTGAAAATAACTAAATTGCATATACATATGGGCATAATTTAATAAATTAGCATTAAATGACTCTCTACCCAACCAATTTTCACCATGGGCTCGTTTGAGTGGTAAGGCGAAGGCAACCGAGTGTAGATGAAAGTCGAGGAGTGAAATCAGAGGCGGTTGCATCTGACACAGCCGAAAGTTGGACACTGATGTGGTTTTCCAACAGCAAGGCTCAGTGCAGCTTGACAGTGTTGCTATTGTTTATAAAAGTTTCTTTGTAATGTCAAATTTAACATGTCTCCAACCCCCATATCACACACTCACAAATGGTAAATATACAGTGTCTTCAGAATGTATTCACACGCCTTGACTTTTTCCACATTTTGTTGTGTAACAGACTGAATTTAAAAATGATTACATTTATATTTTGTGTCACTGATCTACACACAATTCCCCATAACGTCCAAGTGGAATTATGTTTTAAGAAATGTAAAAAGAAAAAAAAAAGAAAAGTCTTGAGTCAATGAGTATTCAACACTTTTGTTATGGCAAGTCTAAATAAGTTCAGGAATAAAAATGTGCATAACAAGTCACAAGTTGCATGGGTTTATTCTGTATGCAGTAATAATTTTTAACTGCCCAGTCTACCCCACACATACAATTATCTGTAAGGGCCTCAGTCGAGCAGTAAATTTCAAGCACAGATTCAACCACAAAGACCAGGGAGGTTTTCCAATGGTTCGCAAAGAAGGGCACCTATTGGTAGATGAAAAAAAATATTGAATATCCCTTTGAGCATGGTGAAGTTATTAACTACACTTTGGATTACTCCCAGTCACTACAAAGATATACAGGTGTCCTTCCTAACTCAGTTGCCGGAGAGGAAGGAAACCGCTCAGGAATTTCACCAGTTTAATGGCTTTGACAGGAGATAACTGAGGGTTAAACCAAGGCCTCATACCTTTTAAAGGGTTAATAAATTGTGTTATGATGAACTGTAAGGTCTCCTCTCAGGAGACCTCTGTGTGTATGTTAAAACCTGACTTGAGTGATATGCCCTGCAGACACTATCAGAAGGCGGAAACCGCCTGCACTCATACTCCTCCTGTCTGGGTCCCACCGGGACTGTCTGAGGTTCTGAGAATATGACTGGTTTTCTGAGAACACAAGGCCACCGCAGGCTTGATTGAAACCACCACCTGGAAGAAGATGCTTAGAGTTCTCTGTTGTGAAATGTCACCTTGTTATCAGGGGCAAAAATCTGATATCAACTTTGGAGGGGACAATTACATGAAATTTTCTCGAGCAATTCCTGAGGGGGACACCAAAAGTAGTGCTGTAACACATAGCCTACATTGTAATATGGTAAATGTATATTGAGGAACCAAAGAAATAAGGTGTTTGCCGTACTCCTAACTACCGGTACCCAAAACAACACAACTAATCACAACAGCAATACCATTGCCTTTAACAAATCTTAGTTCAGTCACCAGTTTAAATTGAGAGTGGGGGTATCCATGGCATTTTCCAATTATGTTCCTATTTTACAAGTAAAAAAAATTGAGAACCTTTCATAATGTTGCCAAACAAAGACTCAACAAACTTACCTGAAACTCCCTGTCTCTGCCAGTCTGTCCCTGGCAGGGGAATGGCACCTCCGTACCTTCAGGCTCTGATTAGGCCCTACACCCAAACAATGGCACTGCGTTCATCCACCTCTGGCCTGCTCGCCTCCCTACCTCTGAGGAAGCACAGTTCACGCTCAGCCCAGTCAAAACTGTTCGCTGCTCTGGCACCCCAATGGTGGAACAAGCTCCCTCACGACGCCAGGACAGCGGAGTCAATCACCACCTTCCGGAGACACCTGAAACCCCACCTCTTTAAGGAATACCTAGGATAGGATAAAGTAATCTTTCTAACCCCCCTTTAAAAGATTTTGATGCACTATTGTAAAGTGGTTGTTCCACTGGATATCATAAGGTGAATGCACCAATTTGTAAGTCGCTCTGGATAAGAGCGTCTGCTAAATGACTTAAATGTAAAATGTTAATGTAATGTAAATGTATCTGTCCCCAACTCTGCTGTCTGTGTGCCATCTGTTGCCTGCTCTGCCTAATGACATCATTGTGAAACATTTCCATTAGAATTTCATTTCTTTCTTATGAACATTTTATCAAGTAGTCTTTGAGATATTAGGCTACTAGGGTTCTTACTTTGCGTTTTGGTGTACTGAAAAATACTCTGATGTCCGTCTTTTATTTTTCTGCCATTTTTCTACCTGGCTGGCTAGCTGGCTGGCTGGCTACACACACACACAGTGTGTAGGTTATTTACAGTAGGAGATGGGCTTCTATCATCTTATCTTCTATCAATCTATTTGGGCTTCGATCTAAAAGGTAGCTAGCAAATGTGAAACGGATTAAAATGACGAGTTGACAGCTGTATGAGTTCACCATTTACACAACATATGCTGCAACCTTTTGTAATTTTAATAGTTTGTTTCATATTGGCTGGCTTCCAACAATAGCTGAATTTGCAAAGCTAGCGAGCACCAATTCCGTTTCAGTGGTGTTTGCTATCATCTTTGCTACCCGGGTTAAATAAAGGTGAAATAAAATAAATAAATAAAAGTTCCCTTGCGACAATTTAGCTTTTGCAACGAGACCATTAAATATATTTAAGACAATGGTAGAAGAGAGTGTAGTTCTGTTCAGTTTGGACTTCAGTTTATCGCTAACCTTATCACAGGGACTTTGAAGCACTAACTTACATCATCTGCATGCTGATCTTGGAATAAATTGACGATAGCAAAGATTCCATCTTTGACGACACCACATAAATGGAATAGGTACTAGCTAGCTTAATAATTAATATTTGCGCGCTAGCTCTGCATATTCAGCTAGTGTGTGTGCGTGATTGACTGGATTAACCTCACGTCAGTTACGTTCATTGAGTGCCTTTCAGACAGTAGACACGACCCCTCTGTTACCTTGCCAACTAAAGAACTGGCAGTGGATCAAACCATTTTGAGGCAAAGGGTCGGGGGGGTTGCAATCTTTTGAAACTTAAAAACGCGCTATTAAGTGTCTATAATCAGCACAACTGCTTTCATTGCGTATTATTAATATTATTTAAATTACATAGTTATGTTTCAGTGATATATTGGGGGGGACAAATCATATTTTTCCCAGGATGGGGGGTCGTGTGTGTCCCGTCCCCCCCGGGATTTCCTCCTCTGCTTGTTATGAACCTATACCTATATAAGCTGCAGGATGTCTTAGACGCCTCGCAGAACCTGGGGAGAGCTATCATATACCGTACTCTACCAACTTCTGCCTACAATTGTACTACTAAAGGAGAATCCTAATACTTAAACGAGGAGTCTGTTTCCTTTCTACTACCAATATATACATTTGATAATTGTATAGACCTGATTGTCTTTTGAAGAAATTGACCAACATTACTCCACAATACTAGCATAAATGACAGAGTGAAAAGAAGGAAGCCTATACAGAATAAAAAATATTCCAAAACATGCATCATGTTTGCAATAAGGCACTAAAGTAATACTGCAAAAATGTGTCAAAGAAAATAACTTTTTGTCCTGAATACAAAGCATATGGGCACAGGTAGCCTAGTGGTTTATAGCATTGGGCCAGTAACTGAAAGGTTGCTGAATCTAATTCCCGAGCCAGCAAGGTGACAAAATCTCCCATTTTGCCCATAAGCAAGGTAGCTAACCCCCAACAACAACTATTCCCCAGGTGCCATGGACGTTGATTAAGGCAGCCCCCGCACCTCTCTGGTTTAGAGGGGTTGGTTTAAATGCAGAAGACACATTTCGGTTGAATGCATTCAGTTGTGCAACTGACTAGGTATCCTAATGTTTGTGGCAAATCAAACATCACTGAGTACCATTCTTCATATTTTCAAGCATGTTGGTGGCTACATCATGTTATGGATATGCTAATCATCAGCAAGGACTAGGGCGTTTTTGGGGGGGATAAAAATAAACACAGGCAGCCACAGGCAGAATCCTAGAGGAAAACATGGTTCAGTCGGCTTTCCAACAGACACTGGGAGACAAATTCACAATTCAGAAGGACAATTACCTAAAACAGAAGGACAAATATACATAGGCTATAGACTAAAATCTGGGTTTATGATTCTAATTAAACTTTGCTTAATTAGAATCTTAGCTAGATGCAGGTAGCGTATAGCCCCTGATAGGCCTACATCTAATTTCAGATAGCCCACAGTAGCCTAGGCAAGATGTAGTTAAGCTGTAAACTGAACGATTTAGCAGTTTGCTTAGTGGGGACAGCAGACTGGGATAGGGAGTGTAACAATAATGCTAGTACAAACTCGAACAGGCACAGAGAAACACAGCAGGCAGAGGTAAGGGTAAATCCATAACTTTGACAGACTAATTTATTAACATGAATAGTGAGGAGGTAAAAAGTGATTGTGTTTCCCTATAGAGTACCACAGTATTAGTCATAATACCCATAAAACCTAGCGGTCAAACAGGGAAATGGTTCCAAACATTTTTCCACCATTAATTTTTCCCACAGGGGATTTTAGAAACACTTAAAATAAAGGCTGTGTTTTGTGTAGGCTTAACCCTGGCGTGAGATTTTGATAAGTGTAAATCTCTCTCGGACATTGTTGGAAATCAGGCCTACTACTGTTGTGTCATCTGTAAACTTGATGATTGAGTTGGAGGCGTGCGTGGCCACACAGTCATGGGTGAACAGGGAGTACAGGATTGGGCTGAGCATGCACCCATGTGGGGCCCCTATGTTGAGGATCAGCGAAGTGGAAGTGTTGTTTCCTTCCTTCGCCACCTGGGGGCAGCCCGTCAGAAAGTCCAGGACCCAGTTACACAGGGCAGGATTCTTACATAGGTATTCATCTTGTCCAGATGGGATAGGGCAGTGGGCAGTGTGATGGTGATTGCATCGTCTGTGGTTCTATTGGGGCGGTAAGAAAATTGAAGAGGGTCTAGGGCAGGGGTGGGCAATTCCAGTCCTCGAGGGCCTGATTGGTCTCACAGATTTGCCCCAGTTCCAGCTAACACACCTGACTCCAATAATCACCTAATCATGATCTTCAGTTTAGATTGCAATTTGATTAATCAGCTGTGTTTGCCAGGGATGGCGAAAAAGTGTGACACCAATTAGGCCCTGGAGGACTGGAGTTATCAAGGGTGTCAGGTAAGGTAGAGGTGATATGATCCTTAACTAGCCTCTCAAAGCACTTCATAATGACAGAAGTGAGTGCTATGGGGCGATAGTCATTTAATTCAGTTACCTTTGCTTTCTTGGGTCCAGGAACAATGGTGGACATCTTGAAGCAAGTGGGGACAGCAGACTGGGATAGGGAGTGTAACAATAATGCTAGTACAAACTCGAACCCAGGCACAGAGAAACACAGCAGGCAGAGGTAAGGGTAAATCCATAACTTTACTTAGTCATAACAAAGCAACCGCAAAAGGGCACACTAAGAACAACACGAGACCTAAGCAAGGATCCAGGCCAACAGAGGAATCTAAATAGCAAGGCAACCAGGTGAATCCAATAACCATTAATCAGTGTAACCTGGAAACTAGAAGACAGGGTAATGGTGCCCTCCAGCAGTAACCTGAGGAAACAATAGTCAAAAACCACAGACCCTGTGACAGGGAGAGATTTAATATGTCCGTAAACACTACAGCCAGCTGGTCTGAGGACGCGACTTTGGATGCCGTCTGGGCCGACAGCCTTGCGAGGGTTAACACGTTTAAACGTCTTACTCACGTCGGCCACGGAGAAGGATAACCCACAGTCCTTGATAGCGGGCTGTGTCGGTGGCACTGTGTTATCCTCAAAGCGGGCGAAGGTGTTTAGCTTGTTCGGAAGGAAGATGTCTGGTTTTCCCTTTGTAGTCCGTGATTGTCTGTAGACCCTGCCACATACATCTTGTGTCAGAGCCATTGAATTGCGACTCAACTTTGTCTCTGTACTGACGTTTTGCCTGTTTGATTGCCTTACGGAGGGAATAACTACACTGTTTGTGTTCGGCCATATTCCCAGTCACCTTGCCATGGTTAAATGCGGTGGTTCGCACTTTCAGTTTTGCACGAATGTTGCCATCTATCCACGGTTTCTGGTTAAGGTAGGTTTTAATAGTCAACATCTCCTATACACTTCCTGATGAACTTAGTCACTGTATCTGTGTATTCATTAACGTTATTCTCAGAGGCTACCCGGGAACATATCCCAGTCCGTGTGATCAAAACAATCTTGAAGCATGGATTCCGATTGGTCAGACCAGCGTTGACTAGACCTTAGCACGGGTACTTCCTGTTTGAGTTTCTGCCTATAGGAAGGAAGGAGAAAAATGGAGTCGTGATCAGATTTGCCAAAGGGAGGGCCTATGCATTTAGAAAAGTTGAGTAGCAGTGGTCCAATGTTTTACCAGCACGAGTACTACAGTCAATGTGTTGGTAGAACTTCAGTAGTGTTTTCCTCAAATTTACATTGTCACAATCCCCAGCTACAATAAATGCAGCCTCAGGATATGTGGTTTCCAGTTTGCATAAAGTCCAGTGTAGTTCTTTGAGGGCCGTCGTGGTATCGGCTTGAGGGGGAAAATACACGGCTGTGACTATAACCGAAGAGAATTCTCTTGGGAGGTAAAACGGTCGGCATTTGTTTGTGAGGTATTCTCTGTCGGTGAAGAAAATGACTTGAGGTTCTGTACATTATCACAATCACACCATGAGTAGTTAATCATGAAACATACACCGCGGCTTTCTTCTTCCCGGAGAGTTCTTTATTCCTCTGTGCGATGTACTGAGAACCCAGATGGCTGTATGGACAGGGACAGTATATCCCGAGAAAGCCATGTTTCCGTGAAAAAGAGTATGTTGCAATCCCCGATGTCTCTCTGGAAGGAGATTCTCGCCCTGAGCTCGTCTACTTTATTATCCAGAAACTGAAGATTAGCAAGAAATATACTCAGAAGTGGTGGAAGGTGTGCACGCCTCCTGAGTAGGACTAGGAGTCCACTCCGAATACCTCTTCTCCGCCAGCAGTGTTTTGGAGCAGCCTCTGGAATAAGTTAAATTGCTCTGGGTGGTACGAACAAAGGATCCAACTCGGGAAAGTCGTATTCCTGGATGTAATGCTGGTGAGTCACCGCCGCTCTGATATCCAAAAGTTATTTCCGGCTGTATGTAATAACACAACATTTTTGGGAGGCTAATAATGTAAGAAAAAACACACAAAAACACAAAATACTGCAAATTTGCAGCATATCTGTCGGCACCATCTTACACGGACATGGCTTGTGTATTCAAGTAGAGCTGATGCAGCTTTTTTGTTTATGTTGTCGCATTTTTGGAAAAAGAGACTCTCATTTGAGCAGTGATGTTGTTAGTTTCTGGAAGAATATCAGGACCAATTTGAAAGCACGTGAGCATTGTACTGAGCATTTACCAAACACGGAGAGTTTGAGCCACCTTGCGGAAAGATTGAAAACAGGCACAACCATTGACGCAATCAACCGAACTGGCAGCGAGCTGGATCGCATCCTGACAAAGCCCCTGGGAAGAAGTGCTGGCTTGGCTGCTCTGCATGTTTTCTACTTCAAAGGTACTAGAAGGCTGGGGTTCAAGTCCTTTTTTTATTTCCTGAAGTTGTTTTCACCTTTCACCTATCGGCGTGTGTGTGTGTGTGTGTGTGTGTGTGTGTGTGTGTGTGTGTGTGTGTGTGTGTGTGTGACTGAACTGAGTAATCTATCATCAAAGTAGAGGGATGAAGGACTTACAGCTAGATAGGGAGGCGCTTACAGCATTGCCATGATGACCCAGGACCATTACCCAGTGAAATTAGCCATTACCTCCAGGATGCACAGTAAGTACACAGATCATTTCTTCTCACAGTCTGGCATAAAAAAGTTTAAAATACTTCTTATTGTTCATAATCATATTTTCCAATTGATCTGATCTCTCCCCTTCTCCATTTTGTCCCTGCCTCTTTCTCCCTCCTTATCTTCCTCTCTCTATGCAGATTGTGCAGATGCAGGATGATGTCAGTATGTTTGTGTTCCTCCCTGATGAGGTCACTGCCAATATGACCCAGGTGGAGGAGAGCCTGACGGACAAGTTTGTCCAGGACCTCTCCATGACCTTGCAGCCTGTGAAGGTGGCCCTCACACTGCCTTCCTAGAGTTCAGCTACTCCACTGACCTGCTGCCTCTGCTCACTGACCAGGGTCAGTACTCATTCATCCCACCTCATCCTGTCTTTGAATGGTTGTCTCCCTCCTCCACCTTTAGGACCAATACATCTTCAAACTTTTGGAGTAAAGTAAAAAAAAAAGTTATTGTTGATTATCTCATCCGTCTTCTACGACAGGTGTGCGTTTATCTCTCTCTTTGTATTTTACAAGGACTCTCCCTGTCCCTCTTCATCTACCTCCCTCCCTCTGTCTCTCTCAACATTCCCCTTTCTCCCTGTCTCTCTTCTCTCTCGCTCTCTTTCCCTCCTCCCATCTTTCTCTCACTCACACACACGCTGCACTGACCCAGTATCTTCTACGACCTCTTTCACAGACTCCTGTTATCCTAGCATGGATGTGGATCCCAACAAAGCATGTGCAACCCTCTCTCTGTCCAACATTTAAGTATTGAAAAGGTGTGGGCTACGGAGAAAAATCAAATCGAATCAAATGTATTTATATAGCCCTTCTTACATCAGCTGATATCTCAAAGTTCTGTACAGAAACCCAGCCTAAAACTCCAAACAGCAAGCAATGTAGGTGTAGAAGCACGGTGGCTAGGAAAAACTCCCTAGAAAGGCCAGAACCTAGGAAGAAACCTAGAGAGGAACCAGGCTATGAGGGGTGGCCAGTCCTTTTCTGGCTGTGCCGGGTGGAGATTATAACAGTACATGGCCAAGATGTTCAAATGTAGAACAGTGCAATTTGAAGTCACATATGGCATAGAGTGCTACAAGCACTGGACTGTTCCAGGGGATGAAGGATGAGGGGTAGTGTGGTTGTGAGACATGTATGGTTGCGGTGGGAACATGTGGGTCTGAGAAGGTGTGATGTCATTTTGTTGAAATTTGTGTGTCTGTTTTATTGTCTTTTGTTTATGTTTGGTTGTTATTGTTTGAGTAATAAAGCAAATAAAATCATATAAAAAAAGAAACAAGGAGATAGCATGTAGTGACAAGGTCCAGGCCTATTCAGACCATCCAGACAGGTTCACCTACTATCACCAGGATCTGTGCACATCGTTGATGTGGCTGTCTCGTTTCAAAATCACTACCCCACGCTCGCAGGTTAGTGTTTTCTGTCATGAATCTTGTTCTGGAGGTAGCTCTGCAGAGTTACAGAAGGATTTTTAAGCCTTGACACAATTGAGACATGGATTGTGTATGTGTGCTATTCAGAGGGTGAATGGGCAAGATAAGTGCCTTTGAACAGGGTAGTAGGTGCCAGATGCACCAGTTTGTGTCAGGAACTACAACGCTGCTGGGTTTTTCACGCTCAACAGTTTCCTGTGTGTTTCAAGAACGGTCCACCAACCAAGGAACACACAGCCAACTTGACACAACTTTGGGAAGCATTGGTATCAACATGGGCCAACATCCCTGTGGAACACTTGACACCTTGTAGAGTCCATGCCCCGACGAATTGAGAGTGTTCTGAGGGGAGGGGGTTGCAACTCAATATCAGGAAGGTGTTTCTAATGTTTAGTATACTCAGTGTATAAACCCTGTATTGCTGATGTTATGTATTGGCCAATTAGAGACTTTGAAGCCACCGGCTGCCATATTGGTACTCCCCAGAAGGAGCAGTCTCCCATCGGAATGAATAGAATTCTACAGTATTTCAATAAAAAAAATTGAAGATTAGTACTGTCTAAATAAATACTTTAAGGAATATGTTTCATATTTTATTTATTTTAAAATGTTCAGCTACCGTAATATAATTTGAAAAATAAAAGTGTGACAAAACTGCAAATTTTAGTGGCCTTTTATTGTCACCTGCACAAGTCACACCTGTGTAATGATCATGCTGTTTAATCAGCTTCTTGATATACCACTTGTCAGGTGGAGGGATTATCTTGGCAAAGGAGAAATGCTCACTAACAGGGACGTAAACAAATTTGTGCAGAACATTTGAGAGAAATGACCTTTTTGTGTGTATACAACATTTCTGGGCTCTTTTATTTCAGCTCATGAAACCTGGGACCAACACTTTATGTTGCGTTTATATTTTTGTTCACCTCTACCCTGTCAAGCACATACACTCTATGTGCAAGACTGCAAAGCTGTCATCAAGGCAAAGGGTGGCTATTCTGAAGAATCTCAAATATATAACACTATATAACACTTTTTTGATTACTACATGATTCCATATGTGTTATTTCATAGTTTTGATGTCTTCACTATTATTCTACAATGTAGAAAATAGTCAAAATAAAGAAAAACCCTTGAATGAGTAGGTGTTCTAAAACATAACTTATGAGCCTTATGAGCATAGTTCAACTGTCACACTCTGGGAGAACCCATAATATAGGCCTGTTTTTTCCAATGTTTTTAAAGATTGTAAAAGTAAACAAACACTGTATAGCCTCATAACATGGTTAAAACAATTTTGATGATATGGATGGTCAGTCCTTAGCTCTGTCTATTAATCTGAGAGTGGTTACATTTCTCCAGGCCCATCCCTCAGTTTTTTACCAAAACAGAGACGGGGCGACCGTTTTATTATTGTTTCATCTGTGGATTTGCCCTGCATATTATCAGCTGCATATTATCAAGATGTCAAAGTGTCACCAACAAAAAGGTCAACAATAGGCCTATAGCAAATGCAGCATATGCCATTCATTTTTCACATGTAAATAACACTTTTCAGTAGTGATCAAAGCATGCCATTCCATGAGCGCAGCATTGATTTTTCAACTCGAATCAATGAGGCCAATCAGTCCTCCATGAACAACAGAGTAGGGCTGGCTAATAAGTCCTTAGTTTTGGGGTCATGCTCAGGTAAAACAATTTGTATAATCTATACCTCCATATTTCCAAGTCCTATTCTTGAAGACCAAGAATTTATTGGAATGACTGGAATTGACTGGAATGACTGGAATTCTGATAGACTTTGGTTTTTAATGTAAAGATATAATTTAATCATATTATTATATGTAGTAGAAAGTGATGGGTTAGAAGAAGCCTACATAACCAACCCATAAAGTAAAATTTAACATCCATATATGGCCAGCTGTGAAAACTAACATTAATTTATCCTGCAATAGATGTTGTTCAATTGGTAACATACATTTTTGTCTTCTAATGCCTCTTAAGGGGAAAGTAATCAGATTACGTTACTGAGTTTGGGGTAATCCAAAAGTTATGTTACTGATTACAATTTTGGACAGGTAACTAGTAACTGTAATGGATTACATTTAGAAAGTAACCTACCCAACCCTGCCCCGGTGCCATGAAAACAGGGCAACCAGTGGAGCACAAACAACATTGTAAATACAACCAATATTAATCTGTTTACTTATCTTCCCCTACTATTCGTACTACAACTATTTGCACATTGTTAAAAACACCGTAGCTGACAATATAACACTTGAAATGTCTACTTTTTGAAACCTTTTTGAGTGCAATGTTTACTGTTAATTTATAATTGTTATTTTGTTGATGTTGTTTTTTGTTTATTGTTTATTTCACTTGCTTTGGCAATGTAAACATGTTTCCCATACCAATTAAGCCCCTTTGAATTTAACTATATAGTTATGATCGGTCATGGCTAGAAGTGATCCAGCTTTTTTCAAATTAAAATTAGATATTTTTTTGCATTTTAGATAGCCCTAACCCTTAACCTAATTATCCTAAAATGCTACGTTAATTCTCCTAGCTTGCTGCGGAAGTTCTAACCTACTACAAGTCAAATCTGACGTTCATTTCACAAAAGCTGGATCTCTTTTAGCCATGACCGCGATGACCCTCTTCTCCATGATGTCGCCATGGATACCGCTCAGCGTCTACCAGGAGCGTCGCGTTCCGCGTTGGTGATTGGTCAAATATTGTGTGGTGTATCATGGGAAAATAAAGTTGTTTGCAATCACAACCAAGTAAACAGAAGGGAAGAGGTGCGTGAAGACCGAGGTAAAAATATTATATTAATATAAGCCAAATGTTTATTGGATAGTCTAGCTAGATTGTATTGCATTGCAAAAGAAAAGCAGATCATTTTATAATCTAACGTTAGCTAGCTGGCAAACAAGCTAGTAACTAGCTAATTTGCTAACTGTCAGTAAGTAAGTAGCTACTTCATACAGTGCTACGTAACGCGTTAGCTGGCCAGTGCCGAGGGAGGCTATTGCCAGAGGATTAGCTAGTTGTCAGGGCCTTTTAACATAATTGATCTGAGCTGCAATAACAGTCTGCTAGGGCTGCTCGGCCCTGCAAATAGCTACGATAACTTTGAACCAGTATCTAACGCCCAGATCGCTCCGATTCAAACTCCCATTCACCAGCTCTGCAAGCGTTATAATGTCAAAATACGTTAGTTAATCACGAAATATCGCTTCGCTTAGCAACTATCGTAATTTAGTTCCGTTACGGCTGGTATGTACTTCCCCAAAAGGTCTAAATACAACATTTACAAGTAACTGCATCCGGCACCTCAGACAAGCCAATGGAAATCAATCATTACTGCCACGCACAGGTCAGAAGTCTACAACAGCTCAATACAGTACATTGGAGGTGCCGAAGATGAATTTTTCGGATACTTGTACATTTTTATTTCTACCTTTAATGGAAGTACTGGGCGCTACGAGAGTTAATGAAGCTAGTTGCTTAGCGGAACTCCATATATGGTGATCAACGAACGTATTTTGACGTTATGACGCTGGCAGAACTGGTGAATGGGGGTTCGAATCGGAGCTTCATGGGCGTTAGAGAGGTATCTGGGTCACGATAACTTTACTTTGGCTGACGAGTCAGACGTTTAGTAGCCATGCGTGTTTATCATAATGCTTGTTCATCATAATGATCGCTCGTCATAATGCTCGCTACATAGCTGCTCCTGTTTAACTCTGTCTCCATTCCTTATTTGTGACTGCACAATACATTAGAGTGAGTATCCACAAAATAAAAAAAATGGTTTGTGCTCGTTTACATTTTTTTTATTCACATGTTTGTATGATAACAGGGGGAAAGATGTCGAGCTTTCCTGCCTCCGCCTCCAAGAGTTTGAGCTCGACTCCTCTGAAGACTTACCAGGACAGTGGCAGGGAACTGCACCGATCCAAGAGTGTGGACTATGACTCAACGGGCGACTCCACCTACTCTCTGCTCTCCCCCATCTACCATGACAGCTACGAGAGTGATGAGGACGTGGCTGCAGCTCACCACGTACATCAGATAGACACCTCAGCCACACAGAGTGATGACGCCAGACCCCTCTCACCCATCAGGTATGGTTGGTGTACACGAGCAGTGTTACCCAACTGGATTCAGCAGACAGTGGGCAACATTTTTGTTGCCCACTGTATGAATGAAGGATACACATGAATGAAGGATACACATAATTGGCTTTAGTAGGCTTAACTGTAGGGTTTGTGCTCAGAGTTGAGCATATGTGTTTCAGATATGATCCACAACAGAAGCCCCCAGAGAGGAGAGCAGTAACTGAGGCGGAGGATCCAGAGGCATCTCTCTCTGCCTGGGAGAGGTGGCTGGTCTGCAAAGCCAAAGAGGAGAGACTCAGAATAGAAAAGAAAGCAGAAGAGGTGCGCTGCCGTATCTTTTTCGTTTCTTCTTCTGTTTGGCAACTCCTGTTAACATTTGAGTCAGAACGTGATCATTTAGTTTTTCTAACATTTGATATTTTCCTTTCGGGATATTAGGGTTGCAAATGTCTATACATGAAGCAACTGAGTATGACAGTGGGACTGACAAGTGTTATTTGTTAGGAGCGCCTACTGAGGGAGAGGAATGAGGAACAGGAGAGAGAGCAGCAGAAGAAGAAGATGGTGGTGGAGCAGAAGATCCAGGAGTGGCTGCAGATGAAGAAAGAACAGGTTAAGAACCGCCCTTCTTTTGACTCGGTCCTTAACAAAAGTCCCAGAGAGGAACCATGCAGTTTGTATGCTTTCTACATTTACATTTTTTTTTAAACATTTTAGTCATTTAACAGACGCTCTTATCCAGAGCGACTTACAGTAGTGAATGCATACATTTCATTTTCATTTCATACATTTTTTTTTTCGTACTGGCCCCCTATGGGAATCGAACCCACAACCCTGGCGTTGCAAACACCATGCTCTACCAACTGAGCTACATGGAAGGCCTCTTTCTCATGCATACGTTATATCTGCACCTAAATGGGTAAGTCATGTTTTTGTGATTGTTTGTCATCTCCAGGAGAAGCAGGAGAAATTGCTGAAGGAGAGCAAAGAGCAGGAGGAGATGCAGAGGCAGCAGCAGAAGCAGAGGGTGATTGAACAGAAAGCAGAGGAGAAGTACAGAGAGTGGCTACGGAGGAAGAACCTGGAGAAAATGGAGAGAGAGAGGAGAGCGAAGGTAGGTTCTTTCACAGTAGCCTTGTGGAATTATTCAGAGATGTATTCAGGACAGTAAACAAATTAAAATCTCTGAAATGTTTTGTTGCTTTGCTCTCTACATTAGAGTACAGTTGTTGCAAGAGATCGACATATTAGCCGTTTGCTAAATATTCCTGTGCTCTCTCTCTTCTGTCATTGCTAACTAATCAGCAGCAACACAGAACTAAACCATGTAATTTAATTATACAGTAGTTTGTTACTCTGAACACAAGTTCATGTGGCAAATTCCTGGAAATGTCCATTTCAACATGCGTTTCAATGTTTCTGACCACAACTGCTTTGGTTTCCCTGGAAATTAGTTGTGAGGTGCTCAGCTGCTGAGATTGGGGCAATTGTGTTGTAACAGGAGGAGGCAGCCTGCAGAGAGGCTCAGGAGAGGGAGCGCAGACAGAGAGCAGAGGAGAACTTTAAGGAATGGCTTCGTGCCCAGGACAAGAGCCGACCCAGTCCTAATGCACCCGGCTGCCCGCGAGGTAACGGTCTTCACCTGGTTTAGGGTTGTTCAATCTCATATTCACCTTCTGGAAAATGTCAATAAAAAAATGTAACAATAAGATGTTTTATTGTCACACACATGTAGTTGTACAGTCGTGCATGTATATTTTAAAGCAAGTTTTGATTTTGTAAAGTCATTGTATTTTGTTTCTTCTCCCAGGTGGCTATGACAATGTAACGTACCCATCTCCCAGCTTCTACAACCCAATCCCATGGAAGCCCATCCACGTCCCGCCACCAGAGAAACCACCAGTGAAGAAGACTTCCCGCAGGAAACAGCCAAGTCAGCCCAAGTACCAGAACAGCCCCAGCATCCCATTCAGACTCAGAGACACTGTAAGCTCGGCAGCTCGCCTGCAGAGGAGATGACAGCTCCAGTAGAGGTTCACCTTGGACACAGATCTAGAGTACTATCCTCAGATCTAACCTCTGGGGAAACCACAAAACTGACCTTAGATCAGTGTTTAGGAGCTTTATGGTACTGTGGGAGGACACAGGGGAGGTGACCATGCTAATGTACATACCAGGGATCATCAACTTTCTTGAGTGGATGATCAGGTGGCCGGAATATAATTACAAATAATTTGTAGACTGCAAATTGACCGCAAGAAGCCCAAACCGATATAACATTTGACAAAAAATATGATCATTTCAAACCTTGCTTACATTTGAATTAGATCACATACAGTATATCTATCTCTCTTTTATGCATGTGAATATTTTGAAACGGATTGCCAAAATTAAAATCACTTGGAGCTGATTCGCTGATGTTTTCAGTCTTATGTCCAACAATAATAAAATTGCCTGCGGGCTATTAGTTGGTGAACCATGGTATAGGTATTTCTGTTTTTTATTTTTAATACATTTGCAAAAAATTCTAAAAACCTGTTTTCGCTTTGTCATTGTGTGTAGATTGATGAGGAAAAACTGTATTTAATCCAGTTTAAAATAAGGCTGTAACGTAACAAAATGTGGAAAAAGTCAAGGGGTCTGAATACTTTCCGACTGCACTGTGCAGACTCAGCTGCACTATTCCATTGACTGTATGTTTTTATGTATTTTTATCGAAAAGACATGTTGTGGTAGCGTATTATTTTGATGCCAGATTTGTATAGGTTCTTAATTCTCAAAGAATATTTTATGATTCATGTGAAGCAAAATATTTTAAAAAATTCTGTTACTTTCACTGACAACAATTTTCTAATGACATGTACATTTTTACATAGTTTAGGATGTCAATAAAAACTGTTTATTGTACTGTTTAGTTGTGTCTATTTATATTATGGCTATGGGCTGGATATTTTAATTCATTTTAGATTCATCAACCTAAATGGATAGCAGACAAAGCGGGAGACTGATAAGTGTTATTTCTTATGCTTGAACTATTTCTCAGACAGTAATAAAAATGCTAACATAACATGAGTAGATCAGTAGACAGCTGTAGATAAGTCAATAATAGGAGATATGGTGTCAGTGGGTGAAAGAAACATTCCTCAGGCTTCAGGGCTTAATGTGGAACCATCATGTGACCACACACCCACACACTCAGAGGAAGAACATGGTGGCTGGGGCCAGAGATTGAACAGCGCCACTCACACTCACACGCATTGTTCCGTGTCCAGCTGTGCCTTGTGCCTCTGTGGGCTGAGATGACGACAAACCAGTGTGTGGGTGGAGAGAGAGAAATGAAAAAAGAGGGGGTCTCTGACTTCCAGAATAGTATTCTTCATCACTTCCCTTTATCTCCTTGCGAGGTCAATGTATGGCGCCTGAGGTAAAATGGATTCATCACACAGTAAATTAAATTAACCCTCATTTACAAGATCTTTACTGAGAAATGCTTAAGTGTTGTCTTGTGTTTTTGCCTGCTCTATATTTAGCTGTTGAATGCACTGGAATGTGTTAGTTGACGGCAGTCAGGAGGTGGCGAATAGTGAGAGAGGGGAAGCCGTCTGTGTGTTTCTGAGTATTTGTATGCAGCTCTCTGGGGTCCAAAGGCCACTTGTCAAGACAAAATTCTTGTGTTTACATTTCGCCACGAGCAGCTTAACTATAGGAGTGGCTCCCTCTATTGACTTAAGGATGTGTACCCAGTGAGCCTTGCAAGAACTTAGAGACAAGTCTTAAATGTGACCGCTGCGACTGATCCCTCCTTCCTGTCCTCACAGACCCTGGACCTTGCCTGGAAAACTACAATTCCCAAGATGCAGTGGTGCAGGTGGGCAGGCAACTGGAAATCACACCTGCCAGGAAAGGTAAGGGATCACACCTGCCAGGAAAGGTAAGGGGTGTACCTTAGCTGTCTGGGAACGAATGAGAGCTGGGAGAACAACAGAGTAGAGAGAGTAATATGGTATAAAGGGCATAAGGACACCAACTGTGCAGGGAAACAGTTGGAGGTCTGAGCACAAAGAATGGGAATGATTTGATGTATACAACCTATCAAAAAGGGTAAGGACTTGAAACGTGGACTTTTTGGAAGCCTTCCAGAACACCTTTAATTGTGATATTGTTTCGAATGTGACGTTTTTTTGTGTGTGGAATGAGCTCACTTTGGGAGATGGACACCTGAGGAAATACCTGAAGAGGGGCTGAGTAGAGAACACCTGTAGAAGTAGAGGATATAGCCTATTGAAGCCTTATCTTCAATACAACTTCTGACAAGGAAAAATAATGAAGAAGAAACAGGCTATGGTTATAAACAGGGGACTAACAAGCCGTGATATTCTTGTTTTGGCCAGCAATTATTTTTCTGCGTAGCAACCAGTTTTTAAAAAAAATATAGTTCCTGAGTTTTCCGAAGACAATCTGCATAGAAGGGACAATGTTTTAGTGGGAAATGTTCATGTACTTCTTTAGCTCCTCTTGACTAGGATGTGACCATCTCTGTCAACAGTTTCAACTGTTATTGACGCAGCTAACAACTTACCCAGTAGAGAACCAGTTCTATCGCTGCTGCAGGGCATCTCAGCCTGGCCCTATTTTAGTTTTGTCTCTCAGACTCTCCCTGTGTCGACCCCTCACCATGCAGTCCTCTGGTCCGGAGCAGGACGACTCCTTCGACTTCCTCTTTAAGATCATCCTGGTGGGAGACTCAGACGTGGGGAAGACCTGTGTGGTCCAGAGCTTTAAGTCTGGTGTCTTCATGGAGAAACAACAAAACACTATCGGGGTGGACTTCACCGTACGAACCATGGACATTGATGGCAGGAAGGTCAAGGTAAGGAAATATGTGTCGATTTCTGGGACGATTGTTTATCACATTTCTCGATGTTAAGTACAGGACATATTGTCTTTGTTCCGTCCGGTATTTCGTTATTGCCAATAGGCCTAGCTAGATTTATTGTGTCTTTACACAGTGTAAATGGTTCTGCCTCTGCCGTCCTCAAAAGCAAAGAAGTCTTCAGCACTTTTTTGTTTGTTTTAAGGAACAGGAGTGGTCAAACTAACTTTGGATCGCCCCGCTGTGAGTGTGTGTGTTTTCTGGGTGTGTATCAAGTGACTCTATAATTGTATGGACAATATAAGTGTGTTGTCCTAGGTACATGTTTGTCTGTGTATTTGGAGGACGGGTTGGATGTTCTTGGACCACCCTTAAAAACGTGTCATCCATAAATTAAATCAACTAAAACCTCCCTGTACCGGTCTCTCCTCCACAGGGATGCATAGACGTCCAACCCACAGTCCCTTCCCCTTTAGTGTTTGCCGAAGCGACTGGATAGGTGTAAGCATGTGGTCTCCAGTAAACCTTTCAATGTGCTTAGGGGAACGCTCTCCATGTTTACACCTATCTTGTTCTACCAAAGGGTTGGAGAAAAGGCTATGGATGGGTTTCAACTGACCCTTTGTTCCTTAGCCTGGCCTGAGAGTGTGTGTATAAGAAATTGGTGTGGTGTGTGTGCTCCTGCTAAAGTGGGTGTTGTTTCTTGTCTCCTCAGCTGCAGGTGTGGGACACGGCTGGACAGGAGCGTTTCCGCACAATCACCCAGAGCTATTACCGCAGCGCCCACGGCGCTATAGTGGCCTATGACATCACACGGCGTCCAACTTTTGAATCTGTGACACACTGGATCCAGGAAGTGGAGCAGTACGGGGCTGCTAGCGTTGTTCTCATCCTCATTGGTGGGTCTGAGAGACACAGGCAACATGTGGCTTTAGTCAAACTCTGTTATAAAGCCTACTGAGCAGTTGTAATAATGACATAACAGATGTGGTGCTCATCGTCACTGGTGGGTGAGAGAAAATTGTCTGACACTTACCTTGAGCTTATAAATAGATTCTTCCAAGCAATCAACATTCATCTATTTCTCAAAACGAAACTCAAATAGAAAGAACAATTTCCATTCTCTGCTTTTTTTCTCCTAGGGAACAAGTCGGATCTGCAGTCGGAGAGACAAGTGCTGTTTGAGGATGCCTGTACTCTGGCTGAGGGGAAGGGTGCGCTGGCCGCCTTGGAAACCTCGGCCAAGGAGGCCCAGAATGTGGAGGCAGCCTTCGTGCTGATGGCCCGGGAGCTGATGGTTAGGAACGGCCTGACCATCACAGACGAACACTCACAGGCCTCCCCACACTTCCCAAACTCCCATCCTATCCATGGCTCCGATTCCACGGACAGGAAATCATGTTGTTGAGAGAATTGATGGGCAAGGTGGACAAGAGGTTGTTGTGCTGATGGTCCTGATAACGATATAATTAACCTATAGATAAACTATAACTGTCTGGAATCAACGTTGCCACAAAGCCTGCTAGTTTTAGACTGCCACATCTAAAGGTGCTGTCAAGAAGCGTGTTGGGATAGAGGCTAGGGGTTAGGGATGTGTGTGTCTACTATATTGTGCGTTGGTGGGGATGGAATAGATACAAGTAATGTAGTGATGATTGAGACTATCACTGCCACTGAAAAGTCCCACTCCAGCGTAACCAGTATTTAATAACAAAAAGTGGTAAAAGTATCCTCTGGCCACCTGTGGTCTATTGTATGTGGCAAAATGACTGGTTTCAATGAACACTCCTATTGTTTGATCTTTTACCTTTAAAAAAAAAAAAAGGTCCTCCAGCTTGTCAAATATAGTGTTGCCTTGACAATTCCACAGTCTCACACTTCTTTCCCTCAAAACCATTGGCCAAATTGTACAAATGCTGACATCCCCGCATAAAACATTCAATAACAATTTCCATAAAAATAATAATCATAATTCGGAACACATTATAAAATACTTACATCCCCCAATAGCATGTCTTCACATACTATTGGCTCTGTTAAGATGCTCCAACCCTTAACTGAACACAACCGGACATGTAGGACTAGTTTAGTTAACGGTAAATTGAACAACTAGCCTTGCATCAGTTGTGGAGACCATCAATGAACATTCCTTGACTTAAATGAGTCACTTGC